>NW_015163616.1:702274-763998 GCF_001447785.1 Gekko japonicus | reverse complement strand
AAACAATATCAAGATTATGACGAAACTTTTCAAAGTACGGTCAGAAATGAAACAATAAGGGTCGCTCTGGCTGCTGCTGCAGCAAAGGGAATGAGAGTGAGACACTTTGATATTGAAACTGCGTACTTGAATGCTCCTTTGAAAGAGGAAATTTACATGGAACAGATACCTGGGTTGTTTATTATATTCGTCACAACAACAGCTGGACTGGTTTACAGAAACATTAAGACCAGTGTTTAAAATGAAGGATCTGGGCGAAATACAAAGTTATCTGGGAGTACAGATAAGCAAGGATGAACAAGGTAATTACACTCTTTGCCAAGAGCAAAAGATCTTGCAGCTTGTTGAAAGGTTTGGCATGAGTGAAGCTCACATTACTGAAATGCCCATGACCGTAAACTATCTAAAAGAGGAGCAGGGAGAAATGTTTCCTCACAAAGAACTATACCAATCATTGGTTGGGTCACTGCTATATTTGTCATGCTGCACAAGGCCAGACATCTCTGTAGCTGTGCATTGGTTGTGTCAACAATGTCAATGTCCATATCAAAGAGACTGGGTTGCAGCAAAAAGAGTGCTCCGGTACCTTAAGGGCACAGCAAGTGAAAAATTAGTGCTAAAGGTGGATGCACAAACAGAAGGTCTGTCAGCCTTCAGTGATGCGAGTTGGGGGGACAGGCCGGATTCAAGGCAACGTTCAACAGCTTCCTTGCAGGGCATTTTGAGTGCCTAGAAAGGCCCTGTTGAATTTCTGCTTCCCGAGAAGTTGTTACAGATGGAAGAATCCCGCTAGATAAAAAGAGCCAATTACAAAAGGACCAGGTCATAGGGGAAGTGAAAGACTTCTGCCTGAGACGCTGGAGAGACGCTGTCGGCACGGCTGACTTTGAGGGACCAAAGGTCTGATTCAGTAGAAAGCCACTTCAAATGTGTCTATAACCAGTGCTCCCTCTAAGCTGTGGAGTCTTGTGAGCAAAAATTCTGCTTTGTGTGCTCCTGGCATCAAAGTTGTGAGTGAGCGATAGGGCTCCTGCATCAGTTACTTTGCTCTGGAGCCATCCTTCCTGAGTGAAGACAAAACTGGGTGAGCCGGAGGCTAAAAAAACGTGAGCTAGCTCACGCTAACTCAGCTTGGAGGGAACACTGCATTTAACCACAGCCTTCTCCAGTGACTTTTACTGCAGTTTAATCCTTTTTTTTCCCCTGGGGGGCTCAGCCACAGAGGTCTCCACTGCCCCGTTGGATCCTGGCCACAGGCCACTGAAGTGGGCTGCCAGGACAGCATCTGCCCTGGGACAATTATGCCCCTTCAGAGATTTTAATTCTAGCATAAACTCCCACACGCTGTTCTGCTTTCGCTGGAAGGTAAACAAGATCTTTGCGGTCTCTCCCTGGGCCTGCAGCATAACCACAGTAAAGGACATGAATCTGCTACAAGCCCAATGTGAACACTGCTTGAAACGGAAATAAGTTGGATGCTGGGTCAAGATCTGTGGGAGGGGATCCTGCGTTCGAGGTGCCGCTACCAAAAAGGCCCTGTCCGTACTCTGAAATTGGGAGCATAGCATGAGACCGGCCTTGTTGACTGATCTGTAAGAGGCAGGTTTGTGTACGTCCATCTTACTTTCCCCCACTTACCACCCTCCCCCCAAGCTTGAGAGGAAGCTAAAATGCTTAAAGTGGGTGGTGGGTGGGAGGGAACTGGAGTTACACACATTCGCCCTTAGATGTAAAGTGTAACTCACCAGGGTCCGTAATCTCCCGCAGTGGGTAGGTGGTTGTTCCCATGATGGGGGAAGAGTGGCGAAAGGATTCTTTGGGAGCCAGTTTGGTGTAGTGGTTAGGAGCACGGACTCTAATCTGGGAGAACTGGGTTTGATTCCCCACTCCTCCTTCACATGCAGCTGCTGGTGTGACTTTGGGTCAGTTACAAGTTGTTTCAGAGCAGTTCTCGAAAGAGCTCTCTCAGCACCACTACCTCACAGGTGGGGAGGGGAGGGGAAGGAGATTGTAAGCCACTCTGAGACTCCTTCAGGTAGTGAAGGGTGGGGTATAAATCCCTTCTTTTCTCTTCTTGAGTAACTGTGCATTTTGATTGATGATCTGCGCTGTCTGTTACTCAGCATCTGCACTTTGTGCCCACAAGCTTTCTGGTGAGGTTGTTGGTGTGCCACGAAGCTTTGTCCATCTTGGAAGTGGGCATTTCTGCTATCATGATGGTCCATACAGTCCATTTGAAACAATGATTTATGTTGGCACCATTCATAAGGTCTCTATAAACCACAGTTACTAGAAGAATAAAGTTGCTAGAATCCTCTTAAAATTTACTGCAGGCAGGGGGTGTGGCCTTATGACACACTTCCGGTGACGTCAGGGGGTGTGGCATATGCTAATGAGTTATGGTAATGAGTTCCCCTAGCTCTTTTTCTACGAAATGACCCCTGACTAAAAGTTACCACCTAGCTGTCACTCTTGGTCACAATGCATAGGAAATCATCTAAGCAAAGAATGCTGGTATACAGGTTGATGGAAAGTAAAAATAAGTGAGATATCAAGGTCTTGAGTCATGGACTATATAAATCATGCCCTGTAATTTAAGCAACGTAAGATGCATCAGGAGAGTAGTATTAGCAAGTGAAGTTATAGTGAAGACAATTTCTAACAAGAATAAGTGTAGGAATTCAAGGTATGGTGGAATAAGGTAGGCATTCAGAGGAGATATTCATATGAAACTGCTGTTTTAGTTCCCTTGTCCAATAACGACCTTCTACTATGCTGTTTGTTCCCACTGTTTGGAAGGGTTTTCCCCAATATATTCACCAAGCCTTCGTTTACAGATTTTCTCGACATAAAGAGTCTGTCTTCCACAATCCATGTTTCTTACAAAATGTTATGCAGAACAGTAATCCCTTGGGCACATATTCATTCTCAGGTCAGATTGGGCAATGAATTCCTCACTTAGTAGTAACCACTATGCAGCATGAACCATTTTGTACTAGCAGATTTGATTCTGCTGTGCTCATGAAAGGTTATGCAATTGGACCAGGCTACCATCTAAAATCCAATCTTCCTGCCGTGATTACGCATCTCTCCTTGTTGGACAAAATTGGGCTATTTCTGTACATCCAGGAGACAGCAGGAAAGAGATTATGCGTCAGATTATGGTTATCTTCCAACTCTGAGGATTGCTAGCCCAGAAGGGAATTTGTCATGGCATTCAACCGCAGAGGAGTCACTACCAGCATTTCAGAGTAAGCTGGGATCTGGAGCATAAAGGCCGCTTTACATGGTCTTCAGCTAAGGGAAAATATTATTTCATATTTATGTTACTGACACTAAGGCAGTGGTGTGTGTCACAAAAGAGAGGGTGGAAGATTGGCAGGCATAAGAGGAAGTCTTTCATGTAAAAACTCACAGACTGTAGGCAGGCTTATGTACATTCTGAAAGGTGATAATAAGGGTCTGCTGATAAAGTCTGCCTTCAAAGCCATGGATGGTTACATTTCTGAATAGATTATACTGCTAATGTTTCTAGTAGTTTTTATCTTTCTCACCAAATCGTTTGGTTCCGTTGTTTAAGATACGTATTTCTTTTTAATGAAAATCAAGCCAAAGTCTTTGAGAAGAGCATGTTGTTTCTCCATTTTTCAAAAATATCTGTTTGTTTGACATCTAATCTGGCAACTGTGTTGTTGATATAAATTAAGAAGAATTAATTGAATAATTAAATGACTGTTTATACTTAGGAATCAGGGATGTCCAGTGACGCAAAAGATTTGTAGTGATGATAGTAATGAGAAGATTAAGAGAGTGAATTCCCCATATTATTCCCCTATACATGAACATCTTTAGGTGGGTCCCTCATCCAGATTCCTTCTTTGTCTGAAATGCAATTGATATCTATTAGGAACTGGGCTTTTTAGAGCCTATTGGGAATGAGTTTTTAAAAATATATATTTTAAAGGTGTTATGGTGTCAGTTATTTTATTGTGACTAGTTTTCCTTTGTGAGCTGTCTGTTCCAGGTGGAAGACTTATGGCCATTTCACATAAAACAAACACACATATATTTCAGCAAGCATAAAGGACTTTAGACAAAAAATAAATTTTCTGTTGAAAACTGCACAAGTCCTACATGTGTTTGTAGTGTGGGGTGTGCTATGCGTATTTTGATTGTAACATGTGACAAACCATACATTTCAGTTATACAATTTCCTACCTGATTTCAAAGTAGGAAATGGATCTTATATGAAGTGGCCCTTAACCACTAGCTGCCTGTGAACAATACATCTCAACTGTGATCAGATTCTGTAGTAATGTAAGGAGAACAGCAAATGTCATTCAGCCTCACCGCTGTTGATTTGTGATTTTATACTCCCCCACTATGGCCTGGCTTAAAGATGGAGTGGCTCTCAGTAAATATGAGGGTCAGTTGAAATCAAGCTGTAATTCTGTTGAAGGCTGAGCTTTATTTCATTGTGCAGTCTGTGTAATCACATTGATGGCAGTGGTAACGTGTTTGAATTATAGGCGACTGTGGTGGAAAAAGGCATCTCCTTTTGCTCTGTTGCTTCTGTCTCAAGATGTGTAAGCTCCAGGCTAGAATAAGTAAATGTAGGTAGAAAACCATTCCTGGATAATGAAACCCTGAGAGAGAGGGATTTGGTTTCCATGTCTTAAGCCTTCTAGCATAGGTGGAGGTAAATCCATCGCTGTTACTTGGGGTCAGCTCTTGCTTCCTGCATGGCGCTTTTTTTTTTTTTTGCCTGTATGCATAACTGTATTTGTTGAAGCTGAGATGCTGCTATTGTTCTTGGGTATGGGCCTCAGGGTGGTAATTTTTCCATGTACGCTCCTGTGGAAATTACAGTTACAAACATTTTGTTTTTCTATAAAAATGTACGAGGCAAGATGTGAAAATAGCTAACAAAATAAGTCAATTAAGCTGTAGAATGCTTACCTTTTTTCCTGTTCAGTTCCTCTCTGTGTGTATAAATGGAAGGAATGGGAGCCCTTAAGCAAATCATCTGAAGTAATGTCTCCCAGATAAATGTGTCTCATTTTGCATTTTCTTTGTTTGCTGGGATGTCCGCACTGTTCAAGGTCATGTTTGGCTTGAACCTCACTGTGCTACTGAGTGCTGACATGCTACCTCTGGTTGTAGAAATAGGATTATCTTGGCCCCTTCTCTTATACATCATTATGTTTACCAAAGTTAATGTGTACATCTGTTGCATTGTTGGTTTTATCATTATAAAGAGTTGCTACCACAAAGACCAGTTTTCAGATCCTGACTACACACAGGCACTGCTGTTGTTACTGGGCTTTGGAGGAACAAAAAAACACAGTGGTGTCTACCCAGTGACCTGTGGACCTTGCATAGCAAGGCTTCCGCACTATCCCCTCTTGCTGAAGTCCACCAAATCCCCCATGTTGTCTCTGTTACAGCAGATCCTCAGGAATCAAGTAGATGTCTGCAGCGGGAGTAAAGAATTGGCATAAATCACTCTTCTGAAGGCCTAACTAGGGATACTTGAACCCATGCAGGTTCGGCTTCTGTCATAACCTTCTGTTGCAAATAAACCCCAGATTGATTGCTGATCTCTGAGCCTTTCATCAGAGTTTGCTGAGCAGTGCACATCTACCTCTAGCGTAAGATAACAAAGGATCATGGGACTTGTATTTTCTCCATAGCTGTTTTAACATTAAGGATTTTCGTCCCATTTGGGGACTCTGTTTCAGCATATGACATTCCCCCATGCTGCTGAGCTTCACTTTATAGTACGAATGTCTTCCCTTTGGGGGTTTCATTTCAGCAGCTGAAACTTCACCTCAGACCCTAGTATTTCAGCATATGACACTCTTCTAAACTCACACTCTATGTAGCCATAGTTGCATCTGCAAGCTCACGCCCAGACCAATTGTTTAGAACAATTCGGTCTTTAACAGCTCTGCCACAAGGCAGACAAAATAGTAGGGAATTGGATATCGGCTGTGAGGCTTTTGCGAGCTATTTCGCGGACAAAGTCTTGGCGCTCCGCCATGACCTCCCCGCCACATTTGAAACAGTGAGTGAACTTGAGGCCCCTTGCACATCTCCGTGGGGAATAGAATGTTTTGACCCGCTCAATCTGGAGGAAGTTGACAGACTGCTCGTATCTGTGCACCCAACCACATGCCACCTGGATCCGTGCCCTTCCTGGCTCATTAAAGCGGGCCACGAGGGGTTTCAAGGTGCCATAAGGGAGATTGTCAACAAGTCCCTCTTGGAGGGACGGTTCCCTGAGGCATTTAAGGAGGCGATGGTCCGCCGTCTCCTGAAAAAAACCAACTTTAGACCCGACTGAATTGGCCAATTATCGGCCAGTGTCTAATCTGCCCTATTTGGGCAAATTGATTGAGAGGGCGGTGGTGACACAGCTTCAGAGTTTTCTGGATGATGCTTCTGTCCGTGATCCACTCCAGTCCGGCTTTTGCCTGGGATATGGCACGGAGACGGCGCTGGTTGCCCTTACTGACGACCTCCGGAGGCATCTGGATCGAGGCGGTGTGGCGGTACTGTTGTTGTTAGATCTGTCGGCCGCGTTTGACACGGTCGACCACCAGTTGCTGACCCACCGTCTCGCTGATGTGGGGATACACCACTCTGCCCTCTATAGACTCTACCCCCAGATATCCAGGGATTTCCCAAACTGGAGTTGGCAACATTAGTCAACAACCGGGTACAGAGGTCAAGGCCAACATTCCCTCTAAGCTGTGAAATCTTGTGAGCAAATATTCTACTTTGTGAGCCACTGGCATGAAAGTTGTGAGCCAGCATGCAGATGACACCCAGCTCTATCTGATGTTGGGTGGCCAGTCAGGCTCCGACCCAGAAGATCTGAACTGGGCGTTACAGGCTGTGGCTGGGTAGCTCAGGTTGAGCCGGCTGAAACTAAACCAGCTAAGATGGAGGTCCTGTGCCTGAGTTGGCTTGGTTTGGGGTTGGGGATCCCTCTCCCAACCTTCGATGGGGCGCCGTTGGTGCCAGAATCGGAGGTTAGGAGTTTGGGAGTGCTCCTGGATCCCTCCTTAACCATGGAGGCCCAGTTGGCAGCCACTGCCAGATCTACATTTTACTATCTTAGGCAGGCTCGGCAGTTGGTTCCCTTCCTCGACCGTGGTGACCTGGCTACAGTGATCCATGCGATGGTCACCTCAAGACTGGACTACTGTAACACTCTCTACATGGGGCTGCCTTTGTCGCAGATCCAGAAGCTGCAGCTAGTGCAGAATGTGGCGGCCAGGCTGTTGATGTGGGAGCACATCCAGTCTGGGTTGAAAGCGCTGCACTGGCTGCCAATAGTTTACTGAATCCGCTTTAAAGTGCTGGTTCTTACCTTTAAAGCCCTAAATGGCCAGGGTCCAACCTACCTGAGGGACCGCCTTTCCCCACATATACCCCCAAGAGCACTTCGGTCGGGGACACAACATCGCCTGATGATTCCAGGCCCCCGGGAGGCAAAGCTTGCTGCGACCAGGGCCAGATCCTTCTCAGTGGCGGCCCCCACCTGGTGGAACGAGCTCCTGGAGGAGATCAGGGCCCTGCGGGACCTTATGCAGTTCCGCAGGGCCTGCAAGATGGAGCTCTTCCACCAGGCTTTTATATAGGGGCCGCTACCTCTGCCACCTCTATTATTACCATCATTGAAACAACGGAGTTGGGAGTGGTCCCCGGAAGAACTGCCATAATTCTGCATGGCACTGATGCTGCTGGATTGGCTTGGACCATCGACAGGACAATTTCGCCCTAATGAAATGATCGATACCATTTTCAGAGACCATCTTGCTGTATGGAGCACTTTATTTGTCTTTGTTGTGATATAATAGCTTTTAACATTTTATATTGTTTTTATGTATGGGCTTGTGCCCCCGTGTAAGCCACCCTGAGCCCGTTCACGGGGAGGGTGGGGTAAAAATGCAATAAATAAACCCTCTCTAAATTTAGCAGTTGCTAATTGAAACATTTGGAAAAGCTGTTAGTCTGTTCCTACTTCCTTAGATGGGTAGGTAAACTGTAGAGTCCATATGATCAAAAGTGCTGGATTATATCCCGATTCTGCATAATTCACCAGATTATTCTAAATAGTTCCTTATGACTTTTATATAGGGACACCCCAAACTGTGTGATAACTGAATGGAACCTCAATGTTCAGAGGCAGTATATTTCTGAATACCAGTTACTAAGAGGAGAAACAATGATGGGGAGATTTTGAACTCTGTGTGAGGTGGCATTCCTAGGCCAAATGGTCTGTCCTGTATTTTTTTAAGCTGTTCTTTGCAGATGTTGTATGGCTGTGGATAATTGAAATTGGGGCTGGTTAACACATCTAGTTTGGTCCTGAGTTGTTTCTTATTAAGTGATCTTCCTTTCTGATGCTTCACCAACCATTTAACGATGTGTATCGTATCAGCCTATCCAATTACTATGAAGAAATAACTAAAAAATGGGAATAAAACACTTCTCTTGATCTCAGGTATCTTGAAGTTATTCAGTCTCTCTAGCTGTCCCCATTATCTCTGAGCATTGCATTACAAGAGTCAATATCTGTGCTACGGGTTAAAATAATAACACACAGGTAAAGAAATATCTTTCATTTTAGAAAGAACCTGTCAAGATTCAGACCTGTGGTGGGACTTGAATTATGGCTTGTGGGCCTGTGAGTCATGGATATGCCAGGGAAGCACCATCCAGAATAGCTAAAGGTAGGAATTGCGGAGACTGAAAAGCCATATTGGCATTTCCTTTTTCCGTTCTCACCTCTCAAGATATAGAAACATGACTGCTCTTACAACAATTATTTGTTGACTAGGAATAAGTCTCATTGTGGAAATAAATATGAGCTCTAGAAAGAGGCTCTGGGTGGTTGCCCTGGCCTTGGGCATTCAGTGTCAATTTGCTGTGGTGACCTCAGCAGGGTATAATGACACAGAGCTTACTGTTTTCTCCAGGGGAACAGATCTCTGTCATTTGAAGAGCAGTTTAATTCTGAGTAATCTCCAGCCCTCCCCTGGAGATTGGCAGCAGTGAACCCCCAGGCTGGTTTGGAGGGTGGAATCTATGGCATTGTGCCTGTCTGAGGTACCAGCCATCCACAAACCCCACCCTTTCCAGGCTCCATCCCTCAAATCTCCAGGAATTTCCCAACCTGGAGTTGGTAACCCTATCTCCTTCCCAGCCAATCGTCAACTTACCATTATCTTCTTCTGATCTCTACCATCTGGAGAGCAGTTTTAATTCTGAATGATCTCCAGCCCTCACCTGGAGATTGACATTAATGGTTCCCCAGGAGGAAAAGTACAGTCTTTCTGTCAGCAAGCTGCCATTCTGTTTTCTGTGACCTCTGTGTACATATTCTTTCCCTGTTGCACCCGGCTTGGTTTCTATCATCCTGCTCCTGCGTTGGAATGCAAAAGATAACTGCTGGAGGTTGTGTGGGGGAGAAGATGCTGTAATGCTTGGCTATTGCTTTTCCCATGACTACTGCACCTGTGTTATGTCTAATATCCTGCCTGGTTCCCATGGACTGGGCGCGCAACCGTTCCATTAGCCCGCCAGCGGGAAAGTTATTCATTGGACCTGTATCTCTTTGAAGTTCCTTTATTATGCTTGAGCTAACTGTGTATCCCCAGTTCTAACAAAGAACGTGTTTGAGTATGTCGTCAACGCTTTGAAATAAATTTTGCTTTTCTTAAAACGTGGATTTATTCTCGATGCTTGGGGATCCAACATATTGTTAGAACTCTCTTTTTCCTATCGTTCCGAATCTGGCGAGATCATGAGCGGAATTGAGGGAAACCTACCTACCACGGAGGGGGACTCTGGATCGGTCCCACAAACCTCCGCGTCTTTGGTGTTCACGACTGCAGCCTCGTTGGAGGGTGCCGTGGGGGGAGCGATTCCCCGCCTGCCTGCACATCTGTCTTGGCCGCCTCCGACCCCTTCGCAATGGGGTCCGCGGAAGACTCACCAGCAGGATGATTGGACTATGTACAACACCCAGGGCACCCGTGAGGTGTACTCCCGTCGGGGGAGCGGATTACGTGAGAGTCTATTTGACAAGGGATTGTTCCCGGAGCCGGGGGCTACCTCGGAGAAGGGGAGCCCCGAGCGGGACCTCGAGGAGTGGATGTTCGAGCCGTCGGGACCGCGGGGCCACGCAGGAGATGAGGAGGGCACCGGAGTCTTCCCAACGGAAGAGGACTATGACCCACCCCCGGACTACCGCCCTCGGGACCCCATCCCGGAAGAAACCACCGGGGAACGACTAGCAGAACTGGAAGACTCGGTGAGAGACTTGTTGCGGGCATTCCAGGATGTGATGGAAGGTCTGCCGGGAATGATGGACGTTCGAATGGCTAATTTCCTTGACGCACACGCCGCGCAGCAACAAGTTGCTCCTGCACCGGGACTTCCCGCGCCGCCGATGCCTGCTCAACCGCTGACGGGACCACCGCTGCAAGCACCGGGAGTTCCAGCGCAGCAGGTACCTGTACAGCCGCCAGTGAGACCGCCTCTGCAAGTGCCTGTGCAACCGCCGATGCCGGGGGGTCCGCCGGTGCCGGGTCTGCCGCCACCACTGAGGCCAATGCCAGCGGGGCCACCGGTTGTGCCGGGTTTCCCTCCCAGGGGAGTTCCGGCTCAGCTGGGCCCGTTGGTAAGGCCTCCACGGCCCAGACCCAAGGATCTACTGGAGGCTACCTTCGACGGCAACCCAGATGAACTCGCTTTCTTCACGGTGAGGGTGCATAAATTCGTAGAAGAAAGTCGACACCTGTTCCGAAATGAAGCTGGTCTTATTGATGTCATCTCGGCAAGACTGAAAGGAGACGCCGCCACATGGTATGTTGGACTGCACAATGACCGCGGTCCGGAACTTTTGAATTTGCGAGCATTCATGTGGGCGCTGCGGGCGAGATTTGAAGATGTCAACGCGAGTCAAAGGGCTAAAGCGTTTCTCCGCACCTATCGCCAGAACAAGAAGTCGGTTCGCGAGTACACTCTGGAATTCCACAAGCAAGCCGCAAAGCTCCGAGACTACCCTGACCATATATTAGCTGAGATGTATCGCTTGGGTCTCAACGCAGATATCCGAGAAACGGTTCTGAAAACTGTCAACCCTGTCTCCCTAATGGCCTGGACCCAGGAAGCTGAAAATGCGGAAGACCGGCTCACCACCATCAAACTCGACCTGGCTGCTACGACCAACAGACCCGCCGCTGCCGGTGCCTCCAAACCCAAGCCTCAACGCCTGTCGGAATCAGCACGAGAACTACGTATGAAGATGGGGCTCTGTCTCAAGTGCGGGGAGAAGGGGCACTTCGCTGTGGATTGTGGCAGCCGTAAAGTACAGCCGCCTACTCCAAGCCCGAAGACACCGCTGACGGGGAAGAAGGGAATGGCTAAACCGCGTTTCTCCAAAGCTTTGCAGGCGGCCCAAGGCTCGGAGGGGAACGATCCGTCTGCTGCCGAGTCAGAAGAAGAGGTGGTGCCTGAAACGGCGGAAAACGACAACGGCCTGTTGTGAGAGGCGCAAAACGACAAGGCCATTCTAATGCTGCGCCCAAGGTGGTGAGAGAAACCCCTTCCCTATTTTTCGTGACTGTCTCATTAATGAATCCGCTCCTGGGAACCCACGTTAGGGTGAGAGCGTTGATTGATTCTGGGTGTGGGAGGGATCTCATCAGCCCTAGAGTGTTGTTGGCACTGGAAGCGGGGATAGCCCCCTTGAAGTCTCCCATCATTTTTACCCAGATGGATGGGGCACCCATGGAACCTTGTACGCACGAGACTATGGCTTTGCGGCTGGGGGCGGGCGATCATTGGGAATCCAGATCCTTCATTGTCACCCCTAAATCGCAATTCGACTTAGTTCTGGGGAGTCCCTGGTTGTTTACCCATGACCCTTACATCTTGTGGGAAGAAGGGGTTGTCAAGTTTGTGTCGGCTAAGTGTGTAAATCACTGCTGGGTGGACTCGTGGGGGGACCAGCCGACCGCGCAGTTCCCCTGCGGCACTTTGCAACCGGAAGAGTTAGCTTCTTTGCCTCGAGAGTATAGAGACTTGGCGAAAGTGTTTGGCGAAGAGGAAGCTAACGAATTGCCCCCCCATCGCTCGACTGACTGTGCTATTGAACTTTTGCCTGACTGTAAATTGCCCAAAGGTAAAATTTATGCGATGGGGCCGGCTGAGAAAGTTGAACTGCGGAACTTTATTGATAAAAACCTAGCCCGAGGTTTCATTCGCCCGGCTTCCTCCCCTTTCGCCGCGCCTGTACTTTTCCGAAAGAAGAAAGACGGGGGGCTCAGATTGTGCACTGATTATAGGGGTCTGAATGCTGTTTCTTTATCCAATGCTTACCCCCTCCCGCTAATCAAGGACTTGGTAGCTGAGGCCACCAAGGGCAAAATCTTCTCGAAACTTGACCTCCGGGATGCATATTTCCGTGTGCGCATCCGGGAGGGGGATGAAAGCAAGACTGCATTTAATACCCCTTTGGGGCAGTTTGAGTACCTCGTTATGCCCTTCGGCCTTCAAGGGGCTCCGGGGGTCTTCATGAACCTTATCAATGAGGTCCTACATGAGTTTCTATTCAAGGGAGTGGTCCTTTACCTTGATGATGTGTTGCTGTACTCTCAGGACCTCCCGTCGCATATTAAATTGGTGCGCAAGGTCCTTAAACGACTTTATGAACACCACTTGTTTGCAAAGCTGTCAAAATGTGAATTCCACAAGACATGCATTGACTTTTTGGGCTATCGCATCTCTGGGGGGACGGTTGAAATGGACCCTGCTAAAATTCAAGCTGTACTTGACTGGGAGCCCCCCAGGACCCGCAAACAATTGCAAATGTTCCTCGGATTTGCCAATTTTTACAGAAATTTCATCCAGAATTTCGCTCAAATTGCCCTTCCCCTGACTGATTTGCTCAAAACCAAGGGAAAGGGGTTTGATGCTACGAAACCAGGCGCCCCGCTTAAATGGTCCCCTGCTTGCGCAGAGGCTTTTGAGAAACTTAAACTGATGTTCACCTCTGAGCCAGTGCTGGCGCGCCCTGATGAAACTAAGAAATTCATTGTCCAAACTGATGCCTCGGATGTGGCAATGGGGGCCGCGATTTTGCAGGAGGGGGAGGATGGTCGTTTACATCCCCTCGCATTTGTGTCTAAAAAGTTTTCTGACGCTGAACGAAACTGGGGGATTTGGGAAAAGGAGGCGTCAGCAATCCGGCTGGCTCTCTCCACGTGGAGGCAGTGGTTGGAGGGGGCGCAACTGCCATTTGAAGTCTGGACTGACCATAAGAATTTGGAGATGCTGAAATCCCCCCGTTCTCTCAACGCTAAGCAACTTCGTTGGGCGGACTTCTTTGCTAAGTTTCGATTCACTCTTCGTCATTTCCCTGGGGCGGCGAATTCCCTGGCTGACGCGCTTTCACGCCTCCCACAACATGACAGTCAGCGTGAGATCATCATGGACTCTGTCTTTTCCCCCTCCCATCTGGGGGGGGCCGTGGTCACCAGGGCGCAAGCGCGGGCAATTCCACACTCTGATGAGACTACGCCTTCCCTTTTCCCTGTGGGGGGGGGGGCCTGGGTCCAAAAATATCTGTCTGCTTTGACTGTTGAGGATGATGCCTCCCTGACAACGTTGCCTGATTGTGTCCGTAGCCCTGATGGTCTGATTTATTCTGGAGACAAACTGTATGTGCCTATTTCAATGAGGAGGGAGGTGATGGAGTCTGCTCATGGTTCGAAACTGGCAGGGCATTGGAGTTTTGTTAAATCTCTACAACTCATCCGCAGACAGTTCTGGTGGCCACATATGCGCAAAGACCTCTTGATGTTTGTTCGGTCCTGCCAAACATGTGCCTTGACTAAACCCAGATTGGGCAAGCCTCCTGGTCTTCTACAGCCACTCCCTACTCCATCGAGACCATGGGAAGTGGTATCCATGGATTTTATTACTGACCTCCCTGCGAGCAAAGGGAACACTATCATTTGGGTGGTTGTTGATTTGTTTTCTAAACAAGCTCATTTTGTACCTTTTCCTTCCTTGCCTACAGCTCAAAGGTTGGCGAAATCGTTTATGTCTCACGTGGTGAAAATTCATCAATTACCTACTAAGTTAATTTCTGACAGGGGGACCCAATTTGTTTCTAAATTTTGGAGGGAACTTCTTTCCATTTTAGGGGTGGAACAAGGACTCAGCAGCGCGTATCATCCCGAGACTGACGGACAGACGGAACGAGTTAATCAGACCCTGGAACAATATTTGCGTTGTTTTACTAATTATCAACAGAATGATTGGTGTGACTTATTGCCTCTTGCTGAATATTGTTATAATAATACTGTCCATAGCTCCACAGGCATGTCTCCGTATAAAGCTGTCTCTGGTTACGACAGCCCCCCCCTCCCTTTCTTGGAGGGGATGGGCCAACGTCCTGTGGGGGATGCTGATACCTGGTGTATGTCCTTGCAAAAAGCATGGCCTCTGTTATGCCAAACACTTGACGCAGCCAAGGCTGCTTACAAGACCCAGGCAGACAAGGGTAGGGTGGTGGGGTTTGATCTGAAACCTGGGGATCTTGTGTATGTCTCAACCAAGAACATTAAGATGCTGCGGCCTAGCAGGAAATTGGGATGGAAGTTCATAGGCCCTTTCAAAGTGCGCAAAGTCATAAATGATGTGGCAGTTGATGTTGTTTTGCCTAAGAATTTACGTGCCTTGCATTCTGTATTTCACATGAGCCTGTTAAAGAAGGATCCTGGCCCGTCTCCATGGAGACCTGTAACTACTCCTCCTCCACCTGTCATTTTGGAAGGGGATGAACATTTTGAGATCGCTGATATCCTGGATTGTAAAGTGAAACGTGGTAAACTCTGGTACCTTATCGAATGGGTTGATTTCGGTCCCCAGCACCGCGAATGGGTGGAAGAAGGGGATATTCGGGCCCCTTACCTGATCCGTAGTTTCCACAGAAGGTTCCCGGACAAACCGGGAGGTCTCCCGCCCAGCCCGGGAGATCTCCCGCCCGGCCCGGGAGGTGTGTTGTAAGTGTATTTTAAGGGGGGCAGTATGTCAGCAAGCTGCCATTCTGTTTTCTGTGACCTCTGTGTACATATTCTTTCCCTGTTGCACCCGGCTTGGTTTCTATCATCCTGCTCCTGCGTTGGAATGCAAAAGATAACTGCTGGAGGTTGTGTGGGGGAGAAGATGCTGTAATGCTTGGCTATTGCTTTTCCCATGACTACTGCACCTGTGTTATGTCTAATATCCTGCCTGGTTCCCATGGACTGGGCGCGCAACCGTTCCATTAGCCCGCCAGCGGGAAAGTTATTCATTGGACCTGTATCTCTTTGAAGTTCCTTTATTATGCTTGAGCTAACTGTGTATCCCCAGTTCTAACAAAGAACGTGTTTGAGTATGTCGTCAACGCTTTGAAATAAATTTTGCTTTTCTTAAAACGTGGATTTATTCTCGATGCTTGGGGATCCAACACTTTCTCCTCAGTGAAGACCAAAGCAGCTTACATCATCCATCATTCTCCTCTCCCCCTTTTGATCTGCACAACCACCCTGTGAGGTAAGATTAGTCTGAAAGTCTATGACTAGTCTGAAATCACCCACTCAACTTCCACAGCAAGAACCTAGGTCCAAGAGACCCTGCTCTGAAGCACTAACTGTTACGCCTAGGGTAGCCAACCTCCCGGTGATGTCTGAAGATTGCCAGGTATCACTACTGAACTCCAGACAACAGATCTCTCCCCCCCTGGAGAAAATAACTGCTTTGGACGGTGGGCTCTATGGTATTCTGTTCAGCTGAGGCCTCTCCCCTCCCCAAACTCTGGCTTCCTTAGACTCCACCACAGAATATCCAGGAATTTCCCAACCTGGAACTGGCAACCCAAGTCAGGAGTGGCCCAAATGATTTCCCCACAAAGCCCTGGAAAGGTCTTCCTTCCTTTGCCTTTTTACTGACAGAACCAAGCTTGGTTGCCTGGCAACAGCCACTGAGGGAAAATGAGCCAAGAAGGAGAAGTGTCTTCATCAGGAGAGACAGCCGTTTTGATAGTTTTGATAGTGAGGGAAGAGTGTAGGCTGGCAGTGGGCAGGGGAGAGAAGCAGACCCAGCACCCAGCCAATGGCATGTGAGTACTCTTGAGTGGCGGTTGATGGGCCAATGGCTGATGGAGCACACTGCACAACCAATGAGAGAGCTGGAAATGGTCAATAAGTAAGGGAATTATATATATAGGATGTTCATATATTCCCGTATAGCAAAATAGCTTCCACCTTCAATCTTGCACGGACTTATTTGCCTGGTCTTCTTTGTGCCTTTGGGTTTATTATTGCCTTCTGGAGATAAATTCCACTTGCTAGTCAAGTCTGAATTTAAACGGATATCCTTAAAATGGGTACACTATCAGATTACCATATTTTGCCCTCCCAGAATACTGACTGTGAGTTCAGACAGCCTGATTAACAAAACCACCCACATGGTGAGAATGTCATTACATGTCAGCTTTCTTCTGACATATGTTCCATTAGTGGAACATAACCAAAGAATATCCAAGGTATTCTTGATACCTACGTACTTAAGTGTTTACCAAATAAAGTCAATGGGCAGTAGACTCAGAAGTGAACAAAGAAAGGAGTTCATGTGATTCGTAATTAAAATATGGAATTCACTGCCTCATTGTGTAGAGATAGTTGCCAGCTTTGGTGACTTTAAAAGGGAATTTGGCATTTGATCAGTATCTATTAGCTGTAAATTCTAAATGAAACCTCAATTTTCAAAAGCAGTATATTTCAGAATATCAGTTACTAGGAGGGGAAACAACAGAAGGGAGGTTTTGGCCTTTGTGCTCAGTCTCTGAGCCCTCCAGATCACTTGATTGGCCAAGGAGGGAAGCAACATGTTGGACTAGGTGAACTTTTGATCTGACTCATGAAGCTCTTGTGTTTTCAAAGGCTTGTTCAGCTCAGTAAATTCTTAACTTTAACATCTACAATAATGAGCAATTCAATAATCTTTCAAAAGAGTTGCTAGATAGAGCATCTCATACTACAGCTATATAGCGATTGGGGGGGGGTGTTGTTGTTGTTTTTACATAAAAGCAATTCACTGCATCCGAATAGTTATCAAAAACTCAGTATGGCTAATGAAAGGTGGGTAAGGGAGATAAAACTGGTGACTGTAGACTATGATGTACAATACAGAATTGTGACACACAAACTCCACATGCACCAAATCAAAAATGCATGTGGTACGTGAGATACAAATGTAGGGTGGAAAAGGCACGTTATTTTGCTGAAAGAAACTGGAGTTTTCATTGTTTTGCATTCTCTTCATCTCCTGCCCAGCCCAATGAGCATATGTTGTCCTTTGCGTATAATGAAGGCTTTGAATGTTTAATACATTTTTTAAAATGCTAACTAATCTTTCTTAATGTTCCACAGTTGCATGTTCTGTAATTGAATGTGTTTTATTTAGAAAATAACATTTAGTGCCACTTTGGATTTCCAATTATTTTTCAATTGGACTTTGAGGGTCTGATGGCTTTGTCGTTTTGATACGCACAAAAGAAGGAAACATCAGAGAAGGCAAACAACAAATTATTTCCAAAGCTGATTACTCGGGGAACTGATAAAATGGGATGACATGGGGCCAAACATATTCATGAGACAAACCAATGAAAGCAAGTGTGAGTTTTAATCCAGGAATGATTTTAGCCAGTATCTAAATGTATGGGAAGAAATTGCAGCCGCAGAAGAAGGAAAAACAAGGCTGACTCAGGTGGGACCCTGTTGAATCTATTGATATGAAGGACTTGTGCTTTCCAGTAACTGTTTGGGGATATAATTGTATGGCTGGTGGAAAATTTCAGATCAAGGCTCAAAACATCCAAGCTTCAGGAAAAACAACAAAGAACAATATGAATCACTTTTGTCTGTTTGCAGTTGAAGGTTGCTTGCAGGAGTACATAATGAGGATATATTCTGATAGGAAGTAAGGGTCATGTTTGAATACCTAAACATGTAACTGAGCTGTTAAAAGTAGCTAGTGCTTGAGAAGGGGGGATCAACTGTCCCTCCTTGCACCACTTACCCAATGGGTAAATGCTGCCTCCTCCAGTGGCTTGAAGCTCTGGGAAGGGGGGGAAAGGCACAATATAAGTATAGCACCTGTGTACATAGTCAATGTTTGGGAAATACTGCAGGGGAAGATTTAAACTTCCACTTCCTTAATGCTGAGACTGCAAACCATATTCCCCACTAGTTTCTTTTTTCATCTCAGTTGCACATCTGGGGATCCAAACATGATCCCTAACTTCATGAATGAGTTGGTGTAACGGTTCCTTGTTTATATGTGGGTGTGTCTTTAAAAGTTTGGATGCATAGCTGTATGAAAGTCTAGTGTGGTTGAAATAGGCAAGTGGTGTGATTGGTGAGTGACAGAGAGGGGGAGGGGTTTTGGAAGTGATGCTGTGTGGATGATATTTATGTCTGTCAAGAGTGACAGGGAGATTACTGTGGAGAAAGACAGTTAAGTCAGTTAAGTTCTGTCTCTGAGGGAAGGAGACTTATCCCTGTGAAGCAGTCTTGTGTGATATAAGAGTAAAAGAGTTAAGCTATGTATGAGTTGAAGGAGACTCATCCCTGTGTGGGATAATTTGGTTCTGTGTAGTAAAAGAGTTAAGCAGTTTGTTCGTTTTAAGGTCTGAGGAGAAGTCTTGTGTGTGTTATGAAAAGTTGAAGCAAAAAGAAACAGTAACCGTATGTGGCCTAAGGAAAATATTGTTACAAAGTGACATGCCCATATCCCTGTCAGTAAGAGGGAAAGTGTGTGAAATATCAAATAAATCTACTTTTATTTAAGATACCAGTACTAAAAAAATTCTTCCCAGGAAACACATAGTTCCTCGAAAGCCTAAAATCTCAATCCACCTACCCTGTGATAGGAATAGTATAGGAAAAGGTTTGGAAAGCCTTATAAAATTTCCTGGTGGCAGCCGGATACCCAAAGTAAAATAAAATAAAAGGAACACTTTTAAAGTAAAACCAGACCTCCCCAGTTAAGGGGTCGTCACAATTGGTCATAAGGTTATAGTCCTACATTTACTTATTTGAGGCTACGTCCTATGAAACACAGTGTGACTTGAAAGCAGGCATAGGATTGGGCTACAAGACACACATAGAAAGAATAATGTTGGATATCTTACCATATACCCTCAGAGCTAATTATACTATAAAGCAGTGCAAGCAATTGCTTGGGTGCCAAAAGTTCAAGGGTGTTTTCTGCAGTGATCTAATGCCATACAGTCCATGCTCCAAAGCAGCCATTTTCTCCAGGGAAATGGATATCTGTCATCTGGAGATTAGTTGTAATTCCAGGTGATCTCCAGCTCCCACCTGGAGGTTGGCAGCCCTAGATCTTATGAAGGAAATGGCTGATTTGGAGGGTGGAGTCGATAACATTATATCCTTCTTTGTCCCCTCATCAAACCCCATCCTCCCCACGCTCCACTCCCCTAAATCTCCAGGAATTTCCTAACCTAGAGTTGGTAACCCTATCTTCTTCCCACCCAACAGCCAACTTATCTTTATGTATTCATTTTATTTTATTTCTTACATTTATACCCCACCCTCCCAGCCATGGCGGCTCAGGGTGGCATATCTGTCCCTCTGTCTTAAGTTTTCCCTCTGCCCACCCCCTGGCAGGTTCTACCTGGGAAAACTGTGACCTAATTTTGTAGTGCAAGCCATGAGCCATGCCTATTTGCATGGTAGAGAACCCTCACAGACTTGTAGGGTGGCACCTCACTTTCACCTTTATCCATGTTTCCACACTTTTTCCTATTCCCCTCCCCCTGGCAACCTCCATATCCCATCCCCTTTACTCACCTCATTCTCTCCTCAGCCATTCACTAACTTATTTTATTTTTTTAATGTTATTATATTTATACCCCGCCCTCCCCGCGAACAGGCTCAGGGCGGCTTACATAAGGCACAAAGTGCATACAATATATAAAAACTAAAACAATTAAAATTCAGTTCCATCAGATGCACAAATAGAAAACTCCTAACATTTTGTATAACAGGAGGGGAGGGCTAGGGCCACAAAAAGATATTACCCGGCTCTCGGGTAGTATCGCTCTGTAGTGGAGCGGTGGTGGTAGTGGCAGTGGTGGCTCCTACTCAAAAGCCTGGCGGAACTGCACAAGTTCCAGGCCCTGAGGAACTGCACAAGGTCCCGCAGGGCCCTGATCTCCTCCGGGAGCTCATTCCACCAGATAGGAGCCGCTACTGAAAAGGACCTGGCCCTCGTTGCGGCAAGCCTGGCCTCCTTGGGGCCCAGGGTCACCAACCGGTGTTGTGACCCCGACCGAAGTGGTCTTTGGGGAATATAACCTAGCTTTTATCTACCTCCCATTTTCAGCTTTATTTATTTATTTACTTCATTTTTACCCCACCTTTCTCCACAGTGGGGTACCAAAGCAACTTACATTATTCTTGGTATAGGCTGGTGAGTGATGGGTACCCCATGGCCCCACCATCCCCAATGTCACCGACATAATGATGTCACCTCCAGGTGGTGTCAGTTCATCTGGTACATCCCCACCCCCTCCCAGAACACCCCCCAAATCCCCCACCCCAAGACAAAGGGACCTGGCAACCCTAAATCAGACCCCTAGCAGGCTGTCACTTCTCAAACAGATACCACACAAAGATGGATTACAAGCCATAAGGAATATAATTTCTGACAACCACACAGCTGACTTTGCTACCATTTTGTTCATACCCATAACCATTTCAGATTTGGCAACAACTCTGACTGAACAACAACAGTGGTAATTTCCATTTCATTGTATCTGAAGATCTGCAGAGGTTCTGACAATTAAATGAATAAACTTATTTTGCTAATAATATGATTATAGTTTGAGGGGAATCTGTCCCCCTGAGATCTTACAGGGATCCAGCTTAAACCTTGTCTCTCTACTGGACATGCTACTTTTGGGGGGAGGTAAAGTAATATCTAGGCAACAGACAGATGTTTTGCTCACTGTTAGATACCTGATTTTTTCCCTTCAGCTACAATAAATCAGTTACTTGTAACTGGGAACTTGAAAGAAAGGTCTGGCAGGAATAGAATGAGTAGTTTAATTTTATTTCGTATTAGGAAGACCTGGGGGAGCTTCTGAATGGTTAAAAACTTTCTATGAAATAGGTGTAAAGTTTGTCCTTGATTTACAGCTCAGTGTATTATGGATACAAGGGAGAATTCATCTTGGAGCTAGAAAGAAGATTCAAAAATGTTCTTTTAAAAATCGCTTTCCCATAGAACCACTCAGAAGCATAACTGCAGATTTAGAGAGCAGGAAGAGCTGCTTTATTTCTCTGTTGAGGTGTTTGCTTGGTCCTATTACTGAGTGATAAGGTCGATGGGAGTTTGGCAACTTAGTTACCTTGCCTGGAAAACTTGTCGTACAGTTGGAGCTACTGTGAATTCTGAACTCTTCTAAAAATTGGATTATTTTGAATCTATTTCTGAATTTGGAGCAGTTCACAACATGTATATCATTTAATGTATATGCTCCCTGTTCTGGAGCTCAACACATCCTAAAACATTCTTTTGAGACAGCTCTGCAATACTCTGCTACAGGGTTGGGGGTTTGACACTGTCAGTGTTATTGCCTGACACGTTTCCTTTGCTTTCCAGAATGGTATGAATATTTAAATCTCCAACTGCGGGATAAAGAATTAAACACTGACATAGCATCTCACTAAGCAGGAAAGCTTGTAGTTTGCAAGCTGCTTGCTAGTATTCTGAAATCCAGAAAGTTTCAATGGGATTCCTATTTGCTACAACTTTTTGAGCGAAAAACTGAGCTACCAACTTTGCATTGTCTATATGCCCCTGTAGCTCTGCAAAACACAGCATGGCTTGTTCTGAAACACAAAGCTATTTGTTTCTGGCTTCAGTTTCAGTCAGTCTCCATAACAAAATCTCTAATTAATGGTGTGTACTGCACTGCATGTGGGAGACTGTAGCACACAGCTGGTTTTGCGAAGGCTGAATAACCTTGGAGATGCTACACTGGCCAATACTGTAGTATGCTCTTTGCCAGAAGAACAGATTGGCAAAGAGAGTTGTATTATTAATACAAGTGTTTTCTGCCACTCTGGACATTTAAAGCACTGTGTTTTCAGCTCATAAGATGACAAAACTACCCTGATCTCTCTGAGCTCAGGGTAGTTTTCATTTAAGTAATCCTGCTAAGTGGTATGGTGCATTTTACCACACCAGATGCAGATGTGTGTCAAAATGATTTGCAACCAGCCTAAGGTAATTCCCAAACTCTCAAAGCAGGTTGTTCCTAATGTGTTGGGCAGTAGAATATGTTACCATACTGAAAAGTACGCAGACGGATAAGTGATTTCAGCTAACATACTTTTATTTAGCAAGAACAAGACAAATTTAGCCGGCTCGCAGGCCGGTTTATATGGCCCAAGGAAAACACCCCCCCCCACACACCCCCAACACCCATGAATGGTCTATCTACAGTGATTAGATTATTCCTAGGTTCTCGATAGGCAGGGATCTAGGATCCTAACATTTATTGTGTTCTGGAGCGAAGTTCAGGTACTCTGCCTGACCACATGTGGGACCGGCTGAAACTGGATCGAGCACATGGCCGGGTCAGGACACAACACATACGACTGCTCCGAGTTCTTTCTCACAACTCACGAGTGTGTGCCAAGAGCCTAGAACAGAGTACTCCTTGTGCATTACCTCATTGCATGGTGAGAGACAGCAGCCATGAGCATGCTGGCCCCACTCCCACTTTTTGCATAATCTCATGGTCATTTGCAGAGTGCAGTCATGTGGAGGAAGTGGCTGCAGGTATCCTTCCTATTAATTACCAGTGATGCTGTTTTTAAAACGTTGCTGATCACGGGGAGCAGGTGTGCACATGGCCACTTCCTCTGCATGGTCACACTGTGCAGACAACCATGCAGTTGTCCAGAGGCAGGAGGCAGGCCTAGTGTGCTTCTGCCCTCTCTTCTTACCAGCCTGATGAGGCAATTTGCAGGGGGAGGGGTGTGTGTTCTGGGCTGGTGTCTGGCAGAGTGTGTGCTGAGTCAAGCAGATGTTTTACTTGCTGTTTCTCCAGCTAGATTTACCAGATCGCCACTCTTCAGTGATATCTAGGGATAGCCATAGTTTGAATATGGTTTCCTATCTGAAAGGAGAGTATGGTCACTTTTGAAATCTTTCAGATTGTTTTTCGGTTGCATTTTTTGTTACTGTATGAACAAGTTCTTCCTTGAATACATTATTTGAATCCATCTGTAAACATAGGTTATCAGTAGAGTTACCACCTCAAAGTGGGCATGGAGTTCTCTTGAAATAGCAACTGATCTACAGACTACAAAGATCAGTTCTCTTGAAGAAAATGGCAGCTTTGGAGGGTATACCATAGAGTCTAGGAAACATTAAAGTCCTAGAGTGGCTACACAAGGTGAATACTCCAGGACTTTCACTTTTCCTATGGTAGAGGCTAGAAGAAACTAAGAACACTAAAAGCTAGAGGAAGGTTCAGAGAGAGTGGATTTTTCTCCTTAATTCTGAGAGAAAACCTGAAGAGAATTTTGAGGATATTTGTTTTTTAGGTTGAGTGGAACATAACTGGAGACAATTATACCAACACAAATATTTAGCTCAAAAGTTAGTATGGCATTCAGAAACATCCAAGTGATATGAAGTGGGAGAATTAATTGACAGTTTTTCTTGCAGTGATGTTATTGCATCAAATGAAGCTAGACGTGCACAGAAGGATAACAAACCACTATCGTGACCATTTTTAGTGAATGGATACTCCTAAACCACTGAAGCGTGCTGGGGCTCTGCATCAACTAGGATACCACATGGTACAATCCCCGTGTAGGTATTAATAACTTAACTAGTCTTGAAAAGGAAATTTAGGTTTGTTGACAAAAACAATTTCTATTTGTCATGGTGGGTTCCTGTGTTTCTCAGATGAGATTTCTGTTCAGATATTTTCCGATGGATATTCTTTTTTATATTCCTCTCCAGCGCAACACAATGAAACATCCCACAGTCTTGCTTTCCAAGCAGCTTCATGTGCTGAACCCAGCCACTGCAATGCTATAGTTTTCAGTGTACATATCTGAAGTAGGTTCATTTGTCACTATGGTGGTCAGGTTCTTAAATTGCTTTTGACAGCTAGACGAGCTGATGTATAGAACTGAGTGGAACAACAGATGAAAAAGTGGGTTCTCAAGCAGGAAGGACGATGGAAAGTAGTTACAACATGACACCAAACAGTTAGCTACAATGGAAAAGAGTCAGGGGATTAATCAACCCAAAAGATGAATGACCAAGTCATGAAGTCTCTTGTGTTGAAAATATCTGCAGTAAATATATTCTGTAGGATAGCCAGCCAATGGCTGGTGCCCAGTTTGATATGGGGTGTGCGAGCATGGAGAGGTATCATCAGTGTAGTAGCATGATGTCACTTATGGGGAAAATGCAAATGTGACATCATGTGGTTCTAGGAATCCAAAAACTCTAAGGTTAAACCAGAGTTTCTGGCAACTCCTAGATCAGAGTGACATTACTTCTGGGTTTTCCCCACTTCCTCAAATATGACATTGTTGCACCAATGGCAATGTTTAAATTAATTTTTCTTCTCATGAAGCAACAGTGGGAAGCAGGGACTACTGGTGGGAGGCAACCCAAGAACTCCAATAGTTCTTGAACTAGTATGGGAATTATATTTTGCTATAATTATTATGCTTTGAAATGTCTGGAGGCTATATGACTAGTTCTTCCCATTTGAAGATGATGGCAAGCTGTCTGCAGAACCTTTTGTTGTTGATTCTTCCCATCTTTCTTTATTTCTCAACATCTGGGAATCAAAATTCCATAAATCATGCATTCTTCCAAAGAAGTAGCTCCATGTAACTTCATCTCTACATTTCCTCTCTCTCAAAGAATAATTGATGAATTATTTCATGAAAGATTCTTAGGATAGATACCAGCACTAATGACTGCTATAAATGAATGGAACAAAATTAGATTATGACAATGGCTTTCAAACAGTCTGCCTTCGAGGTATCTTTCCACATTGACAGCCATAAACCCCTTCCATGGTACATGCTCAGTTGACCAGGGTACTGGGCCTCACAGTTGGCTCAGCTGATATATAAGCTTCTAAAGAACCTCAGGATTCCCTGCAAGACAGACAGAAAACAACAGGGTTATGAACTTCATGCTTTGCCAGAAAGACTCTGCTACTGTGATACTCGACTTGAAGCCGGTTGCTAGATAATATGAACATATCATTGATTGAGAGAGAGTTCCCTGGCCCTGTTTTCTTTCGCTTGGGGTGACTGGAAAATAGTATGAAGGTTAAAAGTGTGAGTGCTGAACACTTCTTCCTGTCATAGAAGACTCAGGGCATACATTTTGACTATTCCCCCCCCCTCCCAATCTTAGGGACCTCAGAATTTTTCTTGGCCTTCTGTCTTTGGTAGAGTGGAAGGGAAATAACTGAATGATATAAACATCCCCCCCCCCCCATCCTTATCTGTCTGTGCATTTTGAAAGTGCGTGTATATGAAAACCTTGAAGTAGATCTGGCCTGTTACTGTATTACACATGCCTTTTATTTACACATTTTCTTTCGTTTTACTTTTTGCATACTCTCCGAGGTTACTTTTTTGCTCCTTTCTATCTCTGGCATGTTGCCACATGCCCTTAAACTGAAGCAAAATCTCAGCTAGCCTGAGAGCTGGTTTTGGAAATAGAGACTTTGAACACCATAAGACGGCAGGAAGAACCAAAGAAGCTGGATAGTTTTAAATCAACATATGGTGAGGAGCAGGTGAAAACGTAGCACCACATAAGAATATAGTTATCTCCTGTTCATAGGTGGAGAACTGAAGGGCAAGGAAACAAAATGATATGCCTAGATTTTACACAGAACTCTCATCTCTGAGTCACAATGCTTGTCTTCCCAGGGGTTTCTATAGGTAAGTGTAACAGAAGTCAGTAATGAGGCAGGGGAAATATAACTAACCTGTAACAAATTCCTGATGATACTGGGGAAGTGTGAGAGAGCTGCCAGGTTCCCTCATTTCACAACAACCCCCCTGCTCCCATTTGTCTCAGATACATATGCTGCTCATTTTTCATGCCCTGCTTGCCTGCTGCCTGTGTCCTTCTCATAAGAGAGGAATCGGGTAACTGTAGAGGTTCATTTGCCAATTGTCATGCTGTTGGTGCATTTCAAACAGTCTCATCTGTCTGATTTCCCCCACTTCGTCTTAGCCATGTGGTTCTTTTTTCATTAGCAGTGTTATTTATTTATGCTCTTTCTAAGCTACTGGGGATACTTGCTGCTTTGTTCTTACCTTTCTGAGCCAGCTTGGTCTTGATTAGTTGCCCAGTGAGAAATAAAAACTGATTTTGTGGTCTCCCCTTGCTTCACCTGAAGGGAAATTCCTTCATTCAACCCAGCAGGAAACTAACAATTGATTGCCGAGGGAAGAGCTCAGCTTGGCAGGGAGGACCCACTCTATAGGACTTCCTATTTTCATTTGCCTGGTAATTAGAGATTCCAAGTGAGAAAGGGGAGGTCACATGTGGGGTTGGCCTATTAACCTCATCCCTGGCTGCTTATCCTACAGAGAAACCTGTATGCAGCCATGAGTTTCCATTCAGCTTTGATGGGAATGTTAAAGGAAGGGAAGTCTATGCTTCAGTTCTTCCGATATCTCTATTGTCAACATCAGAAAAGAAATCCAACATGAATTGGAATGTGTTTAGGTTGGATACTGGTTGGCTTTGATAGTTGTTAAAAATACCTGTTCTTATTTTATGGTCTTCCCCTCTTGAAAATGATCTTAACAGCCCATTTCTCTCTGGATCTTCCTTTAGCTTCTTTTCAGATTCTCCTGGCTTTTTAGGTATCCATAGGACATTCTCTAATGGCTCCTGATAATTCTGTATCACTTAATTTTACCTTTACATAAAGATTTGTTTTAATGGGGTATTCTTATAATTCATTTATTAAAGGGAATTTTTATATATACAATCAGAGCTATCTCTCGATAGAAAATGAAAAGAACATCAGAATATATTCAAATAATCATAGTATGTATTAACAGTGAATAATTCTGTTGAAATTGCCACAGAGTAGGGATGTATGCTTGAATATATCTGGTCTGAATATGTACCTGAAAAATATGTTAGTACTACTATATGAGTATATGGATGGTACTTGGGATTTTTCAGGATACCAGTTAACTGGGCCCAGAAAAATTTGGAAAATATTTGGGTATATCCAGGAATATTTGAAGCTGCCATTTTAAGACTCCCTGGACTGTTTTTCTGATGCTTTTCTCCCAGCCAACAGAAAGGAGGGAGGGAGCACTCCCAGGCAATGGGATCAGACCTTGGGGAAGGATGAACTGTCTGCCTAATCATGATGATTCTGTCATCTCTCCATGGCTCTCTTGGGCATGGGCAAAGAGGATAAAAAGCTTGCAGCTTGACTTGATTTCATGGCTAGATCTTTTGGAGTGCTGCTGCTGCTTTTGTTGCTGCTGCTCTGGTTTTTGCCTTGTTAGGTTTTAATAACAGCTAACTGTGTGTGAGGGTTTAGGTTTGGGTTCTTTTTTTTAATCTGGCTTGGAGTCTCTGGTTTGATACTGTTTCTTTTGAGCTTGTGACAATGCCCCTTGCTTAAGTTGCATTCTATTGTTAGACATTGGTTCTGTTGGGCTTGCTACATTGGCCCATAATTCTGCTGGGATTCTGTGGTTTAACTATGGTTCTGTTGGGCTTGTTCATTTTGTTTTCATTTGGAGGTTTTCAGCCAATAGTTGTTCATGTGTTTTTGGCTATTGGCTTTGAATTTTTCTCCCCTTAGGAAATCATGGAGGCAAGTAGAATGGCTGGGGACATCTTATTCAGGGGTCTGTAGAACTGGACCCCTTGGTCTAATTGTCAGACTCCTGGTCAAGAGACTCCCAACAACACTCTCTTTGGCAGTGATTTGTTTATTGAGATATCAGCATGATCCAGGTTAGAACAGCACTGTGTCAGAACGTAGGTTTTTGGCGGTAACCCCCAGATATAGACAATTCAGATGTGCCCCCACCCCGGGTTCATCCAATCATTTCACTCAGTCATCCCACCTAAGCTGTTAGCATCTATGCCCACCTGTAAGTTCCCAGTCCCATTATCTAAAACAGTGAGGCTAGTACAGAGTTTGCTTCAAGGTCATCTCTATGGAGAGTCATGTCTTGGGAAGAGTTACAATAGCTGCTACAATGGTGCCACTCTCATGCCTGCACACACATACACACACACACACCTCCCTCAGGAATTCCCCTTCCCTCCATAACTATTTATTTATTTATTTATTTCACTTTTACCCCGCCCTCCCCACCAGGCAGGCTCAGGGCGGCTTCCAAAAACTGATAAGCAGTATACATTTTACAGTAATAAAATAAAATACATCATACAACGAAGCAGAGTTTGACACTAATTTGCTTTAAAATTGGGGCTTTATTGAACAGGCAGCACTAGGTCCCTTGCAAGTTTGGTGTGATTTGGTTGAAAAACAGCCACTCTAGCCCCCCTCCCACTGCTCCCCATAGGGAATAGTGGAACCCAAACAAAAACCCCAACCCAAATCTCAAAACAGTATCGGGGACTTGAATATCTTGAATACCAGTATATGTGCACTTTCTGAAATCTGAATCCTTTTCCTCTGGTTCCTGGAGGCCCTTCCGTATCATAAACACTAGTATTCCCTTCGCTGAGTGCAGAAGAATAAAAGAAGATCTCAATGTATTTGACTAGTTAGTGTTAAAAAGAACTATTCTACCCCAAGATTAGGGGGTTTTGAAGAGTGGGAAGTCTTGCCAGGATGTAGAGCCAGGTGGGCAGCTGTGTTGGTCTGAATGAAGTAGTACAACAAAGATTAAGTCCATCTTGAGTAATTTTTAAAAAGATTTTATTTTTTTATAAAGACAAACATCACAACAACCAAACACACAAATACATAAATGTAGGGGGTTCAGTTACATCATCAGTTTACATGCTTGAATACTTCAGACCATGTTTGTTTTCCATGTTCCACCTTATGTTCTTAGAAAGTTTTTGCATACTTTTAAGTATCAGTTTTTATAATCTATGAAGGGTTATATGTCTGTATACTTTATCTATTATATTCTTCAGTTCATTTCAAAATCTAAAACCATGTAATTTCATACATACACAAGCATTTACATAGGTATCTAAATAATAGGGGATTTCATTACCTCATCAGATTACCTATTTAAAGACCTCAAAATTTGTTTTTCAAATTTCACATATTCTTACAATAATCTTTTTAATATATTTCAAAAAATATATACTCTTTTAGTATATTTTTGAATGTTTCAACTCATTTATATAGTTTTGAAAATGATGCTTATGTATTCTCTCTTATCCACAAAATTTTGGAACTTTTCCATAAGTTTTTATCCTTCATTCTCTGATTTCTCCTCTTAAGCCTTAAAGTATGTTATGAGAATATATATAAAAAGTTCAAATTAAGTTCCTAATAATTCTTATTGATTCTTCTTCTTTTTAGTTGTAGTACTTATTAAAATATAGTTATTTATAATCCTTTAAAGGGTCTTCATCCAGATAATTTATTTGTAATTCTAAACAGAGGAGCTCTTATTTCCCTGGAGGTCAAAGCCAAATAAAATTAATATTTCCAGAATTTTGTAATCCACTACAGAATATTGATATATCAATATTTATGTTGACAGTTTTGTTCTCAGATCACAACCTTCTCTTCTTTTGCCCAAACCGTTTTAAAGTACACTTTCAGATCTTTTCTTAGCTGCTGAAAGAAAGGGGGGGAGGGAAGAAATTCTTCACCCCTCTAAACCTTTGTGTTTCTAATAGAGTTAAAGGGGGCTTAATCAGTGGGGAGTTTCTGATGTTGTTGTTTGTACTTTTACTCAGGGTGATGGTGTTTTTAAGCAATTCAGTTGAAATTTCCTGCTTCTCCCCCTCTCTTGGGCAGTCACAGCTCCGCGCCCATGCCAGGCATGGGCACTCTCGATTGGTTCTTGCTTCGGGGCAATCAAAGGACCCTAACCTACTTGCTGCCACTTGCGGTGAGTCCCAAGCAAGTCCCCTGCACTGTGCTCCTCTTCATCAATCCAGATGGCATATGGCTTCCCTGTGTCAACTGTTCTTCCCGCGCCAGCACCTGCTCTCCGCTCACCTTGAATAACATTGTGTTGGTCTTAAAGGTGCCACTGAACTCAAACTTTGTTCTATTGCTAGGATGTAGTTATTGAGATTATTATGGTTATAATGGCAACAAGATATATACAAGACTGCCTCAGGAGGTGGTGGATGCTCCTTCACTGGACGTTTTCAAGCGGATGCTGGATGACCATATTTTGGGTATGTTGTAGGGCTATCTTTCAGCTATGCTCCTGCAGAGTGCAGGGGGTTGGACTAGATGACCTGCAAGGTCCCTTCCAACTCTAATATTCTATGATTCTATCTATGTTTGTCCTTACCATTAAGACAAATGTAATGTCACAATAATATATTTGATTAGAAAACAAAACACAACTAGACTTCTCTGTCTCTCTACCTCTTTTTATTTGGTGACCTGGATGTTGTTTCCAAGGCTTCCTGTCAGGAATCTATTGGTTTACCAGTCAGTTTAGTTTTCAGGGAAAGCATGTGGAAAGTCTGTTGTTTGAGTCAACCTTCTGTCTGCATGTTCCCAGATCTCAGCATAAATCTGTTGAAGGAAATGATTTAACCTGAATTTATTCATTTCTTTTGTAAGAAATTTCATTATTTAAGATTTATAAATGTACTGTATTGGAAAGGTCATCTGTCCCCTCAGCTGCAGGAATAATAGTGCACGTGATTCTCCTGCCTTCTTGAACAGTTGGTTAGAGTAAGAGAGCACAGCCGGTGGGAAGTTAATTTATACTTTCCAGGAATGTAGATTTCATCTCCCCAGCTTCATTCATGGTCCTCCTGTTCCCTCATTTAAGTTCAGTAGACATAGTGCTTGGCATTTGTTAGAAGGGAATATGGTGTCAAGAACTGGGGGGCATGAACCAAGGACTTTGTGGCCTGAAGCTGGGTCCTGGCCAGTTAGTTAGCCAGGATATCTCTCTCTCTCTCTCTCTCTCTCTCTCTCTCTCTCTCTCTCTCTCTCTCTCTCTCTCTCTCTCTCTCTGTGAAATACAGAGAGAGAGAGAGCTCTTCAAATACAGGTCAAAATATGGTCCGGCTCTGTAAGAGGCACACTGGTTGGGGGGGATGTATATCCCAGGGCTTGCTTCTAGTGCAGAGCTTGGGAGTTTAGCAAGGGGGGAGGATAAAGGGGGAGCAGGAGATAACTCCTGGGGAAGCAGTGAAAAAGGCAAACTGTGCTGGAGATTATTAGGAAAGGGATTGAAAATAAAATGGCCAGTATTATAATGTCCCTGCATTGATCTGCGGTGCAGTCTTATTTGGAGTACGGTGTGCAGTTCTGGTCACTGTAATCTCAAAAAGGACAGTGCAGAGCTGGAAAAAGTACAGAGGTGGGCAACTGAGATGATTAGGTGTTTGGAGCACCTCTCCTGTGCAGAAAGGCTTAAGAGTCTGGGACTAAGGGGGTCATGATAGAGGCTTATAAAATTATGCATGAGATTGAGAGAGTGAAGGGAGAGAATGTTCTCTCCCTCTTCCAAAATGCTAGAACTTGAGGGCACTTAATAAATAGGGTTGGCAAACTCCAGGCGGGGCCTGGGTAATCTCCTGGAATTACAACTGATCTCCAGATTACAGAGATAAATTTCCCTGGAGGGTGAGCAATATGGCATTATACTCTTTTTACGGTCCCCCCTCTCAACCCCAACCCCCATGCTCCACCTCCAGGAATTTTCCAGCCAGGAATTGATAACTCTACCAATGGGGCTGATGGATGGTAGATTCCGATTGTAGAATTAGCTGCCAGAGTATGTAGTGATAGTCACAGGCATAGACAGCTTTAAAAGAGGATTAGACAGATTGATGAAGGATTATCAGTGGCTAGCTACTAGTCATGATGACTAAAGGGAACCTCCACATCAGAGGCAGTAAACATCTGAATCCCCGTGCCAGGAGGCAACATCGGGGAAGGCCTCAGACTCTGTGCATTATTACTGGCCATACATAGTAATTGTTTGACTGCTATGTGAGACAGGATGCTGGACTAGATGGACCACTGGTCTTATCCAGCAGGGGTCTTCTTATGGTTTTTATGATATGGTGTGTAATATCAGCCCTTGTAATTGGCCAGCAATATGAAGTCTCTAGATTTGTCAGATCTGGCATAAATATTAAGGGCCTTCTGCCCTTGGCTAGACAACAGAGCTATACCTTCTGTCTGCTAAACTGCAAACTACAGAAGAACTTCAAGCTCTTCTGCTTCAGCTCCTCCTGACTGTCCATGTTGTATACATTCATACTACTATTCCCTCTGATAATTATAGTCTGCTTGCCTGTACTAGCAGTTGTGAAAACGAAAAGTATGTGTGTATTCCCATACTAGTAGAAACTAGTGATGGGTCTCTAACCTTATAATGCCAGCAGTGACTGGAAGAAGACCAAGCAGTTATAATAATTTTCCTTACGTTATATAGTGCTAATATATTTTCCTCACGTTCTTTTGCATCTATCATCATCTCTCTGTGTTGTCTTTTTTCACTTTTCTTGGGATAAAACATACAAATCTCTTTTAGTGGCTTCAAACAGCGGCAGAGAAGAATTTGCTTTTATGTGGAATATGGCCTTGTTATTTATCGATGAGGAGTAATTGAAATAATTTTATAGAGTCTGCTAATGCAGTATCCAGGGATCTAATCTATCTGCTGGATATTTATGGGTAATATTCCAGTTCTTCTTTCATTCATTACTGCTTTCATTAAGACTCTAATCCCATTTAGAAGCTTGTTTGTCATTTTAAACTCCTCTGTTTAATCGTGCCCTGTCCTAATCCTTTTTTAACAACACCACTGAACTGGGAGGAGGGGGCAGCTGTAGTGGAGAAGATTTCCCTGTTTTCTAGCATACGGTTCTTTAGAAACAGCAGGTCTTGTGTGACTATATGAACTAGTGTTGCCAACCTCCAGGTGGTGGCTGGAGATCTCCAGCTATTACAACTGATCTCCAGGAGACACTGGATGGCTGGAGGAGAAGTACATCCTTTGTGAGAGCATGGTGCAGTAGGGCAGGATTGTGAGGTTTACAGGCCCAGTGGTTTTGAATGTGGTTCACTTCCTGTTCTTAGACATGTTTTCTAATATGCTCTTGGGATATACATGCTTGAATACAGAGTAGTTAAATCAGCTTCCTTTTATTTTTTGTGGATACTTGTGGAAGGTAAGCTTCATAGAGAATGCTAGACTTGGTGAATACACTGTGAACTCCAGTTTTGAATACGCTTGCCCTTGTCTAATGATCCCTCCAGGTGGATTTTATGCAAATGTGGGGCCTATTTGCTTGGAGATGCAAATGACCTAAAACCACCATCAGTAGAAGTTATATGCAAATATCAAAACCAGGAGACATATGCATTAGAAATGTGCAAGGCAAAAGAAACTAGGCCATGAAGCACATCTGTGATATAGCCATGATTTACATGGGTTCCAAACCAACCGTCTTCTACAATTTTCTACAGTTAAGAACTGAACCATGGGAAAGCATATTTATATGCTAAATTTATTTATTTATTTATTTTGATTTCTATCTTGCCTGACAAGCAGGCTCAAGGTGGCGTACAATAATAACTTACAATAAAAACAGAAAGAATTCAACAATAACATATAAAGTGCAATTTACATACAAACAATAAACTGCTATAGATAAATATTGGGGGACCCTCAGGAATGGCATGTGAGTCACTGGTGGGGGCTGCAGTTAAAGAGGAAAAGCAGTGGAAATTGTAGATCCCCCTCCTCCATGCGTGGCCAGAAGTGGATCAACCCAGTGCACTCACAGATTCAGTTTTAAAAGATATTAAAACCAGGCTATAATGTGTACTATGATAAGTTACTAAGTAACTGAGAGTCTGTGTAATGCCTGAAATTGTATTTTGTTTATGTATAGGCTGCCTCTATCTGTCTGTCTGTCTGTCTGTCTGTCTGTCTGTCTGTCTGTCTGTCTGTCTATCATAATCAATGAAAAATGTGGTAGGAGTAGAGTAGAAAACAATGCAAACAAAAAGTATAGGATATGCTAGAACATAAAAAATACAGATAAAGAATTATGAAATTAGTAAAAGCAGGATCTCTCCTTATATATAAAACTGTTTTGGTGTGAATGCTGGACACGCTTGCACAACCTTTGGGTCCCTCAGCTGCCACTCTGAAGGACTGCCAATCCCCGGGCTGCATTCCTTCGCTGCGTTGCCTCACTCCCGCCCACAGAGCCCATGCCCAGCATATCGGCCTCAGTCTGGGGGGAGCTGGCGAAGAGGATGGATGCTCTGTGAGGGACGGGTGGCCTCGGGCCTCCCCTTCACCAGGGCGGCATCTGTCTGCTCCCCATCCTCACCCCCTCGCTTCGCAGCACACTGGTAGGGCTCCGGGAGGGGTAGGTGGTGGTGGCCTACGTGGTGCAGTTCAGTCCAGCAGCCAGGGTGAGCACCCTCTGGCAGATGGGGGGCCGCAGGCCCAACGTCCCACCCAGGACGAGGCCTGGCTTCCCGCCCACGACAGTGCTCACCTCGCCGGGGCTCCCGTCCTGCAGAAGCCTGGCATGGCGCTCAACCGAAGCTGCTAGGAGGGGGGGAGAGGATACAGGTGAGCCTCTTTGTGCTGCCTTTCCCTCACCCTCTTGGGGGAGCACTTCCCATCGCCAACCTCCCCTTCGGGGCTCCATCTCTTGCTTCTCTTCCTGCCTCTTTCCTCTCACTCATCCCCCACACCTCTACTGGAGGCTCCCTTGCTCTCTCTGCCGAGCGGATGTCTGCCAAGACAGACAGGGCAACATCTTGCCATGAAGCACCTGAAGGAGCCCTCTGCTTTCTTATCGCCCCCCCACCTTTTCCCCTTCCCGCCTCATCTCTCTTTTGATTGCGCTCTCTCCTTTCCATCCCCACTCCACTATCTGGCTTGCCCAGCCTGTCCCATTTGCCCGTCCATCGCTCTCTTCCTCCTACCACCGCCTCCGGCCCCCTGTCATCAGCACACTTACCTGGAAGTCTGACTGAGTGCAATAAAACTTGCTGCAGTCAGCGCCTTTCCCCCTGCAGTGTCTTCTGCGGATCTCCCCTTTCTGGCTCTTCTCTCTCTTGGTCTGGCTGCCTGATTTCTTTCTTTCTGTCTGTCTCCCTCCCTCCCTTCCCCCCTCCCTCCCATCTATTTGCTTTATTTGTTTCTCTCTCTTTCTCTTTCTTTCCACCTTTTTGATTCTTTCTTTCCATCTCGCTCTCTTAGACAAATCCAGGGCTCTTTCCTTCCCATCCATCCGTCCCTCCCTCCCTCCCCCTCTCTTTCTCTCCACGGAGTCTCCAGACCCTCTTTCCAGGCAACAGGCCTGATTACTAGTAATACATACAGTAAACATGTGATTGACTACAATCCTATTCCCTTTATAAAAGTGCCCCTCCTGAACAATTCCATTATACTACAAACCTATTTCCTTTATAGAAATGCCCTCCTGAACACTCCTTAGGCATGCCACTCCACACGGTGGGGGCCACAACCAAGGAAGCTCAGGTACCAGATGCAGCTGTTCTTACCTATTTGCATTGTGACACTTTTAAAAGGCTTTCCTCAGAGGAGTGAAGCTCTTGTGGTGGACTATTCCAAGAGATGCTGTCCTGCAGATATGTGGGTCCAAAGCTGTGGTGGGCTGTGTAGGTAGGGATGTGTGCTGGGAAATATCTGGTCTGAATATGTACCAGAAAAGTACATACATACATACATCTCCCTTATAAATAAAAGCTGAATGGTGGTCGCACTTCTCTAGAACATTCCACATGCTCTGGAATTGGTTGGTGCCTTGGTTCGTCACGCAGAATCTGTCCCTATCCACTGGCTGCATTGCTTGAGTCTCGCCTCAAACATTCTAAACAGTTTGCTGTTCCTCTCCCCCCCCCCATAGCCAGTCAGAACACAGAGGTTATTTGCATATGCAGCCTCATTGGCCTTTGCCTTGGAACACAGAGGTCATTTGCATATGCAGCTTGATTGGCTTTTGCCTCTAACATTCTAAACAGTTTGCTGTTCTGAGGAAAAATGTGCCCAATCTCCAGATGAGGGCTGGAGATCACTCAGAATTACAACTTCTTTCCAGATGGCAGAGATCAGTTTCCCTGGAGAAAATGGTGGGCTCTGCATCCTTATATGCTGCTGAGGTGGCCCCCGTATGACAGCCAATGTGACGTAGCAGTGAGGGCTTCAGAGCATGGGAGAGGTTGCAGGTGTGTGGGGGGTGGAAAGCTGAAGAGTGAGGGGGAAATAAAGGTAGGTTAATGATTGGCTGGGAAGGAGATAGAGTTGCTAAATCCAGGTGGGAAATTCCTGGAGATGTGAGGGATGGCGCCTGGAGAGGGTGAGTTTTCAGGAGGTGTGGGACCTCGGACAGGTACAAAGCCATAGACTCCACCCTCCAAACCAACTATTCCCTTCTGGGGAACCATCATTGCCAATCTCCAGGTAAGGGCTGGAGATCACTCAAAATTACAACTGTTCTTTAGGTAGCAGAGATCAGTTCCTCTAGAGAAAATGGTGGACTCAGTGTTATTATACCCTGCTGAAGTCGCCACAGCAAATTGAGACTGAGTGTGCAAGGCCGGGGCACCCGCCCAGAGCCTCTTTCTAGAGATTATTGTATTTATTTCCACAATGGGCCTTTTTCTTAGTACATACACACACACACACACACACACACATACAAACACACACACACACATATATATATATGGTGTCCAGATGATATTCATAATTCTTGGGAATACCAATATCTAGGTCCCAGATATTTTCAGAAATATTTGGGGATATCTTGGGCCAACATTTTAAGGATACCAGGACTGTCTCTTCCCATTAGGCTTGCCAGATCCCCAGTCTGGGTAGGAGGTTCGCTGATATTCAGGGCTTCAACCCGCCAGGGGCCAGCTGGACCTGTGTGGGCAGCCCTGCCCCCAAACCCAACCACCCGTGGCCACCCCCTCCCTTCTCTCACAAGAGATTTAAAGGGCCCTCCAACTTTTCTGTGGCCCACAGATCAGGTGGAGGGTCCTTTAAATCTTGTAGAGGGGAGGGAGACGGGTAGCTGCAGGCCACAGCCACTGCACGCCTGGACTCCAAATGACAATTTGCCACTTGCAGATCAGGTGCCCAGGACCAGGTGGGCAGAAGGGCTTAAAGGGTCCCTTTAAGTCCGTCTCCCCAATGGGAACCGGCCCTGTGCACCTGATCCCCAGCAGCAATGCCGTTTGCAGATCAGGCGCCTGGGACTGGGTGGGCAGAAAGACTTAAAGGGTCCCTAAGTTCTTCTGCGCAGCAGGGACTGGTCCCACAGGCCTGATCTTGGAGGTCAAGGACATGGCCCGTGTCCTCCCCTCTCCCTCCCCTCCTGCAAGATTTAAAGGGCCCTCCACCTTTTTGGCAGGACCTTTAAATCTTGCAGGAGGGAATGGAGAGGGGTGGTTACAGGTGATCAATCTTGGGGGCAGGGCCTCAAGATGATGTCATCACATTGCAGATGCCTTGCCCCCTCCAGAAACGCCCCCCCCAAAGTCCTCCGCTGGGGACGAAGACTGACCCTGGCAACCCTACTTCCTATTTAAAACAGGTTTCTTGGATAATGGGAGAGAAGGGGGAGAAAGGGCAGCTCTTCCAGAGAAATGTCTGCCAAATCACCATGCTTTGGAACATAGGCAATAAAGATAAAAAGCAGTCCAGGCTACAGCTTGTCACCATTTCAGGATGAGATTTTCTGGGGTACCCTTGAGCCTCTGGCTGCTTTGGTCTGTCCCTTTGTTGGATTAATTCTGCTGCCTACTTGGGAAGACCTTCTTGTTTTGTGCTGGAACTGGTTTGCACTTTGTTTTGAAATATTATTTGAATTTTTTCTGTGTTTTATGTTTTTGCCTGGTGGGTTGCAGTTGGCAGGGAGCCTTTGTTTTTTTTCTTTCTGGCTCTTTTTAAAAAGAGTATTCTTTTGTTTTGTTTTGTGCTCTTTTGGGTTTTAGAAGCCTGTGCTTTTTTGTTGGGGTCTCTTCTCTTGGCTTGTTGTAGAATGTTTAAATGCTTTGCACTCTAATTTGACCCAGTTTGGGGGGTTTGGGGGGGGCAGGTTCCAGGTTATTGTTGTTTAAAAGGATTGCTTTTGGCATTCTTCTGGTTCTGGTTTTACAGTGGTTCTTCTGTAGTTGTTGGGAAGATCTTTCTGGTCCCGGTCACACGTGCTAGATAATGCGGGGGGGGGGAGCGAGGCTTTTTGTGCCGTATCAATTTGACCCGCCACAGCATGATCAGACGCAGTGGCGGGTGAATTGGGTTTTTCCTCCACTGCGTGTTTCTGGATGCGGTCCAATGATGGATCAGTGATGTAATGGGAGTGCGCCGGAGCAATCACATGGGGAAGTCCATCTGCAGCCCGTCGCAAATCCGTTTGCTACTGCCCTTTCCCCGGTATTTTTTTACTCCACGTCTTTGGCGGGCCGAAACGGGTTGGCAATGGGTGCGGGACGCCTGCCAGATGTTCTCATGTGATGGCACCCAGAAAATCCGCCTGTCATTCGTAAGTATCACAGGGCTACTTCTGCCCATGAACAGGACCTCTGTATTGTGTTTTCTGAGGGAGTAGTTTTGTGGTGTTCCTGCTGGTTTTGATTTTTTCCTGAAAGAAATTTCTGGTTAAGATTTAATAACAGTTAACCGTAGGTGATAGTTTAAATATTTTTTAAAAATACGAAATAAATTTCAGCTTAGGAGCCAGTCAGTGTTTTCTCAAAAATTAATTAGGCTTTTGTTAGGCTTCCAAAATAATAAGAAGCCAGCTGATTGAAAACAACAACAATACTGCGATATAAGGTATATAAGGTTTACTTTAATATATATTAGGAGGACCTGGGCTTCAAACAATTGAAGTCAGGTGGCTTGGGGGGTGGGAGAATAGGCTGACCTTTTAGTCATCCAATATTTTTTTTTAATAAAATGTATTAAAGTCCATGAATATATGGTAAGGGACAAACATCAGTACAGTGTAGCAGCTTCAACATATATTATGATGAAACTTAAACCACAAATCTATGGACAAGAATCTTAGCTATTGCTCTTGTGCTTGATGCTGAATTCTGGCTTGAAAGAGCCGTTATTAATGGCACAAGGCCAAAAATGCTAGAAGATGGAATTAAGAAAGGCACAGACTTCCCTGCCTAGAGCTATAAGGCGCACACAGGAGATGCATGAAAGGAGAGTACAAAGCAGTCAGATACACTCCCTAGTTACTTCAGGAGACAACAGAGTTACGGATCCACTTGTCTTGGAGTGACCTTTACATCCTGACCAAAGAAACCAGTTCTTCAGACTAAAGTAAACACCTGATCTATGATTCTTTGCAACTCCTGGAGGCTATAGTGCAAGATTCCTTAATATTTTAGGACAGCCTTTTCCAACCTTCCTTTTTGTTTTTCAGACATCTCTAGAGCCACTGTTAGCTGAGATCTGCAAATGAAAATTTGGCAAGGTGGTCACAGAGCACCATCAGTTCCTGTTTTCCACACAGACTGGGGGCAAGGGAGAAAATGCATCACTTGTAGCACAAGAGAGGATTTAATTCCCCAGGTGGTGAGAAATCTAGGCCTAATTAGAATTTTAGGGAATCAACCCATTGTGCTATTAGTGATTTTCTGGGAATGTTCTGATTAAAATTGTAATTTTAATAAGCATAGCTCAATTGTTAAGTATGCACTGAACACCTAATTACATTGGTTATAACTCCAGAATTATTTTAAATCCCGTTTTTTACCACTTACAACCCAGAGAAGGAAGAATGTCTGCCCGGTAATTATTCCCCTTAATTAATTTTCTCTTTAAATGATTGTTGACTGAAATTTTTGAAGGCCGCTCCCCTTTTCCCCCTTAGTAAGTATTTCCCCCTGAGATCTGAGACTCATCAAGGTTGAGATTTGCAGAGTGGATACGTCATGGTATATGGATGTGCTACGTGACTCTGAATCTATTAACTGATTTTAAGAGAAAACCTTTGCAAATAAAATTAAGAGCCTGCATGCTTTGAGAAGAGAATGCATGCAGGATGCTGGGACAATTCAGACAGTCTGTTCTGCTGTTTTTCTTTTGTTTTAAATTGTATCCAAAAGCCAAAACATCAAAATTCATTCTTCATGCCAAAAAGCAGCAGTGTAACTAACAGTTAAATAAGTTCAAAGATAAAATTAAAATAAAAAGTTGGATGTGTTAAAATGAAATGTAACATTTAAAACAGTTTGAGCAGAGTAATTCTGCTTCAGCATGAGTACTTGACATTTTCCATTTCAGTTTTTAGAATGGAAAGTTTAATAAAAAGAAACTGACATTTTGTTCTCCAAGTAATGATGATTGTCAGGACTCATGACATGGTGGAGATATGCAGAGACTTATAATTGATGGGATCCATCATCTCCTGGTCAGTCAAGTTTGCAACCTTAATGTGCTTTTCTCTAGCCCTTTCACCATGATCCTAAATAAACTGGCCTGGAGGTAAATCTCAAAATACTGAATGAAGGAAGGAAATACAAACTGAGGCCCTGATATTCTGTTGATGTTAGCACAAATCTAGAACCCCTGCATACCAAGGGCCATGAGTTAGCTGGGCTGTCTCTCAGAAGAGAAACTGGATAATTTTCATACATATGTCACCACTGCTCTGTATAATCTCTGTGTCATTACTGCTACTCAGGAGCCTCATGCAAATATCAGATGGACAGAGGTTCTGTCTATCTGGGGTCACCCAAAGCTTTGGGTTTTTTAGGGCTGTCTAGTAATCCTTCGGGGGCTGTGGTGGTTCAAGTGGTTAAGACGCTGAACTGTAGATTGGAAGGTCGGTAGTTCAGCAGTTTGAGACCCGAGTGCCGCATGGAGGAGTGAGTTCCTGTCTCTGGTCCCAGATCCTGCCAACCTAGCAGTTCGAAAGCAAGAAATTGCAAGTAGATAAATAGATACCATTTTGGTGGGAAGGTAACAGTGTTCCGTGCACCTCGGCATCTAGTCATGTCAGCCACATGGCCACGGAAATGTCTTCAGACATCGCTGGGTCTTCGGCTTGGAAACGGAGATGAGCACTGCATCCCTAGAGTCAGATTCGACTGGCTTTCGAGCAAGGGAAACCTTTACCTTTAGTAATCCTTCAAGTGATCACCCAAATCATGGGTTAGACAACTACGAACACACCATGGGGGTTCATGCTTCCTCCTCTCCATCCTTTCACTCCTCTCACTTGCATATTACCTGTCTATTTTGTGTTTTGCACATAGTTTTCTATGGCTGCTACAGCAGCACACCAAAAGAACCAGAAATCAATCTGAAATAATGGTTTCAGAGTCCGGTTTGGAGGATAATCACTAACCATTATTTGCTGATTCAGATATCATAGATGTCCCAAGCAGGGCCGGTTCTTCCATAGAGGCAAGGTTAGGCCATTGCCTATGGGTGTGAGCTTATGAGGGTGCCCCGCCGGCCTGCCACCCCACCCACTCCTCACCCCTCCCTCGCCTCTGTCCAGGTGTCCGGACAGAAAAATAGCGTTTTCCTTTTTCTTTTAATTTCTGATTGTGGATCTCCAAATGAGATTGGTGGGCAATAAGTTCAAGCCAGACCAAGAAAAGGTCTCCCAGTACCTTTGAGCTCTATCAAAGAAAACTCATTCCATGGCTTTCCTTGCTGGATATTTAGCCTGGAATAGGTGTAATTTTTAGTAATAAATCCACATGAGTTCATTGCCTGCTCATTTCATTCCAGTATTTTCTGTGTTATTTTCCCATCTTTTTCTAGACCTGATATATGGATGTTTTGGGGTTTAAACTGCAACTCTTGTCTGGACTTGCACAATGCTCTGCAGGCTTTCCAGGGTGACGGTCTCATTTTCCTTCTTGCTTCATTAGATTTTTCTTGCTCACCTTGGTGGCTCACTGGTGTTTTCGTACACACAAATAATTGTGGGAAAACATGAAAAATAATTGCAGTGGGTTCAAGGAACAATTAAAGCCCATCTCCCTTTTAGGGAACAAGCACTGATTTTATTTCCTTCATTTATACCACTTCTATAACCCCAGTGAGGACCCAAAGCATCTGGCGTGTTTCTTCCGTCACCCATTTTATGTCTCACAACCACCTTGTGAGGTAGGTTAGGCTGAGAGTATGTGACTGGCCCAAGGTCTCTCAGCAAGCTTCTCTGGTGTCCTGGGGGTTCGAGCGTTGGATTCCCAGAACGTAGTCTGACACTCCAACTAGTGCACCACATTGGCATAAATTCTGGAATGTTGTGGCCAGCTGAACTAATCAGAACCCTCTTTAAAGGATTGGAAAGGAGGAAAATTAAAGGGACGGAGGCAGGAGAACTTTTACTGAATGGAACTGATTTCTGAACAAATATGTTGTGGGCATGGGTGGGATCAATACATAGGGAATATAAGCATACTCATGGGGGGGGGTAGTAAAAAAAAATGAGGATTCATGTGTTCATGCCCAGGCAGCAATATGAAGACAGAAATCCTAAGCAGGTCTACTTGGAAGTAAGTCCAAGTATTGGGGGGGGGGGGGACAGAAGGTAGCCTTGCCTAGTGTGCAAAAAAAACCTGGCACCAGCCCTGGTTCCAAGGATTTCTCAGTCATTACAGGTGTGAACATATTTAGCAGAACTAGAGCTACCGTCACACGAGCGAGATAAAGTGGGGGAGGGAGAAGCGATGCTATTTCCTCCAGTTGCACGATCACACAGTCCTTGGAAGCTGTGGGCACAGCTCGCCACTGCATAATCAGACACAACTGTGGATGAGTCATTTTTTTTTTCTTTTGCTGTTTGTTTCCGATGTGCTTAAACGAGAAATCGATGAATCGCATCTCCGCACTGAGGGCTTCCTATGGAGTTTGCGATGATGCACATACTGAGAAGGGGGGGAAACAATGGCACAGAGTCGGGATGGCCTGATCAGACCATCCCGACACACCCAAATATCCTCTCCTTTTAAACAAAAGCAGTGGCTAGTATTGATTGGAGTGGGGTGTCTAGAATGCAGCAAAATAAAATAAGCTGGTGATCCTTGTGGTCCCGATAGTTGGTGATCTGCAAAAAGATCGCTTCAAAGTGCTGGTTCTTACCTTTAAAGCCCTATATGGCTAGGGTCCAGTCTACCTAAGGGACCACCCTTCCCCACATGTTCCCCCAAGGGCACTACGGTCGGGGAGCCAAAACCTCCTGGATATCCCAGACCCCAGGACCATCAAACTTGCTGTGACCAGGGCCAGGGCGTTCTCAGTGGCGGCTCCTACCTGGTGGAATGAGCTCCCAGAAGAGATCCGGGCCCTGCGGGACCTTGTGCAGTTCCGCAAGGCCTGCAAAACGGAGCTCTTCCACCAGGCTTTCGAGTAGGAGCCGTCGCCACCATTATCCCACCAACGCTTTTTCCATCACCGCACTCTACCACCACTGGTGCGGATATCATCGGGGGTGCGAGACGTCCCTGGCGGATTACAGGGTTGTGGGGACATATACTGCTGTTGTTCTGTTATAACATCTTCAGAACACCATCTTGGTTTTATGATTCGGAGTGAGTATTGGAGCACCAATATTTTTAATAACTGTCCTTACTGTTTTAATCTGGCATTTATGCCCTTGTTAGCCGCCCTGAGCCTTCGGGAAGGGCGGGATACAAATCTAAAGAATAAATAAATAAAAATTTGTGTTGGAATTATTTGCTAAGTACCTGTTTTAGAACATGTCTCTAGTTATTACTTCTTTTGTATGTGAGTCTGGCTTTTCTCATGAAAATAATAAGATTTCTGGCTGTACAAACACTAAGATTCCAATTGTGTGTTCATATTGAAGTAGTCTGAGTATTAGGTGCTCTGCTTGATGTTCCATTGCTGTATCCTGGCCTGATGTAAAATCAACAGAAGCTTTATGACTTCTGATGGAGCAGCTCTAAATCACTGCAACTAGGAATCTGTCTCTGTTTTTTTCACCTGACACAGCCATTAGTTCAACACTGAGCTTTATCTGTGGCATGTGTGTGCAAAGGATTTCTTAAGTAGCAATGCTGGTAAGAGTCAGGATGCTATAAAGATTTCAGCAGTTTATTCAAGCTGCCTGAGTGATGTGTCTGGAATGGAAGGAAATAGAAGGCCAGAGGTTGTTCAATTTGTGGAGCTGTTCTGAAAAAAAGACCATGGGTGGTACAGAGGCAATTGCTAGGGAAATGTTGGCCCTCATTTGACGCTTAGATGAAAGTTTAGCCTCTGGGGCATATATTAGCCATTCATCATGTTTGTAGCCAAGGTAGAAATAATAATTATAAATTAGTGCCTTGCAGCCAAAGGGCTGGCTGATGACTTCCAGCTGATAGGTGAATCCCCCCTTCCTTTTGGCTTGTGCCCATTTCTTTGGTTACATAGCCCACAACCTTCAAAATTTCCCTTGTGCATTCAATGGAATATATTATTGCCAGCAGCACAGAACTCCTTGTGTGGGAATTCTCACTTTTCACACAGTGTCTGTGAACAGAATGAATATACATTTGGGGGTAGAGGAAGCAGACAAAGACGGGCATCACTCTTGACTTGTCTGCATTCATTTGAAGGAATATGCCCCACCCCTGCTCCTATTTTTCCAATGTCAGCCTTGGAAGTGCTGGCAGAAAACGGGGTAAGCAGTGGGAGGTGGCCCACTTACTGTTCCTGGTCCCCCTAATGCACAAGGTGTTTGTGACTACGAGTACAGATGCACATGGCTCTGTCTATGTATTTTGGAATACTGAAAATTTAGGGCTCTTGATCACATTCACCCATAGGCTCTATGCATACCTTTACAAGAATGCATGTAACTTATTATGCCCACCCACCCCCATCATGTTCATTTTACCTACACGTTTTGTCTGAAAAGGACTTTATACCCCTTTTCTGCTCTTCTTTCCCAGTGGCCATAAACTGCGGTCACACACACTAAATAATCCATTTTCAATCCACTTTCAATGCACTTTCCAACTGGATTTTTACTGTGTGAACTGGCAAAATCCAGTTGGAAAGTGCATTGAAAGTGGACTGAAAGTGGATTATTTAGTGTGTGACCACTGCCTTACTGTGATTTATCCCTCTTTGTGGTCACATGCTACTGGCCTAGGCTTTACTGAAAGCAAATAATTCTGTAAAGCATGTATATGTATGATTTCCCCTACCTTATGTGACACAGAGTGAAGGGCAAACCTGTGGTGAGCAAGGATTGCCTATTTACTGGGTTTGGTTTTTATTCCACTCTTTTTCTTAGGAGCCACAGGCAGTTCACATGATCCTTGCATTTTATCTTAATAGCAATCCTGTGACTAACTGGGACTGAGACACAGTGATTTTCCCCAACTAACCATACTTCAAAGGCAAACTATCCACTGCTTCAAAGGCAGTGGCTGCTTCTGCTTCCTACCTGTGTGCTGAGTGAATCTCCTGCCATTCAAATGCTTGAGTGATGCTGAATTCTGGCATTTTTTAAGAAGGAGGGAAACTTCTACCCACTCTCACAATAACATTTCAAATTTTAGTAACTTTCATTATGTATTCCCATAATCATCTCCCCCCCCACTAAGAAGTCCCAAACCCTTGAACTTTTCTTCATAGAGCAACTGCTCCAAAACTCTTGTTATATTCTTTAATTTTTCCATTTCTGTATTATCCTTTATGAGATGGAGCAAGCACAACTACATGCAGGATTTGATATCTGACTGCACCCTCGTAGATTTTTATTAGGCCATTATGATACTGGCAGTTTGATTTACAATCACTTTATTAATAATTCTAACCAATCAGTTTGCCATTTGTGCTCCTGCTGCACATTGAGCTGATGTTATCAGTGAGCTGTCCATCACAACTTCCAAGATCTCTTTCCCAAGTTCAGACCTTCATCTATGTGAAGTAAGGATTTTTTGAAGCATTACGCATATAATCTAGTTTGCTATTTTTCCCAATCTCTTATAAATAGTCAGTTACCTTTGGCACCATTTATTTGTTTTAAAACTACCAAATATTGTGTCACCTGCCCTTTCTTTTATAGCTTTAAAGTAGATTTAGAAGTGTCTTCCTGTCAATCTGACTCATTGCTGTCTATCTTTCTGATTCATCCACTAATACAACACTGTGCTGCCTCTAAAGATATGCCTAGGTTGAGTGAGGAGTTCACTTCAGTCACATTCCCTAACATGCATGCAAGTATTCATACACAGAACAAGCACTCAAACAGGTTGAATGATTGATGAGACTGCAGTGCTGGTAACCCGCAAATGAGGGTAGATGTTTCAGCAGCAGTAGTGTGAGCATTCTGTGGGGTGCTTGTAAAATGGGTTTATGTCCATATGCACAAAGACATGCCTGCTCCTGTCTTACCAGTTGCCCCCCTCCCTAAGCCTCAATTATTACTTTTCTGAAAGAATGGGAGTAACCTCCTACAGGAGGTTAAATATAGAAGACTGTGACCAGAGCACATTGTTCCAGTAAATTACTCTTCTCAGTCTTCCCCAGTGCAACTTTCTCCTGGATTTGATGGGAATTTAATTTTCCCAGTTTTAAAGTTTGTTAGTCTTAAAGGTGCTACTGGCTTTTTAATTTTCCCAGTTTTTCAAAGCCTCTCACATTGAACTGAAAGACCAAAAAAAGTATTTTCTGTCCACCTCAGCAATCCAGTAACTTCCAAGCATGTACAACTAGCACCCACCAATGAATGTCTGTGCAATCCAACCAATGATCCATATACAAATATGTGAAATACTGCACATTTTACATTGTGAACAAATTGTTGTCTTCAGGGGAAATGGGTATTGTGAACTAGGTAACTCCATTTTTAAGCAGGTCCTTTGTGAAGATTGCAGAATCATTAATGATACTAAAACAGAAATGGATGCAGTTAATCTTCAGGGTTCAGCAATTATTTTTCCCCATCACATACTTGATAGTGAAATAAGCATTTGCAGTATGCACTGGTCCTTTCTGCACCAGTCATTTCCCTTACTTTCCCCGTGCATCACCGTCATGTTTTCTTTGTTGTTCTGCATCCCACACACACTTTCAACTCGGGTTTTTTTTTGTTCTGCATTGATTTTCGTCCCTACATCTCTCAGTTCACTTTCCCTTCGTTGTATCCCCATTTTTTTTCTAAAAGTTGTTTTGTGGCAATCTTTGTCATTGTTTTACTTCCAAGCCAAAGGAAATTCAAAGCAGAAATATTCCCTTGGATTTTACCTCCCCATCCTTTTTCTGCCCCTCAGAGGCCACTCCTCCATCATCCACATCGAGGTCATTCCTCCCACTCTGCACCTTCTGCCTAACATTAAAACAGTGCCTCATTGGGGGGGGGGGAGAAGACTACAGGTGTGCATGTTTTGTTTTCTGGCTCTTTTGCATGTTTTGTTTTCCCCGCCTGCCACCCAGTTTAAACCGGGCAGCAGGAGAGGGCTGCCCAGCCAGGCTTGCTGTGAGTGTGGGGAGCCGATGGCTCCTTTCAGGCACAGCTCCATGCTGTCTTCCCCCCTTTTTATAAATGGCATAGCACTAGACTCATACTCAGGGCTATTTTTGGGCAGGATCGCACAGGAACGGAGTTCCGGCTGGCTTCAGAGTTGGCCATGCCCACTACAGCCAAAACCTCTGCGTGCGTGGCTACAGAGGGAAGGCCTGGAGAGCGACACACACCCCCAGCAACTCCGAGGCGGGCGGGCCAGGGGGGCCCTGGAAGGATCAGGGAGGCATTTATGTGCCTCCCCATGCCTTCCCCATCGTGTCCAAGGGCCAGCTTGCCCGGGCTCCTTCAGCCACGGGGCACCCGGGCAAGCCAAGGGAAGGCTGTTTAAACTAGGGGGGGCTTCCCCGGGCTTCCCGCAGCCACAGGGCACCTGGACAAGCCAAGGGAAGGTATGGGGGTGTGGCCTAATATACTAATGAGTTTCTGCTGTTGGGTGTGGCCTATTATGCTAATGAGTCCCTGCTGGGCTTTTTCTACAAAAAAAGCCCTGCTCATAGTGCTTGTTAAAAAAAGAGAGAGAGAGAGAAAGACTCTCTGTTCCAGGATGCAGCCCCTTCTTTTGGAGGTGAGTGAGCTGCAAATGAGAGCTCTGGCCACAAGGAAGGGAATGTTTTGCAAGAGCAAAAAGGAGCCCTATGAATATTTATTGTTTGGGGCTCTCCACCTGAGACAGCAGGGAATGAACACTGAACCTGAGACAGGGACAGGGATGGGATGGACTCAGAAGCGCACTTGACATGCAACAAAAGTCTACCACACAGTTGGAAGAGGTACCCTGATCCTTATGAAAGTTTCAAGAGTGGGTTTTTCCCTTTTGCCTGGGTTACTTTCGGTTTCTGTTAATTAAATGAACTAACACTGCAGGGAAGGGGACCTTAAGCAGCAGTCTGAAAAATCCTGCCCTCTGCCATTCCTGTGGCACCAAGTAAGGATGGAGAGGGTTCAAGTGGCAAATGCAGTGGCTTAAATCTGTTGTGAATCAGGCAAGTGGAGTGCATGTGCTTGTCAGTGTTTGTGCACTGAAAAGCCTGCAAAGGCTGTGATCATGAAGGGAAGCGAGGAGGAGAGCAGAGTGCAGCCGGAGAAGGAAAGACAAAGCCAGCCCAGAGAGCAGCACAGTGCCTGGCCAGATCAGGATCTGTCCCCTCCGCTTCTCCAGGGCTCTTATTTCACCTTTTTTAATTTAAAATTTTCCCACTCCCCACTCTCTCCTGCATCCTACTCTCATCCTCTGCATCCTCTGGCCAACTTCAAGAGTGTTCCCCCCCCTGCATTTTTGCCTGCATTCCTTTCAGTTCCGTTCAATTCAGTAAACTAATGCTAAAGGAAGATGCTTGCTGGACGGTACTGCGCAGCTATGATAGGACAATTGCATATTTTTTTTAAAAAAAAACTTTGGATACCACCCTCGGCACACATCACAAGTGATATGCCCACCCCAATTAAGAAAAAAAATGGGGGGTTGGGTTGTAGATGCAGAATGCACACACAGAATGCACAATAAATAAACCAGAGGGTGAAAAAGTGGTACAGAAAGGAGGCACGCAAATCCAACATCAAGCTTTAAGGCTTGACTGCTCAGATTCTCCGGAGTAAGCAGTTAGTGCAGAATGGGCCACTGAAAGCATCTTTGTAATTGTAAGACTATGGACAGAAATGACGGACAAAAGCTGTCATTTGGAAATTGCATCACTAAAAATACCACAGGCAAACCCTGCAGCCAAACATGACACAGCAAGGTTTTTTTCAGCCAAACAGTGACTAAGCTTTCTTTATGTGGCTCTTAAAGGAAAGGGAAGTATTGGACAGGGAGTTGAATGGGTCAGTTTTGCTGCCCTGCTTTGAAGTATGTGGGGACCAAAACCAGGGTTGATAGTGGCAACTCCATGTCAAGAAGAAGAAGAAGAAAAGGTTGGATTTATACCCCACCCTTCATTACCTGAAGGAGTCTCAGAGCAGCTTACAATTTCCTTTCCCTTCCCCTCCCCACAATAAACACTCTGTGAGGTAGGTGGGGCTGAGAGAGTTCTTTTGAGAACTGCTCTTGAGAGAACAGCTCTGAAAGAGCCATGACTGACCCAAGGTCACAACAACAGCTGCATGTGAAGGAGTGGGGACTCAAACCTGGTTCTCCCAGATTAGAGTCCGCGCTCCTAACCACTACACCAAACCAGCTCTTGTGTGTTCACATGAGTTTCTCATTCATGTGTAATGTAAGAGAGTATCTAATTTTAATATTTAAAAAATCATGCAGGTAGGGTTAATTGAAGTCTCTCCTATCTCTCATTGCAGTCCATCAACTAACCTCTTCTTTTTTCCCTCCTGATTCCAATTTCAGAAGGGTGCCAGGCTGGGAGAAAATGACCTAGTATGGGGAGAGTCTGTGGCTCACTGGTAGAGCATCTGTGTGACATGCATAAAATCCCAAGTTCAATACCCCATATCTCCAGTTGAAAGGATCAAGTGGTAGGTAGTGAGAAAGATGTGAGACCCTGGAGAGCTACTGCCAGTCTGAGTAGACAATACTGACTCTGATGGACCGACCATCTGATTTCATAAAAGGCAGCTTCATGTGTTCACGTGATGCACCATAGTGAGGTTATGCGTCTCATTAGATATGACTATAAGATCTTGCCTCTCTCTTTAACTTGTACACAAATGGATCAGATGTGCAAACAAATCTGGGTACCCCTGTAGTTTGACCTTGAGGTGTTAGAACCAGAGAAGGTGTTAACATGTAATTTAGAGAGAACACCCACTGCTAACTGAAAAGAATTTGAATATTCCTTGTTTGGCAAGAAAACTATTTTTGTTCCCCTTACACTTCAGACATTTCTTCTGGGAATAAGGGAACATGGCCTTTCCAGTTTGCTGTTATGTCAGCATGTTTTATTGAGATGCCTCAGACAGCTCTGATGATGCGTTGAAGTTGTGGTAAACCACATGCAAGGCATGGGTTTTCCCTTAGGAATTCTGCCCAGTTGGAATGTTTACTTGGTTTTCTGAATCTTTCCTTAAGCATTCTGTCCTCAAGACGCTATGTTCCATTTCGTTATTTCCCTTTAAAGAACAGCCTCAACAGTATTACTGCAGGGAGAAGAACTTCACTAATGTAGTTGAGTGCTTTTGGGAGCTGGCACACTCTCCTGAGTGGGGGAAAAAAGAATGTACTTATAAATGCACATATGTATAGAAAGTTCACAGGTCATTGGCTGTGTTGGTCCAAAGCAAAATCTAAAAATAATAACCATGTAATACCATTTATTAAGACTGACCAAAATAATGTTTTTCTTCAGCTCTTGGGCTTTTGAAGGATCTGTGTGTATTGTTTGGTATTTTTGGAGAAACTTGATCAGCTACTAGCTTTTCTATTTTCATTTGGAGACTTCAATTTTTCTTCTTCCTAGATGGCTTGAAGGTACAATCTGATACCAGCTGCATCCTGCACTACCTAGTCTATTCACAGTCAGCACAGGATATAGTCATGTGGCCTTAATATCAGTGCTTTAAATATCTGCTGCAACCCACCTTCTTTTTTAACAACCAGTTTGACGAATTTGAGCTTGAAAGCTTGCACAGTGTTTTATGTTATTTTGATTGGCCCTAGTAAAAGCTATTAGATGGATTTTGTTTTTGCATATGTATTCATCCATGTACTTCACAACACATTACTCATGTACATTCCTAACCACTGTTCTTTTAAGAAAGTTACTGCTGTGCTCTATGTAGTAGGGACTGGGTTCATCAGCAAAATTGCATGGGTGTGCTAAGGGGGCATTCTTTTCCTAGTTTCTTGCTAAGTTTTTGATTCAGTAATCCTCTTGCATTCATGTGTACATCAATGTAGGCATTGTCTGTGCCAAGTTTGATAGGCTGCCCATTGATATTGTGGTTTCTTCAAAAATGACATCTGTAGATATGATCTCAGAAAATCTATTGGTCCATTCAGACCTGTTGAAAGCAGAGATCCAGCTTTGACTTAGCCTTGGCCTGCTGGGTAACCTTGGGTCAGTTATTTCATGTCTTTTTTCTTCTTTGGGGAAGTGTTTTGATCTCATTTATCATGTGATTCTAGATCTACAGATTAAAAGCAATAGATTGTATTATTTTTAGGCACTGGTATTTTATTGCTGTAAAACCCACAGGGTTTAATTTCCATGAACTGTTCCCTTTGTTGCATTATAAACTTTGACTAACTATGCAGTACATGTAAATCCAAGAACATGTCAATACAACAGCTAGCCAGGTACAAAAGATGCAAATGTTTGGCTGTGAAATGTGCCTGCAGGTGGTAATACATAGATCTATTTGACATGCAAAAAGCCTCTTTGATAGCTCCACTAGCTTTCATTCTTTAACCCAGCGTATTAGGTCTGCAACTGTCACTTAACAGTGTGGAAACTCAAACCTACATGCCTCTTCAAGCCTAACCTACATCATATGGTTGTTGTGAGGGTAAAATGGAGGAGAGGAGAATATACATATGGGCCATGAACACACATGACGCTACCATTGGTCCCATCAAAGTCATATTGTCTACTCAGGCTGGAAACAGCTCTCCATGGTCTCAGGCTGTGGTCTTTTCCATCACCTACTGCCTCATCCTTTTTTAAATTGGAGATGCTGGGGATTGAACCTTGGACCTTCTGCATTCAAAGCAGATGCTCTACCGCTGAGCCACAGCCTCCCCCAAGGCACAGTTCCACCCCAATAAAAGCCACTTTGCATCTGCATTGGAGAGAAAGGCAAGGTATAAATCAAATACATTAGTAAACAAGTACCTGTTCAAGTGAAATGGTTTTTGATCTCTTGTTCCTTTCCATGTGTGATAGGGACCAAAAACCTGTTTAATCGTAATACTCATACACACTCCTCTAACTGAAAACAGGATAATGACCACCTCCACTGTACTCCACAGTACCTCCTGCTGTGGTGGGAAGCCTCTTTGCCAGCAGTTGGCATTGTCTGAGCAACTACATCACTTCCACTTCCAGGGGAAACCCAGAAGTGATGTACTGGTGCACCCCCATCTCCCCACCCCCACCCCTCCCACCAGTTGCCAGGCACAGTCTGACAGCCCTATTAATTATCCATATCAGAGTGTGGCTGTGTGGTATAATGAGTCCAAATATTCTGTATATAGATCTGTCTTGCCAAGTGTTATGTGGAAACAATGTTCACGCACTTCCCAAGGTTTACTTAGACCTCATTCAGGACTTTAAATAAACGTTTAGGTATGCAGAACAATAAAAAGTGAGCCAAACCTTGTTCCACAGTACTTATGAGGATAAATGTTTCTGACTGTGTAAAATATTATCACCATAACTATGGTATCAGTGTATATAAATGAAGATGACATATGAAGGAAGCTTGTGAAGTTCCAAAGGAAGGGAAGTTGTGAGGTAGAGTTGTTATCAGTGGGAATTTCAGTTGGGAGAAAAAAAGAGCAGTGATAACTAAAGCTGCTGGAAGCCAGAGACAATTACAAATGGGGATTAATTCTGTAGAATTCTTTCTCAGGAGCTCAGCCCAGCAAAATAAGTGCTCACAAAGAGGCAAAAAACACACACATATGGATGAAAGCTGAATGAAGTCCAGTGGGCAATCCAAAACTGACCAAGTATTGGATGAGGGACATGGGATCCTCAGAGTGAGCTCTCCAAACTCAATGACTTGTCATACTCATCAGCTGATTATCAGGGTCTAGTCCTGCCAACTTTCAGGTGGGGCCTGGAGATCTCCTGGAATTACAACTTATCTCAAGACCACAGAGATCAGTTCACTTGGAGAGAATAGCATCTTCAGAAGGTAGAATGTAGAGGTGTAAAACTCATTTGTTATGAGGACCTTATCAGACATAAATGTTACTTTGTTGGGCCAGGCCATGTGTGCCATAAAATATAATGGCAAGTACTGGAAATATAAAATTTATACACGACACAGGCAAAGCCAGTTAACCATGATATTTTATACTCAAAATACAAACAAAAGTAATTGATTCCTAGGAGTGAAAGCAACTGGTTTACTGGGGAATCCACAAAAGCCCCAATAAATGAATTTAATCATATGCAAGACTAGGTTTTTTCCAAAGGATACCATAAGAGGGGGGGATCTTACATCTCCATACAAATTCCATACAAATCAGTTACTTTTTTGTACATATAGTACGTTTAGGAGATGAGCCATCTTCTTTGTAAGTAAATAAGGAGTTTTTCAGCAGACCCCCATACACCTAGCCTCAGCAGCTGAGCATGGCTACAACCCATCTGTCACTTTTTGTTTCCTCTCCTCCCCCCCCCATCCTACCTCTGAGGGGAAGAATTGTGTGGGGCAACCAATGCACTTAAGAGGCCACTGTACACATGTGAAGATATGCAGTGGACTCCCTCTTCCACTGCCCCATCCCCAAAAACAACAACCCTGTGAGGTGCTGAGCAACTGGCCCCAGATGACTCAGATGACAGGTTCCTGGCTTAGGAGGAGGGGTGGTATGATTCTGGCTCCCCCAGATTCCCACACACACCAGTTCTCATCCCTCCTGCATTTCCCATAAAAGAGGTGGGGCTGAGGGGAAGGCTGTTTGTCCTCCCACAACCTCTTTTCCTTCATGGACTGAGAACAAGTGTGTGGGGGAGAAGGAAAGTCGCAGTCCTCCACCCACTCACCATGACACTCACTCTGCGTCTTTTTCCCTTTGCTTCTCCACTTACTTCTGAGACCAGGACATCTTTCTCCTCAAAGTGGCATGCACAAGACAGCCCAGTTACCTCCCAATCCATATGCCAGCTGTCCTCGTCTTCTCTCCCCTACAGTCCTCATCCTTTCATCAGCAAACCATTGCTCCAGGCACCTGCATACACCAACCCCCCTCACAATCACCATTTGGTGTAGCAGTGGCAGCGCCAGCCACTCAACTCTACCCCTCCATGCAGTGGCTTTGCCAATTCTCACTGAGCTTTTCCTCTGACTCCTCTTTCTCTGCTTTTGCTTCCACCCCCCACCCCCCACTATTTTGCCTCAGCCTCATAGTCCTGCCCCCTAGCCGGTTCCTTACTATTTCTTTACAGCTTTAACCACACACACCTCACCACTTGTACCCACTGTCCACCCCTCCAGCATCCTCCTGCCCTCCCTTTCCTCACACCAGTTGCTCGTGGGCCAAATAAAAGCCCTGGATGGGCCAGTTCTAGCTTCTAGGCCATATGTTTGACATCCCTGCTCTATAGCATTTTACCCTTCTGAGGTCCCAGTCCTCCCCAAATACAACCCTCCACTGACTCTACCCCAAATCTCCAAGAATGTCGCAACCCAGAGTTGGCAATTCTATCTCACCCTGCTTGGTTCTCTGAACTGCCAGAAACCTGCTGCTCAGCATCATGTAGGGTTGCCAAGTCCAAATTCACTTACCCCGGGGGAGTCCCGTGCCTTCCTGGGAGTCAGCGGAAGTGACGTCATCACGTCGGCATGTTGGGGGTGGGGCCACTAGGATTTGAGGGAAAACCATAGAGTTTTCCCTCAAATCATAGAGCGTCCTGCCCCCCAACGTGGCCAGCATGATGATGTCACCTCTGGGTGACATCATCATGCTGGGGACGTGTGCCGGAAGGGGCTGGAGTTCCCCCTGGGGCCCGATTTGCTCGGGTAACAGGCCTCTCGGGCGGGGGTTTATCCGCCCCCCAGGGGGACTTGGCAAGCCTAGCATCATGGGAAGGGACATAGAAAGGTGTGTATGGCTTCCCTCACATTACATTTGCTTTGCATATATTAATCACTGAGGGGAACCAGCACCTTCTGTCCCTTTGAAATTTGTGGGGAAACATTCCAGAAGCTTTAACAAGCAGCGTATTGGCTGACAAATTGTCAGTGCTTTTGTCTCTGATCCATTCCCTCAACAATTTTATTAATGGTTTACATCCTGTTTAATCATATTATAGCAATATTGTGAGCCGTCTGTAAATTTGAGTAAAGCCCATCCAGAAAGCTATTACCAGGGATCTTTAGAAGTCCATATCACCTTCATACTATTTCCATGGCGTTCCTCCATGCCCCAGTAGAAATGGAATGCCTTTTTTATACTAATGAGCCATAGAGGAATTGTAAAAACAAAAAACGCTCCTCACAATTGACCCAACTGTGTTCTGAACCTAGGAGGGATATCATATGCATATGTAGTAACTGCCATAATGTCAATGTAGGCAATCATACAATTATTGTCACCTTTGTGGAATGTTGACCTTTAAGGACTAGTCAAAGACATACTGAATATAAAATCTATATAGCTAGCATTTGGTGCCCAGCAGTTAGTTCCATGAGGACCCATCAAAGCAAAATCCTTTTTCTTTCAAGACAACCTGTGATAAAATCAATTTTGTTGTGGATCAAATACTTAGGACACAAAGTATACCCTAAGATCTATAAGATTCCTCATAAAGTTTTTGAAGTTGTACCCCAAGTTTTAATGAGTGTGCCAGTCCAAGGCATCCAATGGGCTTCAGTCATATAGATAAAATTGTAAAGTGTTGTTCTGCTTAGTGATTTCCCATGGATGTGAAGCTTTCCCACCTGTAAGTGTTGTCCTGTCCATTTGCATCTAGAGCACTGGATCTGCATGCACAGAGAATAATTGGTTTATGTTGTAGTGAACAAAATATTGGATTGAACCAAGAAAACTGGAGCTCAGCACTCAACTACCCACTTGCTTCCCATCTGCCATGAAGCTTACTGGTAGCCTTGGACAACTCTCTCAGCCTAGCCTGTAGACCAACCCAGGTGAAATCAGTGTCTGGACCTTCTATTGTTTTGGTGTTTTTTTTAAAATTCCATTATCAGTGTATGGGATTCCATTCAGATTGGTTCACATCACAAAGTGAAGAGGGTTAACCATTCTCCCCGATGTTTTTCTGATCTGAAATGGCCCTGGAGAGCTTATACTATATATTACCTTTCTGTTTCCCTAAAACAGAAAACAGTGTCTACTTGGGGCTGTTTTAGATCAGGAAAATTGTGCATTATAATCCCAGTTCACACTGGACCCCCCCCCACACACACCCCTAATAATTGAATTTCAGAAGGTACTGAGACACATGCACAAGGAACTCCAAGTGCCTCATCTTTGTCACAGAACTGATGGAAGGAAAAAAGTGGGGGAGAAAACATGAATGTGTTTCTGAGATCTTTGAAAAAAGGGAAGAAAAGAAATGTGATTCCATAAAATGCTCCTTTATGCATATGGATCTGCCCCCGCCTTTTGAAATGTGTGGGTCAACCAATGCTTTTAAGAAGCCACTGTACACATGTGAAGATATGCAGAGCTTGATAGCAGAACTTGTCTAGTATTTTGCTGATTTATCATTTATACAACATTTATAATTTTCTAGGGCTTTATAACCTTTATTGAGTTTACCCTCATGGCAACTCTCTGGAGTAGGAAAATATTACCTCTATATTAGAATGTTTTCAGGCATGTTGGTTTGCAGCTAATGTGTGCTTTATGTCATAGTAATAGTTTCTTGCACCATATATTTAATCATGATAACGGCTGCTATCTGGATGGATTAACAGGATCCGAACTGTGGCTTATGCCAAAATGGTGATGATAGCTCTTAACAGGGGCCCGAAGCTCAGTGAAATGTCAGAGATATGGCCCTGCCCCTTCCTTCCCCTTTGGAGAAAAGCACAAATTTTAGCTTGTAACCTGGCAAGAAACCATTGCAGTAAGAAGTACATCTTGAGAAACTGCCTTTATGTTCTTTCTGATTCTGCAACTTAAAGATGGAGTTGTTATCTTAGGTTATTGTTTCATTTATTTAAAGGATTTACATCTTATGCTCTCAGTCTATCACCTGAACTCTGGCATCAGAAATCCAAAACAGCTTTCTCGCCTGTTGGACTTCACTAATTCCCATATTTTACAGTCCTAAATATAAATCTTAAATCTCAGCATTAAGGGTGTTTTTGTTTTTTAGTACAATTTCTCTGGTCCGATCTATCTGAACTTTTATAAGTTTGAAAAGGGAGGCAAGTGCTCTAGTTCTTTATTTTCTCCAAACTTGTAGCATATGATGTGTTAACTGCCATAACATGACAAGTTGTTTCTGTATAAATATATATTCCCTATATGTACACATACATCCTATTTTATGACTCCTGCTGGAGCCCAATAGTTGTATGCATCTGTGTTTTTAATGAATAGAAAAAATATCATTGAAAAGTTCATCAAGTTTCAGCTCCTGCTCACTGAGTGATAGATAGCTTTAATTACATTGAATTACTCAGCATCTCCCCAGAACTCCCCAAAGTCATTAAAAATAGATTTTCTGTTTGAACTCCTCTCACCACGACAGGTCTCTGAGGCAGCATGCCACTGACGGGATGCCCCATGGGTTGGCTCCTAGTCAGAGAGGTCAGCTGCTTGTTTTGGTAGCAATCAAAAATGTGCGGAATAGGGGGATGAGGGGGGTGTCCAGCGTCTCAGCCTTCCTTGCTTATTTAATTATTTCCAGGACCATATTGTTCAGAGTATTTGTTTTATGACTCCGGTGGCTAGTCAAGGAAAGAACTGATTCTAAATGGAAGGGTTTGTGGAAAGTCCCCATAGGTTTAAAAACAGAGCTGATCAGGCAATCAGGGAAAACAGTAATGAGTCTTTATCATTTAATTACTGGGTAGGAAGTTCTGTAATTAGGGAAGTGAAAAAGTGAGCCCCAAAGCTGCTATGTCAACTAAACAAACAAAAAGGTTGCTGTACACTGAGATTCCTGTAGGAAAGTGGGAGGCAATACCAGGTGAATGCTTGCATCTTCATGCATGTTGTGAATGATAATTAGGATTGATTTTGAAATGACTAAAATGAAAACAGTGTAAATGATATGTAAACCTCTGGTACATATTGCTTGGGAAACATTCTGTAGTTAGTCCTTTGATGTGCATCAATTATGTTGTGTGTGTGTGTGTTTTAAAGGAATTAAAGAATAATTACAAGAAATACCCTATGGGGTATTTCTGAACATTATTTATTCAGGTGTTGGTCTGAAGGTCTGGGTTTGCCTCTGTTTGGAGACTCACTGTATTGCCTCACAGGCCTATTTGCATCACTCTCGTTTTTTTCCTGACTTCTATTGCTGGTTACACTCCTGTGTTGTTTAATATGGGGCAGTCCAGCTACATTGGGCTGAGCCAGTGGATATTGAATGTTAGCAGGAAGGACTACTGATGAACCAAGTTAGATAGGGTGCCAGGTAACTGGTGTAAGGGATGGCTCTGCAGGGTTTAGGTAGTGAGCTCAGAGTTGCCCTCCTACCTGAGCTGAAACACAAAATGGGATAGCCCTATATATTCAACTTCAAAGTATTTGGAAGAACAGTAGCATGGAACTGTGTCTGATAGACAGACCAGAAGTTATAATTGCATCAACACTACATCACTTCAGATTATTAACTGCAGCTTGGCAGTGGCTGCTGAGGGAGGAGGAGAACAGGCTTGGAGAACAATCATGTTATGTCTTTCTGGTGTGTGTATGTGTGTATGAATTCATGAGACAACAACAGTCAACAGGGAAATTATGTGGAAGGTCAAAGTTGAAACGCTGCTGGTGCAACAATATAGAACACTTCAAACGACTCCAGTGTGGAAATGTTCTGCCTTACTCTTAGCCAGTCTTTCTGCCAGAACATTGTTGATAGTTGCGTGTCAGCCAACCTCCTCACTCCTTTTTTCCCAACTTGCTACTTCTTCATCAGTAAAGAAATACAAGCAGCATGTTACTTATAACATGGAGTGTCCCATCATTAAGATTCTTCACTTTAATGTAAAGCATGATCCATTAATGTCACTATATTCTATTGCAGCTAGAGATGTACTCTGTCCTTGCATGTATCACTTGTGACCCTACATATGGGAATGAAGGAGAGATATGAATAGATTCTCTTTGTGCTTGAACTCCTGTCCTTCGTACCCCTAGCTTTTTGGTGTATGATCTTCACAAATTCCTTTCAGTCTTTTATCCATATATGTTAGAAAAGGAAGAGATCTTTAGGGAGGAGCAGGTAGATGTGGGTATACTAATGGGGAGTCCATCAAAGTATACAAGAGAAACTTCTCTGTTCAGTTGTCAAAAATCTGTCTTTATGTCCAAATTTATTTGACTGCCAGGGTTGCAGGCAGCTATGTATCTGATAAATTCTCTCAACAGGGGTACTATTAGAGAGAGTGGTAGTATAAAGATGTTTCATGGACTGATGCTACTTTGCTTTCAAATCTAGATTAGGGTGTGTGTTTTTTTTTAATCTTTAATAGAATCAGCCATATTTCAGTGTTGGAAATTTGCTCGATTATATTTACATGCAAAATCACCAACTATTGCATTTTTTTAAAGAGAACAGCAGCTGGGTGCATTTCTTTGTCTGATTTTGTGTCCAGAGAGAAATTTTGCATGGTCTTTTTGGGGTGTGGAGTAGAATTGAAACAACTTGATTCTTGGCCACTTAGCAAGTTATTGTATCACCAGAAGCCTATTAGTGCCATTCTAAGCAGAATTTTACTGTTCTAAATTCAATGAACTCAATGGATTAAAAGGGTGTAAATTTGTTTGGGTTGACACTATATATTTCCTGTATTGTATGTGTATAATCACCCAAATTGTCTAATTGTTATGTGTATAGTGCCCAATTAAAACAATGACCTGTACATGACCTATAGTTCAATAAATACTTGTGCATTGATTGTGTGGTAACAAGCAGCAGAAAAGGAAACACAGCCTAAAGAGTGAAGATCAACATCCTATGACGAGGTATTGCTCTCTGCCTTGAATGAGATGAAATTACAACTACAGACAGGTGAAGATTTCACACTCACTGACTTTCAAATTATGGCAGAGAAGAATTGTCACTCTGCAGTATTGAAAACCAAGCAATTAAACAGTTTTTGATACAGCAATTTGGAGATGATTCATTTTGCGCCACTTGCTCCTCCTAATGCCTCAGTCATCTTCTGTTCACTTATGACATCCGAAATACAATAAACTATGAGTTATAGTTATGAAACTATATTCTTCATTCTGTATGAATATCCAATAAATCCTGTCTAGCTCAGTAGTTTTAAGTTGCCAATATATAAGATCATAGAATCATAGAATGTTAGAGTTGGAAGGCACCTCGCAGGTCATCTAGTCCAACCCCCTGCACTCTGCAGGAGTATACTGAAAGATAGCCCTACATACCTACAACATACCTGAAAGATGGTTGTCCAGCCTCCGCTTAAAAACGTCCAGTGAATGAGCATCCACCACCTCCCGAGGCAGACTGTTCCACTGCTCAACCACTCTTACAGTTAGGAAGTTTCTCCTGATATTTAGCAGGTAACGACTCCCTTGTAATTTCCACCCATTAGATCTGGTCTTGCAATCCAAAGCAAGAGAGAATAGATCTGCTCCATCTTCTACATGACAGCCCTTCAAATACTTGAAGACTGCAATCATGTCCCCTCTAAGCCTTCTCTTTCCCAGGCTAAACATACCCAACTCTTTCAGCCTTTCCTTGGATTCCAACCCTCTCACCATCCTGGTTGCCCTCTTCTGGACACGCTTGAGCTTGTCAACATCCTTCCTAAAATGTGGTGCCCAAAACTGGACACAGTACTCCAGGTGGGGCCTGTCCATAGCAGAATAGACCAGAACTACCACCTCCCTTGATCTGGACACAATGCTTCTGTTAATGCATCCTAAGATTGCATTAGCTTTCTTCGCAGCCACATCACACTGCAGGCTCATGTTTAACTTGTGATCAACCAGAACACCTAGATCCCTTTCACATGTGCTGCTGTCAAAGTCCCTCCCATTCCATATCTGTGCCTTTGATTTTTTGTAC
>NW_015163616.1:689428-701885 GCF_001447785.1 Gekko japonicus | reverse complement strand
CATTGCCAGAGTCAACCATTTTGGTAACTCTGTCAAAAAAGGAGATAAGATTGGTCTGGCATGACTTATTCTTGATAAACCCATGCTGGCTACTAACAATTAACTCATTCCGTTCAAGGTGCTCACAGACAGAGCGTTTAATAATCTGCTCTAAAATTTTCCCAGGTATTGATGTCAAACTGACAGGCCTGTAATTTCCCGGGTCTGTCTTTTTTCCCTTCTTGAAGATAGGGACAACATTTGCTCTTTTCCAGTCTTCCATCACAACACCAGTACTCCAGGTCATCTCAAAGATTAGAGATAGAGGCTCTGAAATAACATCTGCAATTTCTTTTAGTACCCTGGGATGCAAACCATCTGGCCCTGGAGATTTGAAAGTATTTAAGGCAGCTAGATGCTCTCTAACCATTTCCTTACTTTGGACTGGCGATTTCTCCTTCCTTCATATGCCCTATATTCTTCACTTTGCATACAGCCAGGGCTCTAGTCGGGGGGGAGCTCTCAGGTACGGAGCTCCGGAAGAGAACCTCTAGGGGGCGGGGCGGTCACGTGGTGAAGCCCCGCCCCCTTCTTTACCCCGCCCTCTGCTTCGATCCTCATTCCGTTTGGGAATGAGGATGAAGCAGGAGGGTAAGTAGCCGGGCCTTCTGACACACTTCCGGTGATGTCAGGGGGTGTGGCCTTCTGTCACTTCCGGTGATGTCAGGGGGCGTGGCATATGCAAATAAGTTATGCTAATGAGTTATGCTAATGAGCTCCGGCAGCTCTTTTTTTACAACAAGACCCCTGCATACAGCTCACCTTATGGTAAAAGACTGACGCAAAGTGAGAATTGAGTAATTCCGCTTTGTCTTCATCCCTTGTTAAGGCTTGACCATCTTCCCCTAGCAATGAGCTTACTCCATCCCTGTTCTTCTTCTTGCTCTGAGCACAGGAATAGAAATTTTTCTATCTGCGCTTTAGCCTTTCTGACACCATCCCTACAGATTCGAGCCTGCTTCTTGTACTCACCCTCAGTAATCTGACCCTCCTTCCATTTCCTGTACATTGCCCTTTTTAGTCTCAGCTCTTCAGAGAGTTTTTTGTTCAGCCACCTCGGTTTCATTACCCGTCTCCCACCTTTCTTTCTTACTAGAATAGTTTGCGATTGTGCCTTAAGCACTTCATTTTTCAGCATCACCCATCCTTCCTGTTCAGATTTCCCCCTCAGCGTTTCCAGCCATAGGATCCTAATATTCCAGGCATGGGATCCTAATATTTCTCTGAGTTTTTTGAAATCAGCTTTCCTGAAGTCCAGGATATGAGTCCTACTATGTCCTGATTTCACATCCTTCTCTATGTCATATTCCAAGCTGACATGGTCACTATTCCCCAAGGATCCCACAAGATTCACTTCATCAACCATTTCGTTAGTCAGGATTAAATCTAGGATAGCAGATCCTCTGGTTCCCGCCTCCACCTTCTGAGAGATGAAGTTGTACGCAAGACTATTCAAGAATCTTTGGGATGCCCCATTTCTAGCAGAGTTAGATTTCCAGCAAATATCTGGATAGTTGAAATCTCCCATAACCACTACATCCTGTCTCTGTGAACGTTTAGCAAGCTGTTCTACAAATGCATCATCCAGTTCCTCTGGTTGGAGGTCTGTAGTATACCCCCACAACCTATGTATGAAAATATGGGCACTCATGTATATGTGTATGTACTAAAATTATATAGGACATGAATGATGTTGTCATTTTCTAAATGGGCAAGAGTCCAAGGTTTTCTGTTTACAAACATAATGCCTTCCCCTTTAAGATCCTGCAAAATTTTCCATATAGACATGAGTTCAAACAGGACGTTATTCATCCACAGAACAAACATGTGGAACTAAATTAGTGAATGTTGCAATATATTTAGATCATAGCTAATCTTGTTGGGAAAATGTTTAATCTCCAATTTTCCCATATTCACTGTGCAACAATCCTTAAAGTCAGCCTGTAAGCCATGTGAATCACCCCATCACTGGCCCTTGGAACACTTTACTTTCAAACATTTTAAAGTTCTAGAGACTTGTGGAGGAAAGGCTAGAAGCAAGCTAAATGTAGTCTGCTTCAGTCATTGCTTCACTCCTTTTTATTGTGAGGCATAGTTCCACAATCCCACAGCACATTGTTGCCAGATTTGCCTTGACTGTGGTTTGTTTGTTTTTAATGTTTGTTTTAAATACAGGTAGCATGTTAATGAATTATGCTGAAAAATTATAAATTGTGTGTGTGTGTGTGTGTGTGTATCCCCCAACAAAACCCTGGCTATTCCTGATTCCTGCTTCTTCTTCTTTTTTCTTTTTGCTCACCACATGTTTCATTTCACAACAGCTTGACTCCTTCCTTGTCTGCCTGATTCCATTGCCTTAAGACAGCAGGATCCATATCATTCCTCCTACAATCAGTCTTGAATTTTGAACCGTCCTTTTCTTTTCTCTCCCTGATGAGTCATTTTACATTCAGAAGCTCTTTGATCTCACAATGAGAATTAAAGTAGCCCTAGGGTTGCCAACCTCCAGGTGGTGGCTGATGAACTCTCACTAGTATAATTGATCTCCAGGTGATAGAGATCAGTTCACCTGGAGAAAATGGCCACTTTGGAATGTGGACTGTATGGCACTACACTCCTGCTGAACTCCCTCCCCTCCCCAAAACCTGCCTTCCTCAGGCTCCACCCCCAACCTAGAGCTGGCAACCCTAAGCAGAGCATAGTATAAAAAGAAGGAAGACACAAGCAAGTGCTTCTGCTCCAGTGTTGTAAAGAGCAAAAGAACACAAGGCCATTTCCCCTTTGGTGCTGTAATGTCTACAGGGTCTGGAGGAGTTGCAAGACAGAAGTATGTGATAATATATAAATTTAACCTCAACACTTTATCAACCCTGTTCTGTATGTGTGTGTGTTTTGAATATAATAGAAATACTAGGATGTTTGTATTCAGAATTACAAAAGCTAATAGAGCAAAACAAAACAAAAGCTCCTCAAAAGCAAGGTGGAAAGCCATACTACAATCACCGAACTTTCAACATAGATACTGAGAGATGACAGAGAAAAATCATTAAGAGGAGCTTGCATTATGGATGATTGTGTCAGTGTTCATAGTCACCATTTTGTGTGAACAGAATATTGTGTATTTTTCCAGCTTTGGTATGCATGTTTGGAAGTCCAGATTATCTGTGTGGGTATACGTTTGTGTGTACCAAACTGGAAAATATGCATGTTGTCTTGTTCTCATGAAATGATGACTGAGCATATTGGGACAATTACAACTAGTGTACTCTGCTGTTACATGAGATCAGAGGGTCAAAATTGTAATGACTAAAAAGGCTATTGAGGAAAGGAAAGGTGGCAACCTGCCACACAGAAATGCTGCATTTGCCAACTGGGTTGAAGTGGCTTTTTGTACAAAACCCATGTTCTTTAATGTCATTTTGCTGTGCCTATATGCTTATTTGTTGGTACTAGTGCCATATCTGGGGTTAACAGCCAGGGAAATTACAATTTAGATTCTCCCCCCCCCAATTCCAAATTATTCAGTTTTAATATAAAAAACCTGAATTCATAGGGACCTGTCTGCCCCAGGACAGGTGCCATTTCCCAAACAGGTGAGCAAACCTATATGGATGAAAGAGAGGGGGAAATAACAGTTGTACACTGCTGGGTTTGCTGTCGGTCTTTCAATGGTATACAGTACATTATTATTTGGGCTCTATTCACCAAACATGTAGAGGTACAGTCCTGTAGACTGAAGTGGGAGGGCAGGCATCAGGGAGAAACAGTAAGGAAATGCTATAAGAATGTTAATGTTTTAAGCATGATGGTATTTTGAGTTAATATATATATATATATATATTATCCTTAATTGGGTTGCCCTGTGTCATTTATGAAGTTTACAAGTGGGGACCTGCAACAAAATGTTGTGTATTATTAATGTCTTTTTTCATAGTATAGTTGGTTACTGTTTAAATGGCTTTCTTGCAGTAACCAATCTGTTAGCTTTTCAGATTTTCTCATTTTTGCAGGGCGTTCTCTTTTGTGAGGTACTTTTGGCATTGTATTGTTCCGTGGTGTACCAGTGAGGGATTGTTGTTTCTGACAAATGAGGCAGAGTCTTCTTTCAGTTGTTCTGAGTGGTGCCCTCTTAAGGGAGGAGGCAACTCTGTGACAGCCTTCTGTGAAGGGAAGGGAGTGACAATTGGAGCCCCCTTTACTAGGGTTCCCAGGTCCCCTTGTCACTCTGTCAGGGGGATTTGGAGGGCATTCTGGGGGTGAGCAGGGATGCTCCAAAGCCACGACCCCAAGCCCTGCCCCCAAGAGTGACCACCCACCTGGCCACCCCTCTTCCTCCCCACTTGCCAGATTTAAAGGGCTTCAGCTGACCGGTGTGGACCACCTGACCTGCCAATTTGCTGGAAGGCCCTTTAAATCTAGCAAGTGGGAGGGAGAGGGATGGTCGAGGGCTGCACATTTGGCTCATTTGGAGCCGAGCATGTGGCCCGCAAGTGCCCCTCTCCCTCCCTCCTGCTAGATTTAAAGGGCCCTCCAGCTGATCCGTGGGTCACGTAGTCCCCGCTGATCAGCTGAAGCCCTTTAAATTGGGCAGGAGGGGAAGGAGAGGGGTGGGTGGTTGCTCTTGGGGGCAGGGCTTCTGGTGGGGCTTCCCCCACCAGCCAGCTGGGCAGGGGCAGATTGGAGCCCCCAAAAGCAGGGGAAACCCCACCTGGACCTGGGGCCTATCAACCCTACACTTTCCCTTTTCCCCCTTTGTTCCCCCCTTCTTTATTGAGCACCAGAAAGAAAGCCATCTAGACTTGCTCAGTTCTCTTGTGCATAGTCAGCCAGCTGACTGAAGTTGGCTTTAAAGAAGAGTTTGCGTGGGAATTACAATCACTTTATTTATGTGAGGTAAGATTTCAAAGATTGCCTTACAGGAGTACTGCAGTTCCTGAGGTGCTACACGTGTCCTGTACCGCTTTCCTTCTGAATGCCTGTGCCAAAAGCCATTTAGCTGGCCCCTGGTTTATCAACGGATCAACCTGAGGCACCTTTGCTTGTTCAGTCTCTCACTTTGCCATGGAGAACTGTGTGGTTGCAGAGGTCTAGTCTGCTTCAGCCTGAGATGAGTCCACGTTCACCCACAGTGCCACAGCTGTCTTTGGCAGTTTATTTGTCTGTCAGGGTTGCTAAGGAACATTTTAAAAGGTGGTGTGTGCAAACTGACACTGGTTGGAGGAAATCCCATCTCCTCTCCACCTGCCCCCTACCTCTCAGTCACTGTGCCCACCCATCCATTAATGACACCTCAGCTGTCCTTTTATAATTTTCTTCTGGCTTCTAGTCAGTCAGAAGAGAGAAGCAGTGGGAAGAAGCAGTGCCCAAGCTTGGGGGGGGGGGAGAAGCAATTAGGAGCCAGAGAGAATGTTTTTAAAGGACAGCGAAACCCACAGCTACAGAAACTGGAGTGAGAAAGATCTTTCTCTCCTGCTTGCAAGGCTTTTCAGTTCCAGCCCTCATAACAAATGAGTTTGACACCTCTAGTTTAAGCTATCTTTGTTAATCGTCTTGGATCTTCAAATGTAGCTTTGGTTCCCATAATGACTCAGTGTCTTTTAAACACAATGTAAGAGATGGTCCTCAGCCTCTGTAAGGTTAAACAAGCCACACTGGATGCATGAGGCTTGCCAACCCCAAATACATTAACTGCAGCAAGGGAATCAGGCAGTGCTTTGCTAACTGATTAAATCAGTTCCTGGCTGTGTTCCTTTTGGGAATAGCTTGCCTAGCCCCATCCACAGCTATAACCTCTCACTTCAAGTGGCTTTGTCCAGCAAGCCTGTGTATCTCACGTTCTCCCAGAAATGTTTCAGGATCTAATTTATTGTGCTTTGAGATCCTTGATGAAAGGCGTGACAGGACTGCAAAGTGTTTCATCACAATGAAAAAGCAGGGTTATAAAGCTTCCATTGGCCTCTGGCAGGCATTTCATATGACAGATTCAGATGCATACTTCCCTATGTGAAGGGGGGGGCAGAGAACCTTACCTCTTGCATAGTGTCCCATGACAATTTTCTTAATTAAAACACCTCAAGATGTCAGTGAGCCCAGTGCTGCTCACTGACAAGGATTCCAAGAGTGAGACTGAACAGTACTTTAGGTGACAACTGTTTAGTGCTTCATAGAGGAAGAGTAGCTTGATTCATGAAACTGCTTTTCTTCCTGCTTTCACACAGTATCCAGGAGTCTCCCAGAGTGAAGGCAGTAAGGTTTTATGCGGGTCCAGTTGAGCATTCTGCAACTGTAGTTCCTGTGTGCCCACTTTCAGACAAGTGTTTCAGTTGCCTCCTTTGCAGTGTGTCTATTTTCATTTCAGAGGCATATTTGTAAAAGCAGGTGTCTAATCCAAGAGTTCTGACTGAGAAGACTGTTGTGGGTGTGGGGTCAAATTCCAGATTGGAAATGGGGTTACGTTCTTTGTTTCTGGTTGTTTTCCATTCCTTTGGAATTCTAAGAGCCTAAACCCTACCTCTCTCACCACTCCACCTGATCTTTAATTCATCCAGTCAATGCAGCATTCCTTTTAAAGCATAATAAACAGATTTCCCAGGGAAGAGGGTGGGGTAGAAAAACTCTCAGACAGAATAAAGAATTGCATATAAGTATTGAGTACTGGAGTCCATGCAGAATGATAAGTAGTTAATTGTTTTGAGAGTTATATTCAAACACATGTTGGTTTGGGAAGACAGAATATAATAGTGAATGTAGTTATCTGTTGTGTCTGATAGATTAGAAGTCTTGTCTACTGCACTCAAAAAATATAGCTAGGCGCCATTAATGATGACGACGACAACAATGATGCATCGATAACACTATCTAACCAGCTCATCCTTTGCCATCCCCTTCTTCTTTGACCTTCAATCTTTCCCAGCATAAGGGTCTTCTGCAGTGAGTGGTCCCTTCTCATTTGGTGGCCAAAGTATTTGAGCTTCAGCTTCAGTTTCTGGCCTTCCAGGGAACAGTTAGGGTTGATTTCTTTTAGGATTGACTGATTTGATCTCCTTGCAGTCCAAGAGACTCTCAAGAGTCTTCTCCAGCTCCATAATTCAAAAGAATCTATTCTTCGGCGCTCAGCCTTCCTTATAGTCCAACTCTCGCAGCCATACATTACTACTGGAATACCATTGCTTTGACTATGTGGACTTTTGTTGGCAGGGTGATGTCTTTACTTTTTATTATGCTGTCTAGGTTTGCCATTGCTTTCCTCCCGAGGAGCAGGCATTTTTTAATTTCATGGCTGCAGTCACCATCTTGGATCCCAGGAACGTGAAGTCAGTCACTGCTTCCATGACTTTCCCTTCTATTTGCCAAGGAGTGATGGGGCTGGATGTCACAATCTTAGTTTTTTTGATGTTGAGTTTCAAGCCAATTTTTGTGCTCTCCTCTTTGACCCTCAGGAAGAGGCTCTTTAGGTCCTTTTTACTTTTTTCCATTAGAGTGGTATCAACTGCATATCTGAGGTTGTTGATGTTTTTTCCTGCAATCTTAATTCCGGCTTGTGATTCATTCAGGCCGGCATCTCGCATTATGTACTCTGCATATAAATTAAATAAGCAAGGTACTCCTTTTCTGATGCTAAACCAATCAGTTCCATATCCAGTTCTAACTGTCATTTCTTGACCCTTATACAGGCTTCTCAGGAGACATGTGAGGTGGTCTTGGTACTCCCATCTCTTTAAGGACTTGCCATAGTTTGTTGTGTTGTTGTGAAGGTAGACAGCAGACAAATTATGGATATGTTCCCAGAGCCCCCCACCTGAAACACTGAGACAACACATATACACATATTACACATTCATCCAGAGGTATGTGAAATGACAGTCAAATATATCTGACAGTACTTTGTGTTTGTGTGGCTGCTGCCTATTCCAGCATAAAAAACATAAGAGCCATACTGGATCAGACCAGTGGACCATCTAGTCCAGTATCCTGTCTCTCACAGTAGCCAGCCAGTTCTTTTTTGAAAGTCCAACAACAGGGCACAGAGGTTGAGACCTTCCCCTGATTTTGCCTTGTAGCATTGGGATTCAGAGGTTTACTACCTCTGAATGTGGAGGTTCCCTTTAGTCACCATGGCTGGTTGTCACTGATAGAGCTATCCTCCATAAATCTGTCTAATTCCCTTTTGAAGCCATCTATGCATGTGGACATCACTACATACTTCGGCAGTGAATTCCATGTTTTAGAGAGAAGTATTTCCTTTTGTCTGTCCTGAATCTACCATCCATGAGCTTCAATGGATGAATTCTAGTATTTTTAGAGAGAGGGGAAAATTTCTTGTCGACTCTCTCCACCCCATGCATAATTTTATAAACCTCTATCATGCTGTCCCTTAGCCATCTGTTTTCTAAACTGAAAAGTCCAAGACTTTTCATCATAAAACAGTTACTTTCTTTTTTAAAATGCATTGTTTTTGTCTCACAAAACTTTGTGACAACTAGTCACTTTAAAATGTACCAGATGCATCAAGGCTCATAAGCATGCCATTGTCCTTCTTTTGCTGTTCTGTATGCTCCTTTCAGCACTGGAATGGCTCCATAGTCGTCTGTGGCCATCTGTTCCACCTGGCTGGGCTACAGGTCCTGCAGTTCTCCACCTCTCATGTCTTACTTGTTCTTGTGGCTGGTTTCCCCTGGGGACTGGTTTCTCTGCACATGGGAGAGCTGTGCTGCTACACTGCTTGGTTTCTAGATGGTTTCCTTTTGGAATAGCTACCCAGTTGTTAATCTGAGCTATTTTCTGATTACCTTCCAGCTCCTGCAGTGACCTGTTGCTTGAACTGGAGTTAACATGTGATTTCCTTGTTCTGTCTTCCCTCTATGAAGAAGAAAAGGTGACAGATCTGAAATCAAAGAATATCTGGAATTTAAAAAATCAGCCATTGATGTGAAATTTTATCTAATCTATATATCCTGGTTCATCAGAACAATTTAGGGTTGCCAACTCCAGGTTGGGAAATTAGTGAACATTTTGGGGATGGAGGCTGAGAAGAGCAGGATTTGGGGAGGCCCCTTCCAAAGTGGCCATGTTCTCCAGGTGAACAGATTTCTGTCACCTGGAGATCAGGTGTAATCCCAGGAAATCTCCAGTCACCACCTGGAGATTAGCAAGTCCAGCATAATTGCTGTCCTTATATGCTACACATGTACACGATAAGGCAGGTCATAACAATAAAAGTAGTGCAAAAACCATTTTAAATTAAAGCAACCGTGAGGAAGAAAAACTTTAAAATGCAAGGCACCCACAAAGCAATCATCTTGAGGAGCCAAAGTCTCAAGACAGAACAACCAGACGTTTTGTAGCTCAAAGTGGCAATGAGACTTCAGAAGAGATTTTGGACATTGAGATGCTTGAGGCAGAGTGAAAGGAAAATTCCGTAGAGAGAATAATTTTGCCTTTAAAGATGATAGCAGGAATCAAAGTATGGTGTGTACAGAGAAGGGAACAGTTCTGGGGAACACCAGCATAGAACTGAAATCTAGGGTAGCCTTCTTTCTGAGATCTTTGCTGGAAGAGTTGTACGGTGTTACTTAAAGTAAGTTTGTGCAATTTTTAGTATCCTGTGGCAGCATTTTCACAACTTTTTTGCTGCAAATATTTGCTGGAATCTCTCTTATCCCTGATTATAATCCTCAAAGATTACTGGATTTCAGCACTTCAGCTAAAGATTGGGAACCTGCCTACTGCCTCCAATACATTTCTTTCTTTCTTTCTTTCTTTCTCTTTCTTTTTTTCTTTCTTTCATCCATCCATCCATCCATACAACATGTCACACCGATATTTTAGCCATCACCTCCTGATCTACACTATCATTGGGTGTTTTGCACAGCTGCCAAATATAAAACAGGAACATTGTTTCACTCAATAAGGGACTTGCATCACTTTCAGTTTAACTCAAGAATAAGATCCAGTCTCTTTTATGATTGCTACACCTGCTTCCTTGTTCCAGAGGGGGAACTGAGCTGAATCTGACTGTAGACACTTTTGGTCTTACTTAGATACATGCATTTTTCCCTCTAAAAATCTGTTCCGTAGGACCCAGGAAACAAGGGAGGGGGGAAAGTGGCCTTATTGGTTTCAAATGCAGAGAGGAACTGAGTTCTCACTGTATCAACAGTATTTGGCATGAAAGTGGCCTTTGTTCAGAGACACACTGATGCCTTTCAGCCTCTGATTCTCCAGCTGCTGGGAGCTGGGCAGTGTTTTGACGGACAGAGCTAATGCAATGCAGACAGTTGTTTTAATTCTCAGCCAGTTGCCGACATCACTCACAAGGGCCAGAAAAACTGAGGGGGAAAAAAAAAAGAGTCTGGGTTCTTTCCTTTAGTTAGCTCTCTGCACAAGAGCCACATTTGGATGGCAAGAGTAGAAAGAGAGTCCATTGGTGAGTGTAACTGATACAGGCGCCTGTGCTTGAGCTTGGGAGAAGTAAACTGGAGCAGGAATCAGGAATTTCTTCTCAGATCTACTGGAGCATGAAGCTTTTGGGAGAACACAAAACCTTATTTTTCTGTTCACTTTCATCTTCTCCCCAGGGCTTCCCATTCAGTGCTCTTTGCCTTCTTCCCTATTTCTTCTTATTATGGCTGTACATATAGTGCCAGGAGGAAGGGGGGGAAAGACTTACTGTTGTTTTAAAATATCTGTAACTTATTCATTCTCCCCTTGAAGACCTTTATTTCCCCTGCTTGAACTCCAGACATGTCAACAAGCATGCAAAATTGCAATCAAGACAACTGTCCTCTACACATACTTAATAGTTTAGTCCTCAATCCAGCTCTGACAAAGTATTTGCATTTTAACAAGTCTGCAAAGGGGGCCTCCTTCTGTTGAACTCAAGGAGAAGCTTTAAGAATAAAAACTGTGAGATGATTGCAATTATGGAAAGAAGGTGTCTAAAATGCAGAGTGCCAGCAGGATGAAATATGAGCAAGGAAGAAATGACAGTCATCTTTTTTCACAATCATGGTTTTTCGCACAGCTGTTGTGCGTTTCTCCTCATTTGTTACTCAGGTTCACATGCCTTTCCTCAAGTTTGTATTTCCATTGTAAAAATACTTTGTTTTCCAGTTGTTGGGGGAGAACAGTTCACTTGGGGGCATTATTGTTTGTTTTGGCTAGTAAGCAGGACCAGAAAGAGGGGAGGTTCCCTCAGTTTTAGAACTGATGCAGTCAGTAGCAAAACAGAGAAGTTTCACAGAGCTCTAGCCTTCTTGTGGAGTTCTGTGTACACACTAACTTGTAAAAATGTCTCCCCTGTAAAATGAAACAAGTGGCAGGTAGAGGAAAAGAAGTTTGTAATGAAGAACCTCACCACTTGATGGGGGGAGAAAGAAAGCATACCACTGTGTCTGTAACTCAGAAAACATACAAGAAACCCCTTATCAAGTAGTGAGTTCAGTTGCTTGCGCTGCACTTTAAGAAAGATGTTGGCAAATTGCAACAGGTGCAGAAGTGTTTGGAAAACAAGTCATATGAAGAAAGGTCAAAGGAACTGTGCCTCCTTAGCCTGGAGGAGAGAATACTGGGCTGGAGGGGGGACCTAATAGTGCTATCTGCTACCTGAAGGGCTGTCACATAAAAGAAGGCAAAGACTTGCTTTCTGCTACTTCAGTGGGCAAGAGTTAGATCAAATGGGCTTCAGTTACAGGAGACAAATTTCAGTTGCATATTAGGAGAAGCTTTCTAATGATAAGAGCAGCTTAAGAGTGGAACCAATTACTTGGGTGGTTGGTGAGTTCTCCCTCACTGAAGGTCTTCAAGCAGACAGCTTCAGATTTTATGCATCAAGGCCATATGTCCCATAAAGCCCACCTCTGTGATTCTAAGTATTCCCATGAGGCCCAGAAGTCTCAATCCAATTCTGAAATAACTATAAATGTGTACCAGGCCATCAAAACATTATTGAACACATGATGCTGCCGTATCCCATTGGTCTACAAACGTCAGTACTGTCTACTCCCAACTGGCAGGGACTTGGATAGAGGTCTTTCAGCTACCTGGTCCTTGAAACTGAAGGTGCCAGGAATTGAACCTGGGATCTTCTACATGAAAGGAGTGGCTCTACCACTGAGCCATGGCCCTACTCCTTCTTCTGTGGTTTAAGGTTTTCCCATACCTAATGGAAAGACATAGATTAGAGTTGGGATCGTCACAAAGAATGTTCTAGATGAGACAGGTGGTTATGTAGACTCCATTAGATTGATAGTATTTTGAGCTTTCTTACCAATTGGGGAAGGCTGGTGCTTTTTGTGTCAAAATATGAACTGAGGGAATAAGTATATTCTTGGGTAAACTGTTCTGCTGCCACTAACTAGAATGAAAACTCACAGCAGGTCCAATTTTCCTTTCCCCAGCCCTAAAATTACTTATACTG
>NW_015163616.1:675609-689378 GCF_001447785.1 Gekko japonicus | reverse complement strand
TCTGCAAAGGAATTGCCCAAGTGGCAGGGTACCTATTAGATATTTTTTGTGGCATGACTGGAGATAAATAGGATACTTCTCTACACATGGCATCTGATGCCTCACCATATTGTGGATTTCGTTTTGATTCTTACCTTGAAATGTTCTTGTATTGCCTCCATGCACATACCCCATATGACCATTGCAAGAAAGTACTTCTTCCTCTTCAATTACAAAGTGCCAAGATTTGTTTATTAGAGGCATTTGTATACCATCTTCCCTTTACAGTTGTGTCTTCTCTTTTGTTTTTTAAGGAGATGAAAAGCAACATAGTTATCCCCCTCCCCCAAAAAAACTAATATGTGCAGATGGGATATCATACAAATGGTAATACAAAATACATCTGTGGGTCGTGCTTTGACTTGCTGTGTTTAAAGACCCCAAAGGACACATGAGTTGACTAAATGTGGATGAGGATTTCAGCAGTAAGGCAGATTAGATGTTGAAGCCATTGAAAAAAAAGATAGTCTCAGTGGTGCCCTTCACACCAAGAAAGTAGGCCAGAGTTATGCCATTGTCTATGTGAAGTCATAATTACTCTTCTTGACCCAGTGAACAAAAAAAAGGGGGCGGGGAACTATCTGCAAGTACAAGATGCATTCCTGATCCACTTCTTGCCACTAGCACTTCTTAGAGTGTGACTGGCCCGTAAATAAGGAGCTAGTGTGCCTTTACTCCAGGCCACGTAAAGAGTCATCTCCTGTCATAACCATATCCCCAGTCATTCTTACAATTGGGGATTTGAGGGAACAGCTTTTTGATTCAGAATTGTGCCAGGAGAAGTGCTGCCTGAGGCATTAGCAGACAGGTTTCCTTGCACAAGCCAGGAATTGATCCTTGATGTGTTCAACTTAGACTGCTAGGCCATCTGTCAGCACAGGCTGTGCCCTGTTCTCTGGCCTTATTAGGCTGCTGCACAGTCACAGAAAGTACCAACAGGCCATGCCAATGAGATGACTGAATCTTTACCATATGGTAAACTTTGTGTTTTTGCTATTAGAGAATGAGTAATTGTTGTTGTTGTGTTGAGAAAAGTGTTCATATACTCTGTAAACTGACACAATTAAATAGGAGTACAGAGGCACATTCAAACCTAACAAAAATTATTCCAGCATAAGACACAAACACAGCAACCATCAGATATTAAATGGGCACTTGTTTTAGTCCAGTATGTGGCAATGGCCAATGAGCCTTGGCCACTAGCTTTCCATGGTGTTCTGCTGTCTGTTTATTCCACTTACCCTTCTGTTCCAATTGGAAATTCCCTTGCTGACACTCCTCATGCTCCTTGCTAAGGTTGCCAGGCCTGGCCTGGCAAGCAGCAGGAGATGGGGGGGGTGACATGAGGGGGGCAGCAGACAACAATGTGGCATCAGTTCTGGGAAAATTCAGCTGTGACATCATGCCTATCTAGGAACTGTCCAAATTTCTGGCATTCCTAGAGATGACTAATGTCACATCCTGGTTTTCCCATAAGTGACGTCATGCTGTTGGCTGATGGCCAATTTTTTTTCTCCCACCACTGCTCAGAGCAGTAGCAGGAAGTACCAGGTGGATGCAGGGAACCCTACCCCAGGTAAAGGAACAAATATGTAATAGTTCCTGCTACATGGTTCTCCTTGAAGCTGGTCTGCTGTTAGGTGTCTAGCAGGGCAGGTAATCACAGGCACAGGAGGTAATGTGGCTGTCTTGCAAAACATTGTATGCTCCACTTCATAAACCAGTACAGGAGATAGGAAATGAATATGCACTGCACCCCAATATTCCCTCTCCAGCATCCCCACAACTAGGATATTTTTGGTCTTCCCACTGGACTATTGACCCTACCTGATGTTGGTAAATATGCGCTATTGTGTAGTTAGGCAAAATATTGCTTAGGATGTTCTTTTAAAGTCTTTCTAGTTATGATTGCAAGCCTGTGCTAAATAAACTTTATTCTTGTTATAAATAGTGTCTGTGAGATATGTAAACTGACTCCAAGCCTTTTTCCTGTTGCCTGAAACTGCTCACCACATTATGCTACCATGCTAAGAGTATTCTTGTAATAAGTGCCAGAGGCTAGTGAAGAGTCTGAACCTTGCCCTTGCACTGGAAGGGGACTATAGTTGAAAAGATTCTGGTGGCTATTGTCTTAAATCCAGAGAGCCTACCTCTCCTGGGTTCTTGTGTAAATCCTTTGTTCCAGTAAAGAATTCTTTCCCCTCCCAGTCCTGTGTGGTCTGGGGAGGAGAGAGAACCTTTACAGGACTTCAATGGGGTATAACACCATAGAGTCCACCTTCCAAAGTGGCCATTTTCTCCAAGTGAACTGGAGAGCATTTGTAATCCCAGGAGATCTCCAGCCACCACCTGGAATTTGACAACCCTTGTTGGCATCCACCTTAACAAGGTTTGAAGTTCAACAGGGTTTTCTTTTTAGCAGGATTTAAAGCCACCCATGGTTTGCATTCAGCTTCACATGCTCTACAAGCCAGTTTGGTGTAGTGGTTAAGCGCATGGACTCGAATCTGGGAGAACCGGATTTGATTCCCCACTCCTCCACTCGTAGTTGCTGGATGACCTTGGGCAAGCCATAGTTCTGTCAGAGGTGTTCTTGAAAAAGAGCAGTTTCTGTCAGAGCTCTCTCAGCCCCACCTACCTCACAGGGTGTCTGTTGTGGGGAGGGGAAGGGAAGGGAAAGGAGTTTGTAAGCCACTCTGAGACTCCCTTGGTTAGTGGAGGGCTGGGTATAAATCCAATATCTTCTCTCTCTTCTTCTTCTCTCTACAAAGGGAAACACATTTACCTGCAGCAATCACAAACTCCATTACAATTAAGAGGAGATGGGGCATTCTTTCCAGTGAGGGGAAGAGATATGACAGCCGTGGTTGTAAACTACCTTGACTTCTTACAAAGTAGAAAGGCAGCTAGTACATGTTTTAAATAAGTTAATGGGGAACGAGTGTAGTGGACTCTAATTTTACTTCCACCACCTCATTGCAATGAGGGCAGTGGAAGGAAAGGAACAAGCTATTCACATATCTATATGAGAATGTTGAGAGATTTAATTAAAATTTTGTCACTCATTTACTTCAGGAAGTTCAGCTGTGTGTGGCTTGTTTTCTTGAGTTAGTTTGGCAAACAAGATGAGTGAATTTGCACTGAATGAGTGTTTGATGTGTTCTTTTTTTCCTCTAGGTGTCCCAGGTTTCCGTTGAATCCTGTGAACAGTACACAACCTGTGGAGAATGTCTGAGCTCAGGAGACCCTCACTGCGGTTGGTGTGTTCTACACCATACGTGAGTCCAGAATTAACTGGCAATTATTATCTTAAAACCAACTTAAACACCACTTAATCCCTTCCATATATAGCATGGTGATTACTTAATACAATCACAGCACTTTAAAATCATGCCATACCTATAGGGAGTACTTAGCCTTGTACAATAAATACCATCAGATGTCTAGGGAAAACTTCTGTTTTGTAACAGAGGGTTCAGTCTGAATATTGAAGATGGTATCACTTGATGTTTAACCTGTAGAAACTGAATCTAGTGTACAGAGATCTTTTAGTCACTTGAATAATCCGTGTCTTTTTTGTTTTGTTTTGTTTTTTGCTGCCAGTCACATCTATGCAATTTCATTGTTGTCAAGGGGACTGTAGTGACAAGGATCTGGCTAACTAAATTGTGCAAAAAAACTAATTTCAAGATGCTGATATTTTGCAAAAACAAAAACAAAACAAACCCAATGACACTCATATCTCAGGTTACATAGATACATGTTTTTACCATCAACTGAATGTATTTCATTAGGCATTTTGTTATGTCAGGTTCCAGAAATAGCCCCAAACCCTCTTTAAATCTACTTATCTTGGTCTAAGATTGTCACTTTGATCTCATTGCCTTGCCTTCCTGTTTTCTTCTTGCCTCTCTTATTTTCTGGAAAAACAAGCTTCTGCACACTTTTCAAGACTCCTTCCTGGTGTCAATCACTTCTCTTAGACTTTAACTTAATAGAATCACTGTTTAAATATCACTTTGAAATTTCAGATAGGCTACACACTTCAGTCTCTGGCTTAAATCCTGCAACGTAATGGAATTGTCTGAGCTTGCTAGCTTAGCAGTTCTCTGCTAAGCTTGAAGACATCTGCTGCAACAAAGAATAAAGGTTTTCTAGGCAACATCTTGGTGAAAGCCAAGGAAGCTGTGTGTCTGAATTATGGAGGTGTTTGGCATCTTTTTCTCTTCAACAATGGTAGTGCTTCCTTAAGCGGAAGGGGTACCCAAAGTGTGAAGGAAGGACAGGCCTGAGTTCAGTGGCAGAAAAAAAGAGTCCAGAATCCTTTTGGGCCAGGTGCCAGTACTCCCATTAAATGTTTAGCTGTTGGGGTGGAGGCAGAGGGTGCCCACACAATAGTGGTGGGCTTTGTGCCCATGCAGCAGGTGTGGAGAGAGGGGAGGGAGGCTGTGATGAAATGTTTGGACTGAATCAGAAACCTTCATATGAGGGGGATAATTTCAATGCCGCACTCTCCACAAAAGGTGTTTAATTTCCAAGGCTTTTCTTTGCCACTTTTAAACTTTTTTCTTCGGTTTTTAACCCATCCATTTTGCCACTTATATTGCCACCTTGGAGTTAAAAGCACTTGAGGACAGATTTTCCATAAAGCTCAGCTTCCATTTTGGCAGACAGAGAATGCCTGAGTTTTCCAAGCGACTGAGTCTCCAGCAGCTCTGATTACATGCAGACTTTTCCCGATTGCATGTACAAACCTTTCCCAAATCAGTTTTATACTGACAGGAAAAGCTGTACTACTCAGTGATTTTTCCGTCCATGCCACTCTTTGAAGGTACAGAGGATGGGAGCCAGTGATCTGTTCGTGGAAGGAGCTAACAGTTATAAATCGTCCCTGTGTTCTCCCCATTCTTCACCCAGCAGGTTTTTCTAACTCCAGGCGAGTTTATTCCCAGGGTTTTAGGGCCCACATAGATGAATAGTAGTATAGCTGCCAAGATGAGCATAGCAACTGGCAGGAGAGTTGGAGGCGGGGACATGGGAGGGTGCAACATAGGCTGGGTCTGTATGTAACTTTCTGGGGAACACTGGAAGTGACATAGGGCATGCTTTCTTCATTGTCCAACTTTCATACCCATACACAGTAATGGGGAATACTGTAGTATGAATTATCATGATGTTGGTTGTCAGTGACACACCCTAACACTTAAGCATCTTTTGTAGCTACTTCGTGGCTGCCCTTCCTGGTCTCAGCCTCCAGTTTGGTGTAGTGGTTAGGAGTGCAGATCTGGGAGAACTGGGTTTGATTCTCCACTCCTCCACATCTAGCTGCTGATGTGACCTTGGGTCATTACAAGTTCTCTCAGAGCTGTTCTCCCACGAGCAGTTCTCAAAAGAGTTCTCTCAGCCCCACCTACATCACAGGGGAGGGGGAGGGAAAGGCGATTGCAAGCCATTCTGAGACTCCTTCAGGTAATGAAGGGCGGGATATAAATCTGATCTCCTCCTCTTCTTCTCCTTCTCCTCCTTTTCCTCCTCCTCCTGATTTCTAACCTGTTGGTTAATAATGGAGCTAAGGAATAGAAAATCTTGACTAATTTCAGTTTCTTCGCCACCAGCCTTAAAGTTGTGTAATTCATCAGTAGTCATTACTTTTGTCTTCTTGATGTTCAGCTGTAATTCTCCTTTGGTACTTTCTGCTTTAACTTTTGTGAGTCACTGCTCACTTCAGATAGAGCTGAAGAAGTGAGCAGTGATTTACGAAAGCTCATACCCTACCATAAATTTTGTTGGTCTCTAAGGTGATACTGGACTCTTATTCTTTTCTGCTGGCTACCCATCTTGCTTTAACCTTCATCACTAGTTGATACAAATATTCACTATCTTCTGCCAGTAATGTTGTGTCATCTGCATATCTCGACTGGTTAATGTTCCTTCCACCAGTTTTCACTTGACCTTCTTCTGAATCTAATCCAGTTTTCTTTATGATATGTTCTGCATGTAGTTTGAAGAGACTGGGAGATAAAATGAATCCTTCTCTGACACTTTTGCCAATTGGAAACTGTTCAGTTTCTCCATATTCTGTTCTAACGTAGCCAGTGGTCCAGAGTATAGGTTGTGCATCAAAACAATCAGATGTCATGGCACACCCATTTCTTTTAAAACCAGCCATAGCTTTTCATGATCCACACAGTCAAAATCCTTGTTGTAATCTATGAAACACAAGATGATTTTCTTCTGAAATTATTTCATATGCTCCAGTAACCAACGTAAATTTGCAATATGATCTCTAGTGCCTCTTCCTTTTCTGAATTCATCTTGAACATCTGGCATTTCTCATTCCATAAATGGTAACAGTCTTTGTTGTAAGATTTTGAGCATCACTTCACTTGCATGAAAAATTTATGTGACGGTCTGATAGTTACTGGAATCTTTGACTTGTCCTAGAATAAAGGCTGAACATTTACAGTCTGTGTGCTATTGCTGTCTATATTTGTTGGAATTTTCTCATTAAGATTTTGAAGGACTCCATTTCTTTGGCTTGAAATAGCTCTATTGGTATCTCTTCTTCTCCTGGTGATTTGTTTCTCCCAATTGCTTTGAGTGCAGCTTTATCTTCGCTTTCTAAAAGTGCAGGTTCTTCTTCAAATGATTCTTATTTGAAGGAATCTGCCATCCTTTCCTCTCTTTTTAAAAATAGTTCTTCCATGTATTGTTCTCATCTTTTCTGCATTTTGTCTTGTTAAGTTAATGTATGTCCATGTTGATCTTTCAGCATCCCTAGCTGTGATTTAAATTTCCCTTTGATACCTTGGATCTTGTGGAACAGTTCTCTTGTTCTTCCTTCTTTCCTGTTCTGTTCTCTTTCTTTACACTGGTTATTGTAGTAGCTTTCTTTGTCTCTGTGTGCGAATTGCTGGAAGATTGCTTTTAGCCTACTCATTCTGTTTCTGTCACCTGTAACGTTTGCTTGTCATTTATTTTTAGCAATTTTAGGAATCATCCACCGAGACTTTTCAGTCATCCATTGAGACTTTCCATTTCTTTTGGCTACAGAAAAAGTCTTTGTGCATTCTTCCTTGATAATATCTATGGTTAGTGTAGGGTAGGGACATAGGGTAGCTCTAGGAATAATCAGAAGCTGTATAGTAAAACTGTGGGGATGTGACCAATGCTGCCATTTTATTTTCTCACATCACCACTTGGAGTAGCAACAGGCAACTATGGTTGTTGACGGGAAGTCTCCCACCATAATGGGAGGCCTGGCAGCCCTACATATGGGTCAAGAGTCTGTACATATGGGTCAAGAGCCAGTTTGGTGTAGTGGTTAAGTGCGTGGACTCTAATCTAGTAGAACCGGGTTTGATTCCCCACTCCTCCACTTGCACCTGCTGATGTGACCTTGGGTCAGTCACAAGCTCTGGCACAGCTGTCCTTGAAAAAGAGCAGTTTCTGTCAAGAGCTCTCTCAGCCCCACCTACCTCACAGGGTGTCTGTTGTGGGGAGGGGAAGGGAAAGGAGTTTATAAGCCGCTCTGAGACTCCTTTGGGTAGTGAAGGGCGGGGTATAAATCCAATCTCTTCTCTTCTTCTTCTTCTTCTAATGGAAACCCTTTTCTGCCAGTGCAATACTGCTGTGGGAGCAGAGATGAGAGGGCAATTTTGCCCCCTTTCTCCTTCCGACTGCAGCCTTCTGACCCACAAGGCTACTAATCCATATGGGTCCTGCAGTGCTGGGACTAAATATTCCTAGGATCAGAAAGGATTGCTAAGGGAAGGGGAATGCAGGAAAGATGCATAATCCTTATATCCTCAGATGACTAGATCCAATGTAGAGTCTGGATCTGGTGATGTTACAAGCAATAAGCAAGACGAATGCAAGTGCTCAGGTGTCTCCCTGAAGGAAGAGATCTGATATTTTGAAACAGAAGTTTCTCGCAATCATATTTTGCAATATTTTTATGTTTGTGCTCTTTAATATATGAGGGAGAATCCCCCAAAGCAGTGCTGGCAATTGATGAGATTTGCATTGACACTATAACACTGCAGTCTTATACAGAGCAACTCCAGTCAAAGCCCATTGATTTCACTGGATGTAGTTTGAAATGACTCTGTACTGTAAATCGCCAGAGAAAATATTGGTATCTAGGCCTTCTACCCAGAATGAAGACCATTTACTGTAGGCATCTTGATTGGACCAGTGTACAAACTGCTAGTTTGTCTATTTCTCTCTGCTCCTCTCTGTGTGGCCAGTGCATCCAGTGCAACTTTGCTTTTGTTTTTACTTGGTGCATTGTTGTGCCTTATGGAGACAGCCACTTTTTTGTAAGCCACTCCTCTTTCTCTTGAGTTTTCTCCCATGGATGCTTTAAAGCCAAGGCTGAACTGATTTTTATGAGTTTTGTCTTTCACAACAAAAGGTAAAAAATCCAGGACATTTTTTCCAGATGAGCAGCATCCTCTTGGATGACAGTCAATTTTTGCTGCACAACTGGGATCCCTCCCCTTCTCTTGCAGATTTGTCTCCTTTAAAGCAGTTGCAACAGCTACTTTAGAGAAGGCAGACATTTTGCCCCATGTTGGGTTGCTCAGAAGGATTGCAAAATGAGAGATCTTTTCATGAAGAGGGGAAAACTTTCATGAAAAGGAATCCCCATTTAAGGCAGCCCTACTTAGAGCACATCACAGACTCATATTTTTTTTTTTTTTGCCTGCCCTACATGGTCGCAAAAAAACCTTTCTTCATATGCCAGCAACCTGCCTTCTTTTTTGTTTCCTACACTTGGAAAAGTTCAGTGATTTTCCTCCACCACCACCACCCTTGACTTGCAGAGAGACTATATGGTATAGGCTAATACATTTCAAGACTAGAGAGACTAATAGATTAGTTAGGCTGACCTCCTGAATAAAATATAGTATATACCTGGAGCCGCTACCTCCTGTAAAGTATGTTTCACTGCAAGTTGAACCTTAGGCCTTCTGTTTCTCCAGATTAATTCCAGGCTCTTGACCCGTGTGTGTGGTAGGTTCACTGGTTTGCAGTGTTGAAATGTTTTAGTGATAAATATGGGAATCGTCCAGCAGTTTCAGTCTCTTTTGACTGAGCTATTCAAACAAGTCTTACATAATGTTTTCTGGGTTTTTTCCCATGTGTCCATGTTAGGGAGAGCAGGGGTCAGCCAGGAGACAGAGAATAGACCAACACATGAATTCAAAGTGCTACTTGCCATCCTTGTTGGTTTTCTAAATACTAGCTGATAGATAGTGTCATATCTAGGCTTTCTGACTTTGTGAGGATCACATGAAACAATCTTCTGTAAGAAAAAAAATGCTCTGAGGCTGCGATCACACACACTCAATAATCTATTTTCAATCCACTTTCCAACTGGATTTTTACTGTGTGAACTGGCAGAATCCTGTTTGAAAGTGCATTGAAAGTGGATTGAAAGTGGATTTAGTGTGTATGATCGCAGCCTGAGTATGTCCAGAGTACATTTCATCACTGCAGAGCAACCACAGCCTTTCCCATCACATCTGGTCTTAAAGAATAGGGCTTTTAGGCAGGTATAAACCTTAGCACTTTTGTTTTTTGTTTGTTTGTTTTAAAACCCTAGCCACTGGTCCACTTTCTCAAGAGATGAAATTTATGAAACTTTCCAGCATTGGCTGCGGTCACACACACTAAATAATCCACTTTCCAACTGTGTTTTACTGTGGCCCATTCTGGATCTAGCCTTTGCTCCATTGTTTTACCAAACACACACTGGAACAGAAAAAGATGCAGCTCAAAACCACATTTAAAAGCCCTGGGCCAATGCCACACTGACTGCAGAGTCACCCCTGCACAGCCATAAAATGGCCATAAATCTATGCAGACAGTGCCATAAAACCATGAGATTAAATGATGTGAAAGCGGCATGCATTGTGGACCCTACCATAAAATCCAACAATAAAAGAAAGTGAAAGTGGCATGCAATGTAGAGGGAAATTTCTGTTCCAACATGGGTTTGGTAAAACAGCAGAGCAAATGCTAGATGCAGAATGGGCCTGTGTGAACAGGCAAAATCCAGTTGGAAAGTGGACTGAAAGTGCATTATTTAGTGTGTGTGACCATAGCCAATGACTTAATTATCTTATTTTCTGAGCAGTCCTTCTGTAGAGGTTGTGTTGTTCATGGAAGGGACAGGATTTTCCAGGAAGAATCATGGCACTTGAAGCATTAGAACAATTTTGCAGGGGAAGCAAAAACTGTCATCACTGATCAAGGAAGATATCTGTTAAAGGGGAATCTTGTCTCATTCTACTTGGCACTTTGGAGAACGAGACTTCTGTGTAGCTATGATTATTCAGACGAAAACACTTCCATGGTGGCATGAACAGTCAATGAGTCTTACAGTGTGCTCTCCTAAGAAATATCCCTCCTCTGCCAGTGCGTGGAACCGTGGCTGTTCTTATGGGCAGTATCTTTGTAAACTGCTTTAAAAGCAAGAGGAGATAGCAATGGAGCGATTAAAGCAGAAAGAGGAAGAGGGTCTCCACTGTCTGATCCTCCCAAAAGTAGAAACTTTATATCATGGCTGCTCATAGAGAGACTCAATGGCTTTAAATAGGTTCTTCCTTACCTCTTAAAACTAGGAAGAGAGCAAGTAGCAGACCATGAGAACACTATCATGTTCCTTGCCTGGTGCCTCACTCTCTGGTTACTGATCTCATCAATAATCACTTTTTACCACCACACATCCATGCTCAGACCAAACCTCTGAATAGCATTGCTAGGAGGCAATGTCAGAGGAAGGCCTTGGCCTCTGTATCCTGTTTTGTTTTGTTCTGTCTGAGGGCAACTGGTTGCAGGCCCGTAGCCAGGAAACGTTAAGGGGGGGCACTGGGGAAACTAATGGGGCAAGACATCACAAAATTAAAAATACAATAATAAAAGGGCTCACTCACCCCCCAACGGCTTTGAACCACCGATCCTCCAGCACTAGATTCACACATAGTGCCACTTTCCCCATGCCAACACCTCCTTGTGTTCTCCAGCCTTGCCCAGTCGGTGTTGCTTTAAGTGGCCGTGCAGGGGGAGGGCTCAGTGCCACAGCCTAACAATGAGCCAGGGCAGTGGAGTTGGAGCAAGTTCCTAGTGTGTCAGTGGCACCAGCAGCTTTGCCAGTAGGATCAAGCTGAGCTGCTCCTGGTTTGGCCACAGTACTAGCAGCACCATCACCAGCAGCGTGCTCCCTCACTCACTTGGTAGGACTTGCTCGGGGAAGGAGCCTGGCCATGGTGCAGAGTTAATGTGCCCAACTGCCGGAGCCCCCTGCTTTCATCCCTCTCTCCCTCCATAAACCGAGCACCACCTTCTCCCACCCAGTGACTGGGGGCAGGTCCCAGGAGCCAAACCGCTCCCCCCTGCTGGGAGCAGCCCGAGTGCTGCTTTCTCCTACCAGATGCATCCTTGGAGGAGCTGAGCCATGCAGCCATGGTTCCTGCTTTGGTTCTGGAGCTTCATGTGCTGCTTGCTGACCTTCCTGGCACCCACTGCAACAGAGCAAAGGCAGCTGGCAAGAGAAGGGAGCCAGTGGCCCCAGCCCTCCTCAATGAGCCATGGCCTGGCTAGTAAAAAAATGTTTTAGGGATACAAATTTGTGGGGCATGGCCCCAAAATGCCCTGCCATGGCTACAAACCCAACTGGTTGGTTGCTGAGGAAGCTGAACTAAATGCACCACTGGTCTGAACTAGCACAGCTGTTCTTATATTCCTACATCTGTTTGTTGCATTTGCATCTTGATTTTCAGGAAGACATTCTCAAAGATTTTCAGGAAGTCCAACCATAAGCTAAACTCAAAAATACATGTAACATTGAAATGTAAGAGTACTAAAATATACCAGTTTGGTGTGCGGACTCTAATCTGGGAGAACCAGGTTTGATTCCCCACTCCTCTACTCGCAACTGCTGGATGACCTTGGGCAAGCCATAGTTCTGACTAGAACTGTCCTTGAAAGGGCAGCTCTTGAAAGAGCTCTCTCAGCCCCACCTATCTCACAGGGTGTCTTTTGTGGGGAGGAGAAGGGAAAGGAGTTTGTAAGCCGCTCTGAGACTCTGAGTGAAGGGCGGGGTATAAATCCAATCCTCCTCCTCCTCCTCCTTTCTTCTTCTTCTTCTTCTTCTTCTTCTTCTTCTTCTTCTTCTTCTTCTTCTTCTTCTTCTTCTTCGGATCCCACAGATCCAGTCTGCCAGGAGAAGGCTGTTTGCCCCAGAAGAAATTGCCAGCATGAATGCAGTCTCCCTTTTGGATGATTATTGAGCCAAGGAATAGAAAATCATTAACAATTTCAATTTCTTCATTGTCAGTTTTAAGTTGTATAATTCTGCAATAGTCATTATTTTTTTTCTTCCTGATGTTCAGCTACAATCCTGCTTTGGCATTTTCTGCTTTAAGTATCATTAGTAGTCATTTCAATTCTTTGCTCTTTTCTGCCAGTAGTGTTGTGTCATCTTCATATGTCAAATTGTTAATGTTCCTTTCACCGATTTTCACTCCACCTTCACCTGAATCTAATCCATCTGTCCTTATGTTATGTTCTGCATATAGATTGATGAGATACAGAGATAAAATACATCTTTGTCTGACACCTTTGCCACTTGGGAAACCATTCTGTTTCTACATATACTATCCTAACAGTAGCCTGTTGTCCAGAGTATAGGGTACACATCAAAACAATCAGATGTTGCAGCACATGCTTTTAATGGCCTCTTGGAAGAGAGTATTCTGCAATGAAGCTGCAATATGCACAAATACTGAACATCAAACACATAAAGTAGCCATGTTGTAATTTTCCTTTCTTTATTGTTCTGTTAATTCACTCTGATTTATTTAGTTAGTTTCTAACTTTCACCATCTACCCACAGGGGACACGGGGTGGCTTACAATATTTAAAACAGGGGTGTCAAACCTGTGAGCCAGATCAGGCCCTCAGAGGGCTCCAATCTGGCCTGCAAGGACCTGGCTGTTTCCTGCTACCTTTTCTAGTTCAGATACTGCTGCTACATTGCAGCTTGCTTTACCAGACTGTCTCATTCACACAGGAGAGATAGATGGGCACACCTGTAGGATTGAGAGAGCCTGGTAAAGCACTGGCTGAGGCTCCTCCCCCTCCCAAGGGGAGGGAGGGAGGGAACGAGCCAGAGCTTGCATCCTGGCCAGGCTGTCTCTGTCATATACGGAGACAAAGGGAAGCCTTTCTTCCCTTCCACTGGCTGAGGCTCCTCCCCCTCCCAAGGGGAGGGAGGGAGGGAACTTGTGTGCCTTGCTACAGTGTGTGTGTGTGTGTGTTTTGTACTCTTTATGCCAGGGCTCTCCTGGATGCAACTGGGTACCCTTCCCCCTTTTCACTGTATTCATGCCCTCATGATCCAATCTTTCTCAGTAAGAAAGCAATGTGAACTATATTAGAGGAGGAATAACAACAAGTCAGTGAAGTAGATTAGGCTGAGACTGTGTGCCCTTTGTAGGAAGTTGTACTTATTTCTGTGTCTGGATGCTTTCTCATGTTCTTGGCCAACACATGAAGCAACTGACATACAAAAGTTTGCAATGCCCAGCCATTTCATGTTTTCCCCTGGCTCCTAGGCTCAGAACATTGAGCATGAGATTTCTATAATGAATGTCAATAAATCAAAATTAGGTTTGCAGCTTACAGATACACACCTGAACAGCATACTCAAGATTGCCACA
>NW_015163616.1:671209-675493 GCF_001447785.1 Gekko japonicus | reverse complement strand
GAGATGATCCATGGGGTCGCGAAGAGTCGGACTCGACTGTGCGACTGAACAACAACAACACTAGTGTTTTAAGCATGTGTTATTAAAAGTTTAAAAAATCTTTAATTGTATTTGTCTGTGTCCTTTATAAAGCTTATATATCTGCTATGACACACATGGCCTGGCCCAACAAAGTCTCATTTATGTCAGATCTGGCCCTCATAACAAATGAGGTCGACACCCCTGATTTAAAAAATACAATAAATACAAATACAACACAAATAAATAAATGCAATAGATAGAACAATGAAACCAATTAAAGCATTGACTAATTACTCAGAGAACTTAAAACAATTGGCCACCTCCAAACATTCTGCCAAACATTTATTTCCTCTTGAATTCCAAGTCAATTGAGAGAATATGTGCAATTAATTTCAGAACATGAAAAAAAGAGTTCATCAATTTTCAGTTTCTTCAGTTCATTTGACGCATTTCCCCTCCCTCTATGGTACCAATACATATGGGTGCATTAATAAAACAGTAAAAATAATTTCAATGTTATTGTAAATATATGTGTATATATGAGCATCAAGATGGGGTTTTTTTGATGTGCACATGTGCTCTTGCACATTGGTAAAATACCATACAAAAACAATATTAATACAGCTATATGTGCTGTCAAATCAAAATTGCTTTTTTGCAATGTTTTATCAGTGCACACACATGCATTCGTAATACAAGGAGGGATAGAGCTTCAAATAGACAGAAAGAAGTGAAATTTGCAACACTTTTTAAGAAATTAAGAAATAAGCAAATGAAACAATGACAAATAGAATGAATCCAGGTCATTTGGATCTCCAGAATCCAGAAAGAAATTGGAGGGGGGAGAGAGAGAGAAATTTGGACAGTAGATGAATAGATCGGGCTTGTCTGGGCTATCCAGGTCAGGGGCCTGTTATACTAATATTAATGACTTACCCAACATCACTGGCCTATTCAGTATCAGAAGGAAATATTAGGCTCTGCAGCCTTTCTTTCATTATTCAGTATAATCCTGGAGTCCTATTAAGCTACTTTTGAAATGAAGTGGAAAACACAATTCATTATAGGTTTACAAGTATGTGGGTTAGGGTTACCAACTCCAGCTTGAGAAAATCCTTGAGATTTGGGGATAGAGTTTGGGAAGGGTAGGGACTTCAGCAGCCATTTTCTCCAGGGGAATTGATCCCTGTCATCTGATGGGGAGAACTGCCATCACATCACAGCTGACTTATGGTGACCCCACAAGATTGTCAAAGCAAGGAGATCAGTTGTCATTTTAGGAGATCTCCAGGCCCCAGTGTTACCCCAAGACAGCTTTATTAAATAAATATCTTGCCTTTGCTTTGATCGGGGAATTAGCTATAAAGGCAGAACGAGCAAAAGGCTGGGGTATAATGTGGATCTGCTATCAGTTGTTACGGAGATAGTTCCGTTTAGCCCCTTAGTTTAAGGTAATAACCAGTCCAAATTGTAACAGAAATGGGTTTTATTTAAATAATAATAATCTAGATATTTACATTCAGATCAGAGACTGCAAGCATACAAGAAGATATAGAAAGTGGTTAGCAGATGAAATACCGGTAGAGGGGGCTGGGGAATGTCAGGGCAATACTATACCTATCCTGAAAAGATGAAGGAATCCAAGATATGATGAGAGGAGATGCGTGGACCAACCAGTGAGACCACGGAGGACCTGAGTTGTGCGCCCAGCTAAAATCACACTGGGCATGTGCAATATTGGGTATATTTATACCCCAAAATGTATCCTGGAGGTATGTTAAAGTGTGGTAGCTAGTTTCGCAATGGATTGATAAGATTCCTATTGTGGAATAATAGGGTGATCTGGTGTTTCCCTGGTACCAGACAACGGAGGAGAAAATGCTTAATGTTTGACAGGATGAAGCTGAATGAATGACCATTCTACAGAAATACAGTGTCAATGTTTACCTTGATGGGTCTGGTGTAGCTGAGAGAAATACAGATATCTTGGACAAACAGGTGCAGAAATGTAAGGATTACCAAGAAGTATTTTCTGAGTTCCAGCTTGTGAAAGGGTTTGGGACAGGAGACATACAACATATTCTGTTTATGATGGAGACACAGTGACCAGTGGCTTATCATCTCTGTCTGCCTGTGCATTCGACAAATAAAAAACCTGGCATCTGGTCAGGAGAAGATGCTTGAGGCAAGAGCTTATATTTGTCCATCCGTTGTCTTTATGGACTGAGCAGAGAAGAGTGGGGGGGTTGCATGGATGATGTCTGACCGTGCAGCTAGCCTGGCACTTGGCCTTAGCTTTCCCAGCTAAAATGTGGTTCTCTTAGCCTCCCAGCGAAAGCCACTGTTTGAGCCAAGCCTGACTTTGTGAGAGCACTACTTGTGGAGATTCAGAGGTTGTTTTGGGGTGTTTCTCTCTCAGGAAAAAACACCCCAGGTACTGGGTCTGTGCTGCTGGTTACAATTCTAACCAGCTGGAGGCTGGCAAACCTACTAGGGGGCCAAGACAGCCAAATAAACCTTTGAGTTGCAAGTGTATATAGAGCATATGTGCAGCGGTTTGAGAAGTTTCTTAGTAGTATTTCTCAACTTCTCCTTAGAGTATTCCTGCTTCACCACCACTTTCTTGAAGCAGCGACAACTTTTTTAAAACCCTGGTTTGAATGTGTCAATAGCTGTGTCAATCTTGCTGCTTCCAAAGTTGCTCTCATATTTAGAGGTCTCCTCTGGATTAAGGTTTTTATTTCAAATGTCAGGTTTTCTGCCCCCCCCCAGCTGCTGCCAAATGGGTCAGCTTTTTCTGTGCTCTGCTCAGAAAAGGTCAGAGGTCAAAGCAGTGCTGTTCACACTGCATTGGTTAAGGGGCTGATAAAATTGGATGAGCACATGGAATTTTGGGATGGTGAAATCATATGACAGCCACTTTGTTGTTTATGCTCGAGGCTGCTTGCCCTGAACCATTCCATGCAGACACCAAGCAGATCTGCAGTTCACCACCTCTCCTCTATTATTTTCACTAGGCATCCTCAAGTGTCATCGTCTCCATTCCGTCAGTTGGGGACCTCAGATTTGCAGCTGATATAACAGCACACCGATGGCTGTGTTTTGCTTTTGTCAGCACTGAGTGCAAACCTTTCCTGAAAGGGAATCTGAAAAACTGTGTACATGCATAAAAATCATTCAGTTTAGACTTTTCTTTTTTAGTCAAGAGAGACAGAGCTTATTACCTCATACACTTAAAACTAAACCACTGCTAGGTTGTGGAAGCAGGGAGTCAATGAATGGAGGGGTTGAGAAAAAGTAGGAATGTGGGGAAACACTTTCACTGAGCCTTGGAATGAGAGGGAGGCTGTGTGCTATCGGCAGAAATGGGGTTTGCAAAAGCTAGAAAGCTGAATGGGGAATGGGCCCCTGGGCAGGCTGAGGGTGCATTCAGCCAGCTCTTTAGATCCGTGCGAGGAACGGGTGCCTCATGGATTTAAATGTAATGTCCAGACATCAACATCTGGGAAAGGTCTGTCTTCCGCGAGCATCCCATTTTGCCACACCTCGGAGCCATACTAAAAAGATACTACTTTAAATCTGGAGTTTTCGGTTCTGACAGGCCACTCACGGACTTTCTCCCGTCTGATCGTTCCAGCGCGCAATTAAAAATGGCACCTGTTCGGGATGGTCTGAGGTCAGACCATTCTGAACGGGCGCCATTTTTAAAAAAATCTTGATTCTGCACATGCGCGGATAAACAAGGCTGTGATAACATGCCTATGCACATACACAAAAAGTTTTAAAAAAAACCCACTGCATGTGCCTCCTTCAGTGGACGCCATCTAGACAATCCACAGCGGAAGCAGCACGCGGTAAGGTGATTCCCCCGGGGGATGTCTGGTCGTGTGAGGATTGAGGCAGACTCAGCATGGGTTCTGTAAGGGAAGATCTTGTCTCACTAACCTGTTAATGTTCTTTGAGGGGGTGAACAAACATGTGGACAAGGGGGATCCAATAGATATTGTTTACCTTGACTTCCAGAAAGCTTTTGATAAAGTTCCTCATCAAAGGCTCCTAAGTAAGCTCAAAACTCATGGGATAAAAGGACAAGTCCTTTTATGGATCAAAAACTGGCTAATTAATAGAAAACAGAAAGTGAGTATAAATGGGCAATTTTCTCAGTAGAGGGGGGTAAGCAGTGGGGTACCGCAGGGATCAGTACTTGGTCCACTGCTTTTTAACTTGTTCATTAATTATTTGGAGTTGGGAGGAAGCAGTGAA
>NW_015163616.1:662472-671199 GCF_001447785.1 Gekko japonicus | reverse complement strand
GTCGAGACAGTGTGTGACTGCAATAAAGAAGGCCAATGCTATGCTGGGGATTATTAGGAAGGGTATTGAAAACAGATCAGCCAATATCATAATGCCCCTATATAAATCAATGGTGCAACCTCATTTGGAATACTGTGTGCAGTTCTGGTCACCACACCTTAAAAAGGATATTATAGCTTTGGAAAAAGTGCAGAAAAGGGCAACCCGAATGATAAAAGGGTTGGAACACTTTCCCTATGAGGAAAGGTTAAAGCGCTTAGGACTCTTTAGCTTGGAGAAATGATGACTTGAGGGGTGACATGACTGAGGTTTATAAGATTATGCATGGGAAAGAGCAGGTAGAGAAAGAGGTACATTTCTCCCTTTCTCACAATCCAAGAACTCATGGGCACTCAATGAAATTGCTGAGCGGTCGGGTTAGAACAGATAAAAGGAAGTACTTCTTCACCCAAAGAGTGATTAACACATGGAATTAACTGCCACAGGAGGTGGTGGCGGCTACAAGCATTGACGGCTTCAAACGGGAATTAGATAAGCATATGGAGCAGAGGTCCATCAGTGGCTATTAGCCACAAGGTATAGATAGGGACTCTGGGGCAAGTGATGCTCTGTCTTCTTGGTGCTTGGGGGGGGGTCAACAGTGGGAGGGCTTCTAATGTCCTGGCCCCACTGGTGGACCTCCTGATGGCACCTGGTATTTCTGGCCACTGTGTGACATAGAGTGTTGGACTGGATGGGCCTTTGGCCTGATCCAACATTGGCATTTCTTATGTTCTTATGAGGATGGGTTAAAAAGATTGGGATCACATTTGAGCCAGCATAATGGTGGGATTAGCTGTTCGTCTGAATGCACCCTGAAAGAAGTGTGGAGTAGGCAGTTGCCTGAGAAGCAGACACCAGAAGGAAGTGCAGCAAAGGAGTCCTTCCAGAAAAAGAGACAGCAACACCTAGGTGATGACCTCGGGACTTCATAGCCCTCTTCTCTTCTGTGATGATGCCCAGTTATCCAGGCAATTTGCTTTGCAAGCTGCAAAACAAGTTGCAATGAGTGCGGTTGAACATCTGACAAACTACTAATTTGTACTTGAACAGTTCACATATGTTCCCAACTATACAAAAAAGCTGATTGTGCATGTACATTCTCATACTTTCCTGCAGCTTTCCGCACATCCTACCTCTACTTCTGCCACCTCCATTCTCCATCTGCTCTTTACTGCTTTGTTGATGTATATATAACATTTGCATTCTATAGTAAATGACTTGCAGATGTGAAGAGTTTCCTTCTGTCTGTTATGGTTGCCATAAGAAAATGGGGGCAAACTGTTCGTATTAGAAATAATTGGGGAGTTTATGTGCATTCTTGCAAGTTTTTTCTATGGGTGTTTGCTCCCCAATTCTTTTTCTACCCAATAGGAGAAAAAGTAATTTACAGGACAGGTTACCACTTTAGTAGGAATGAACTACCCACACTTGATCTTTCCATTTGTGTTTTTTGTTCTATTTCCAAAAGGTGAGCAAACATCTAAAAATACTGATCGATTTCATTTCAGATTGCACTGCACTCCTCCAAACTACTACATGGTGGTTCAGTTTTAAACTCTGAATAAGGCATTGCTGACTGCAGTGTAGAGCTGGTGTAGTTTGTTAATATTCTGAGCAAATAAAATAAAATAAACCAATCAAGTCTTTCTAGGCAAGGAAAGTGTACACTTTTGGGGAATACCAAACAAAAAGGGATGGAAGGGTCTTGATTGTGAAGAGGAGAAGGAGGAAGCATGCAGGTAACTGCTTAGGCACAGAAACAGCTTATGCAACTTAACTTAGCCGCTTTTAGATCATGCATAGTGATCTAGGGCACTGTAATGGCATATGCATGAACAGCAGTTAGCCAGCCAACATGACACCTTCTGCCAGCATGCGGGTGCAGAACTGCTTGCCATACTGCTTGCAAGCAAATTTTCAAGGTGATCAAAAAACAGAAGTTTAACTCAACAACAACAAAAATTGACATTTTGATCAGTGATGGGCTGTTCCATCGCTTCTGTGGAGAGCAGGGAAATTGGGCACTTTCTGTAAGAGGTTTTATTTTAAAAAACACTAGGAAATTTTGCTAGTCTTGCTGAAATTCTTTTAATTTCCTTGCAATTCCCTTGACATTTCATCTGATTAGGCTTCTACAAACTGATCTCAAATTTCACCATAGGCATACAAAGATGTCCAGCCCCCCTCCATGAGAATCCTACAGCTGTTCTCTTTGAGCCAAAGCCCTCAAACCTGCCTTGAGGTTTTCGCTTTGAGGAATATTCTTCATGCAGGGCAATTTCTAACATTGCAAACAGCAGTGTTAGAGAGCCTAAAGATGCAGCTGTGAGAGACGTGCTTCTTCCTCAAAATCTCTTGTCTGGACTAGAAAAAGGAATGGGCATCCCGTCTGCAGAGTTTTAAACCCCTGGTGTGCCAGCTTAAGGCATGAGTATCTTATTTTAAACAGGGAAGGGAAAGGAAGTTTTCTCCTCCTCCTCCTTGACAGTGCAGACCTAGAATAGTTACTCCTTTCTAAGCCCATTGATTTCAGTGCACTTAGAAGAGTGTAGCTCTTTTTAGGATTGCACTGCAGGTCACCCTGTTGTTCAGGCAGCAGGTAGAGCCAACAAGGAGACTGCTAAAGAGTCTCCTTGGTCTGCTGGGATCTGTCTCCTGCAGGGCTCCCCCATATGCTGCTTGTTTTCTAGTATGTTATTGTCTCCAGACCTATTTATCTCTGTTAGGGCTGTTGCCATAAATAGTATGATAAAAAAGAGCCATTCCAGCAAGTCAATGAGATAAAGGCTCCAGTCAAGAGCTCACTTTAGAGCAATCTCACAGATTCACTTAAAAGACAATAATTCTTTCCTTTGGCAGCATTCATATTTCGGTCCATTATATTCAAGTAAAGGGGGGGGGTAGGGAAAGCTGTATCAATTGCTAGGTATCTCTGTTGCTGCTTGCAGAGGGAAAGCGGTAACACCCCCCACCCTTAGTGCTATTTCTTAGACACAAATAGGTAAAGGTAAAGGTTCCCTTGCTCGAAAGCCAGTCGAGTCCGACTCTAGGGTTGCAGTGCTCATCTCCGTTTCAAAGCCGAAGAGCCAGCGCTGTACACTTGAGACCCAGTTTTGTGAGCCCCTCTTGTCACCTCATCCAGACAAAGTTTGTCATGGGATGATTAAGACCCTTTGTAGAACAGCCAACTTGTTTGCTAATGTACACATTTACCTAAGATTGCATCCAGCCACAGTGAAAGTAAAACAGTGAACCATGCCATTATATCGAGTCTCAATGACAGATGACAAAGTCCTCTTGCACTAGTTACAATAACAAATTGCTTCTAGAACAATTTTCAAGTGAGTGCAACCTGGTGGTATGGGAACTGCGCCAAAAACAGAACAGATGTTGTATTCCTGCGGAAGACAATGCTGAGGGAAGCATTGGTCTTGGGCGGACCACACACTGTAGCAATTCCCATACTCCTCTAACATGTCACATGAAAATGCTTCACTCAGACTCCTAGGAGGTAGCCTCCCACTTGCCTCTGCTTATCATGTATTGAAGGCAAAAAACTGGTTTCTAAAACAATTGCTGTCTTAAAGCTAGCACCCTCTCTGAAGAGGAAAACTGGTAACCCCCAAACAGATTGTTTAATATATTTATTTTTGCTTATTTACACAATGTATATTCTGGCTTTCTCTTCTCACAAAGGCCACCAAGGTGGCTAACAAATTAAAGCATCCATGATAAAATCACATTTTAAAACCACTGAAAATTAACACACACACACACCCAAAAAACCCCACATAATCAAAACAACTGAAAACAGAGCTAAAATTTGCGTTCGTGCGTGAGGTGCCATCAAGATGCAGCCAACTTATTGCAACCTCAGCAAGGGGCTTTCAAAGCAAGTGAGAGGCAGAAGTGGTTTGCCATCACCTTCCTCTACGGTCTTCCTTAGTGGTCTCCCATCCTGCTTAGCTTTTAAGATCTGACAAGATCAGGCTATACCATGCTGCCTTCCCTCCCAGGTAAAATACATACATAGACATAAAAACAACAAAACATTAGGCAGGAAGGAGAGATGCCAAATGAAACAAAAAGTCTTCGCCCACTGGCAGAAGATGACAACAGAAAGGGACAGACAAATTGCCCTGGGGAGAGCATTCCAGTGTTTTGGTGCCTTGACCGAGAAGGCCCTCTCCCAGGGTGCCACCTACCTAACCTCAGGTGGGAGCACCTGAAGCAGGGCCTTTAACGTTGACCATAGTGGTCAGGCAGGTTCATAAAGGTATAGGTAGACTTTCAGGCACGTTGGTCCCAAACCGTACATGGATCTGAAAGTCAACACTAGCAACTTGATTTGGACCTGGAAGCAAACTGGAAGCCTGTGTACTCCCTACAGCCCACTCCTGTCAACATCCTGGCTGCAGCAATCTGTATGAAATGAAATTTCTGAATACTTTTCAGAGCAGCCCCATGTAGAGCACATTGCAGTAATCTAATCTGTATGTAACCAGGACATGCATCACAGTGGCCAGATATTTTCTGTCCACAAAATACCAGAGCTGGCTAACCTAGGGTTGCCAGCCCCCAGGTGGGAGTGGGGGATCCCCTGAAGGAGCCTTCCACCAGCCATCGGCTGGTGGGAGAGCCCCACCCCCTACAGCCACCACTCTGCACAAGGTCCCCAGCATGATGATGTCACACAGAAGTGATGTCATCACACTGGGGACATTGCACACAGTGACATCACCCAACCACCCACACTCCCAGAGAGCTCCCTCCCACCAGCTAGTGAAGAGGACATGGCAACCCTAAACTAACCAATCAAAGCTAGTAAAAGGCATTCTTGGTCACAGCTGCCACCTGTTTATGCAGCAGTAGTCCTGGGTCCAAGAGCACCCTCAGACTACGGATCTGTTTCTTCAAGGGCAGTGCAATCCCATCCAGAATGGAAGATACCTTAAATCCCAGGTCAGACATTCCACTCACTAACAACAGCAACCTTTATGTGCATAACAGATTAAAGAAAAACAAGCAGGAGGAAAATGAAACCCTAATACATCTCTCTCCTTTTAGAAGCCAGATACAGAAAATTCACCATTGTTTCAGTAATTACAGCACAATAATAACTGACCTAAATACATTGTACGAATGTCAGAGTAGTAGGTACAGTCCAAAAAGATGTGCTCAATACTGTCTACTTCATTCCTGCCACAGTCACATACCCTTTGCACATGTGGAATCCTTTGAAACCTCCCGTGAAGTTCTGCAGAAGGCAATACATTAAAACAGGCTGGAATATAAATTCTGTGAATAAGCGGATTGAAGAGGCAAAAGAAATACGTTGCTATCGAACCAATAGGAGAAATCCCTAACCTCAGGGGAGAACATCTACCAGACTACTCAGTACATTCCACTCACTAGTACCACTTCCATCTTGTTGGGATTAAGTGTCAGTTTATTAGGTCGCATCCACTTCAGAACTACCTCCAAGCACCAGTCAGGGGTTTCTACAGCCTCTCTGGGATCACCTGAGAGATAGAGCTGAGTGTCATGCACGTATTGGTAGCAACCCAGTCCAAATCTCTGGATGATCTCATTCAGTAGTTTCATGTAGTTGTTAAAGAGCATAGGGGACTATAGAATATAGAACAATTGGACTCTAAATCTGGACTCTAAAGATCATCTCATGTAAACTTGCTCCTTCAGGGAGCTCCTGCCATCGAGGGCCACGAGTATAGAGTGTGTTGGCCTAGGGTGTGAAGCCTGGGAGAGTTTCGTGATTTGGCTGGTGTACCAACTGCCCAACGCACCGGCCAATAGCCTACCATCCCTGGTGGAGGCCATATCGGGCTGGACATTGGAACACCCTAGACTGATAGTCCTGGGTGATTGTCCATGCTGACAGTGCAGCCTCTACTCAGGCAATGGACCTGTTGTTTTCCATGGCGGCGCTAAGACTCTCCCAATATGTAACGACTCCCACTCAACAGGCTGGGTATATACTTGATCTGATCTTTGTGGTAGGGGTTACAGTGGATTGGATTACTGCTCTCGCAGTACCATTGTCGGACCACCTTGCCTTGACGGCCTGTCTGAATGTTTCACCCCAACCCTGTTGGGGCAGCAAGCGCATTTTAGCTCATCTGTGGAGCCAAATGGACCCTATGCAGCTTCAGATGGCTCTCCAGGATCCAATGCCCCCAGCAGCTCAATAGACAAGCTTGTAGAGGATTGGCATAGCCGACTCTTGACAGCCATCAATGAGATCGTTGTCTGATGCCCTCTGCACCCTCGCTCTAGGCTCACTCCATGGTTTACACAGGAGCTGCAGCTGATGAAGCGAGGGCTAAGATGGCTAGAGAGACAGTGGTGGCATGCCTGCAACAAAACTACAAAAACTTCTTATAGGACATTTATGAGATACTATGAGGTGGAAGTCAAAGCTGTGAAGAGATAGTACTATATGGCTGTGACAGCGATTGCGAGCTCAAGCCCAGCCCAATTGTTTAAAATAGGGGTGTCAAACATGCAGCCCGGAGGGCAGATCAGGCCCTTGGAGGGCTGTAATCTGGCCCGCAAAGCCCTGGCTGTTTCTTGCTTCCTTTTCCAGTTCTGCTGCTACAATAACTCAGAGCAAGAGGTGTCATTTATCAGAGACTGTTAAACAGACAAAATATTGCGAGAGTGCTAGTGTTTTAAGCATGTTTTATTTAAAGTTTAAAAAATCTTTCGTTGTGTTTGTGTCCTTTATAAAGCTTATATATCTGCTACCTGGAATTACATTTTATGACACACATGGCCTGGCCCAACAAGGTCTCATTTATGTCAGATCCAGCCCTCATAACAAATGAGTTTGACACCCCTGATTTAGAACAATTTGGTCCATTACTGCCCTGTCGCAAGGCAGACCAAACGCTAGGGAATTGGATATTGACTGTGAGACTTTTGCAAGCTATTTCTCAGATAAAGTCTTGTTGTTCCACCACAACCTTCCCACTACAGTTGAGACAGTGAGCAAACACGATGCTCCATGCACATCTTCTGTTCAGGTTATGGATCATTTCCGTCTACTCAGCCTAGAGAAAGTTGACAAATTGCTCCTAACTGTACGCCCCACCACATACTCCCGTGATCCGTGCCCTTCATGGCTAATCAAAGCTTGCCACGATGGGTTTTGAGGTGCCCTAAGGAAGATTATTAACAAGTCCCTCTCAGGGGGACTGTTCCCTGGGGCACTCAAGGAAGCGGTGGTCTGTCCTTTCTTGAAAAAGCCATCCTTGAATCCAGCTGAATTGGCAAATTACCAGCCAATTTTCAACTTGCCCTATTTGGGCAAGATAATAGAGAGGGCTGTGGCAACTCAGTTACAGAGCTTTTTGGATGATGCTTCCATTTTAGATCCCTTCCAATCCAGAAGGGATCTACAAGCCGTGGCTGGATGGCTTAGACTAAGCTGACTGAAATTGAATCCAACGAAGATGGAGGTCCTGTGCCTAAGCCAGGGTGGCCCGAGGGTAGGGATCCCACTCTCAGTCTTTGATGGGGCACCACTGGTGCCGGTGCCGAAGGTTTGGAGTTTGAGAGTGCTCCTGAACACCTCCTTAACAATGGAGGCCCAGGTAGCAACCATTGCCAAATCAGCCTTTTACCACCATCAGCTGATCAGGCAGTTGGTTCCCTTCCTCGAATGCAACGACTTGGCAACAGTGATCCATGCAATGGTCACCTCGAGATTGGGCTACTATAATGCTCTCTACACGGGGCTGCCTTGTCTCAAATTAGGAAGCTGCAGCTAGTGCAAAATGCTGCAGCCAGGCTTTTGATGGGCCTCCCTATGCGGGAGCACATCCAGCCTGTGCTGAACACATTGCCCTGGCTACCAATAGCATACCGAATTCGCTTCAAGGTGCTGGTTTGTACCTTTAAAGCCCTTTATGGTCAGGGGCCTACATACCTGAGGGACCACCTTTCCCCACATGTTCCCTAGAGAGCACTGTGTTCAGGGTCCCAAAATCTACTGACTCTCCTGGGTCTCAAGGAGGCCAGGCTGGCTATAACCTGGGCTAGGGCTTTCTCAGTGGCGGCACCATTCTGGTGGAATGAGCTCCTGGAAGAGACCAGGCTTTTAATCAAGGACCCACCCCCAACATTTGCAGGATAGAGGACCCTGCCCCCTGGAGTCTCCAACAACAGCCTGTGCCAGCTGCCTAAAGGAAAGATCCATGAGCCGACCATGAGAACAGATCATCAAAAAATGGCTATCATTGTTAAATAATAATAATGATTGCTAACACTTTATAATGTCAGATGGTTTTAGAAAGTTTTATGACTGTTTTAACTGTTATTTATGTATCTTATTTTTATGTAAGCCACCCTGAGCTGCCCTTGGCTGGGAGGGCAAGTTATAAATTTGATAAACAAACAATCAGAACATTGCTAATGGACTAACCCATATCATTGAGAATACAGAAGTTTTGCAGTAGTAAATAAGTGGAACAGTTAATGTCCACTGTACTAGAAATGTGTCCTGGATTACCATACCCACATCTTTCAAGCAAGTAAGCTAAGGTGTTTGTTTGTTTTTAAAGCTATAGGTTACATGCCACTCTGAACTGGAAGAAAATTCTGTCCTCCCCACCTTTACCTGTACAGTGATCATTTGAGTTCAGAACATAAAAGCAGATCTCTTTT
>NW_015163616.1:613842-662428 GCF_001447785.1 Gekko japonicus | reverse complement strand
CAAACATACCAACCATGCCATATTATATTTGGTCCCAAGTCTTCTAGCCCAATTTATTGCAAACCTCACTTGCACTGAGTGGCAGAAGCTGAACAACGTATCTGGTGCTTGGTTGGCAGCAGTGCTCCTTCTACTGACTTTTTCAGAGCTCTCTCTAGGTATGCTTAGTGACCTCATAACCTCTTATGATGAAGCAAAATGGAAAGATCATGAGATGATTAGCCTTTTCTCTCCTTTTCTCTCCATTTTGATAAAAGCTCAGAGTTTCAACCCACTCTGGGGCTCTTCTCAAATGAAATTATTCTGGTGATGAGCCAGGTATCCAACACATGCCAGCTGCAGGGCTCACAACTCAGCTTGTGACATGTAATGGCTTCTGTTCAAGGAGGGGAGGGGGCCTGGGTGATTCAACCATGAAAATAAACCTTAACTCTAGCGTCTCCAGTGTACAGAGGAGGAATGCAAGCTTCCAGCATTCTAAGACCCTTCATCTCCATGAGAAGATTCATTAGCCTCATTTTTTTAATTAAAGAGCAAATGTTGTGAGGTTGTTGCTATCCTGTGCTATATAGTTCTTTTAGGTCTCAGCAGATGGTTGCATTTAATCTTTAGAAAAATAAAAGCACCAGCAGCAGCCACAGAATCCAGTGACAGGAATTCAACATCTATAACAAAATTCCTACGTTCAAGCGCATAGCTTCCAAAGCCAGTGGAGTGGCTCCACTCACATTTTTTAGGGTTCAACATATGTTGCTTCCATACAGATGTTTTATTCTGGTTTGACATCTGAACTGGAGGTTTTTTGGGGGGGTTGGTGAGGGGAAGTGTCCGTATGACATTGTGCCTTAATTGTCCACTTTCTAGGGTTTCCCCTGCTTGTCTCCAACTTTTCTCAAATGTGATTTGATATGATCTTTTGAGAAAGATTACAGTTAAAGAATGTCATGTCCACGATGGTGCCATTTTCCTTGCTCCAGCCCCCCAGTTAACCCCCCCGGGCCATCAGAGGACTTTTTAAAAATTGGTAATTGTTATATAGGATATTTTTTTCCAGCAGAGTTGACTCAGTTTTTAATTGTGTATCAATAATTTGTCAATGCTTTATTTAACTCACTAAGAGCCCCTGACTGTAAAGCAGCCTGGAAGCCCAACTAAATAAGAATAGGTAGTTTTTAAAAGCATGGATAGGAAGTACCCCTCTACCCCCTACCCCATTTCCACACAAAGGGCCAGAGGCACATACTGCTGAATCCACTCATCAGGATATATAAGAACTTAAAAATTCCAGAGCACAAGCAGTGAGGTATGCCTGGAATATCTATATACTAATAGTCAAGGGTCCCTTCTCTGTGCGGATACTTATTTCCACAGATTGGGACCGCATGGGGGAAAAAGAGATTATCCTGCACACGTCAGTTACTTCCCACGTGTGCAGAAAAAAACAGCCAAAAAGTAAAACAGAGTTCACTGTGGCTGTATAGAGAACGGACTTACCAGGGCAGAGGGGGAGGAGCCTTCTCTCCCCGACCCTCTCTCTCCTGTTGTTTTGATAGCATTGAGTCCTCCCCATGGCCACGCCACCTCCACCGAACGTTCAAGCCTCCAACAGACAACAGTTGCGATTTAAAGCAAACTGCAGCAGCTCTCAGCAATCTTCACTGTGCTCCGACAGCTCCTTCCACTTTGCAAGAAGGAAGCGCACATACACACACACACACACACACACACACACACACAGGGACACGAGCACGCTAGAGCAGCTCTTCCCCCACCTCCTCCCAGCTAATTAAGTTTTAGGTTTACTGATAGAAGGGGGCAAAAACAGAGTGGGCAGGGAGGAAAACCTTTTTTTCTTTGGAGAATGCAAGAGTGTGTGCCAAACTTCCTTCTCAGATGCTAGAGCCAGCAAGCTTTTGTATCACCCTTTGCAAAGAAGTCTGGAGCAGAAGGATTTTGCCCAGAGGTGGGTCAGCCTGGCCAGTTCTTTCCCTGCATTGGAATGCCAATAGAGTGGGAATGGCAGAGGCTTCAAATGTAGCTCCCCCCCCCTCCCAGTGACACTGCTCTTTGATGCCTCATCCTGACCAAAGTGGTATTGTGTAAATCAGCTGTAATGTTGAGTTACAGTAGTTTAGTCATGGGAATGCTATTAAAACTGCAGAGCTCTGATAACAATGATTACTTTTAAACTGTGGGGTTTCTCTGGACTGCAGCCACCAGTGTTCCCTCTAAGCTGAGTTAGTGTGAGCTAGCTACAGCTTTTTAGCCTCCAGCTCACAGATTTTTGTCCTAGCTCAGGGAGTCACAACACATTATGCAACATTTTGTTGCGGGTCCCCTCTTGTTACATATAAAAGCCAAATTCTGATATAACACTGAAGCATATATATCTCTTCTCTGTTACTCTGAAAGAAATTTGCCTTTATTAAAATCTGATAGGGTCAATGGGTGCCAAATAAAAGTGTTTTATTGGCCAGATAGCCCACCATCCACAAGTTGGTTACTGTAGCTCTCTGTTCCACAAAGTTATCTGGTTTCAAGCTGATTTGGTCCTCTGATATACCATTCTTGGGTTCCACTCAGATGGAGGCACCTTTCTCTTAACTGACAACGCTTTCTCTTGTCATTGGGGAGACTTAAGTAAGATGTGATCAATCTGTCTAAAATCAGGAATGAATCTGGAGAAAGTGAGTAACTATGGAAATCACTACAATAAGATGCTGCTGAGCAAGATCACATTGCTACCTACCACACAGATGCTGTCCAAAATGTCCTTAAGTTACTTATTCTTGAGGGAGTAGTAATGCTTGGCAGATAATTTTTTCTAGTAAACTTCTTTATTGTATGTTACTAGGTAAGAGGCAAAATAATGGCAAATGCAAAGAACTTGGGGGCGGGGTGTGGAAGTCTACTTGCTTTACATTTACGCTATCCTGTGCTTTTGGTGTCAGGTGTTCCCGGAGGGACAAATGCGAGCGAGCAAATGAACCATACCGATTTGCAGCCAGCATCAACCAGTGTATGAGTATCATTGTGCAGCCCAGCAGTATTCCAGTTTCTGAGCACAGCCTTCCGGTAAGTAGCAGTGGTGGAAAATGGCTTCCTTAATTGATGTTTCCTGTGCTTGCTTTGTGAGGCTTTCAGTCACTCTGTGTTAATTTCAGGTATGGATTCCATACACTGTGGTGGCCAGATGCAGGGCTTGATGTGGATTAGCTTTTTCCACACCACTGTGAAAGTAGAGCACTACAATGGTGTGTAGAAATTCATGCTGTGATCTGTGTGGGGCAAAACTGTCACTATCACCTCAGCACATGGCACCAGGGGTTGGAAGTCAATACAAATCGACTTTTGTGTACTGTAATTTAATATTTGTGAGACTAGGCCCTAAGGATTCATCCTTCACTGACCAACCTCTGGGTTTTAAGAGTATTAATGGAAAAATATGTTTTCAAATGACATGTGGAAGAAAGTTCCCCTGGTTGGAAGCTAGGCTATTTGTAGCACTATTAAAAGCTTTTGTCATGTCTAGCTGGGAGAGAATTGTTGATTGTGGTTCTGCCCACTGGTATTATCACATAGCAGGTCAGCTGGGTGACTGCAACTGCTATAAAATGACGTGCAAAGCTATTGAAGAGCAGCTGGCCGCTTGACTGCTGCTTCACTGCTGAGGATGGGAAGAATGGGAATAATGTTTCATGGTTGTGCCAGTTTCTTTCTGCTTCCTTTCTTCCTTTTAATAATTTGTATCCCACTCTCTGCACTGGAAGAGATCAAGTCAGCTTACGTACAATTCAAAACAATATAAGCAATGTTACAATCAGCCTAACACTATGTGTGGTACATGTGTGGTGTTAGGACTTTGAAAGCTATTTAGAACATTCATTGTGGTTGTCTCTTTCCTTTTCTCTCTAGCTCAGCTTGCTAGTGAGTGATGCACCTGATCTGTCAACTGGTATCACCTGCGTATTTGGAAACCTCACAGAAGTGGAGGGCCAAGTTTTGGGCAACCAGATTGTATGCATCTCACCAGTATCTAAGGATGTCCCTGCCATACCTGTGGACCAGGGTGAGCTGGCTTATTTATTGAGCTATAATAGGGGCAGACAAACTGCAGTACAGGTATCACAAATGGCAGGATTTATGGAATTTGCTTGGAGTAGAAACTGGAGAGTTGGTGGGCCTAGTATTAGAGTTAGGCTCCTATGCTGCTTACCTCCCCAGTGATGCCTTTAGTATTAGGCTCCTATGCTGCTTACCTCCCCAGTGATGCCTTCTCTTTCAACCTGAAGCAAATCTGCCCCAATGTACATTTATCATGCTGGTTTGCACTAGAAAGGCACTCCCCTGTTGTCTTGTGACACACCTGCCAAAAAAAATTGGCCATCGTTAGGATACAGCAGGCCTGTCTGTTTGCATTCTTTGTGAACCAGCAGCACTCCATGGGAGGGACTAGCAAGTCTTACATTACATAACGAATGACAGAGAATTCTGTGGCACCTTAAAGACGTTCATTGTGGCAAAAGCTGCAATGAGAGGGGAAAAATGAAATACTAGATACCAGAAGGTCGGTGGCATTTCAATATACAGCACAGGGATATACAAGAAAAGATCAGAAAGAAACATTCACAAAAGATCTCCCTGGAATACTGTGTTTCTATCAAAGTCATTTGGATTGAACACCCATAGTAGGAAAGGTACCCATGAGACTAATTAAACATTAATAAAATAGAATTGAATTTACTGATAAATTTTAGTTTGGTCTCTTTTTTATTTAGTTATTGAATTGTGGTGCCTTTGTGGTCAGTAGCAAAGTGCCTTCGAAGACTGCAGCATTCTCCCACTAGTTTCTGAGTGTTGCCACTTTGGATGTCAGTTTTATTTATTTATTTATTTATTTTTGAGATTTTTATTCTGCCCTCCCCAAAGCAGACTCAGGGTGGATCACAAAAGCCGAGTCCAAGACTCGTCACAATAAAATCAAATTTAAAATAGTTAAAACACTAACAATAATGATCCATACAGGTAGCAAGAATTTCATACCTGTTAGAGCCACAGATGGAATTCAGTGGGCCCTTTCAGCAGACTGGGAGCCAGACTGAGATCAGGGAGGATGGATGCCCGCCACCTCAACCAACAGCCTGGTGGAACAGCTCCATTTTCAGACCCTGCAAAATGAGAAAAGATCTCACAGGGCCTTGATCTCCAGTGGGAACTGATCCCACCAGGCCGGAACCAAGGCGGAAAAAGCCTTGGCCCTGGTCGAGGCTAAGCAGACATCCCTCGGGCCAGGGGTAACCAGCACTTGTTGATCCTGATTTTATGTCCATTCATTCGCTTGCATAGAGGTAGAGCTATAAACAGTTAAAAAACCAATGTTGACAGGTGAAGACATATGCCAGAATGGAAAATACGCAGGTAAATGCCAGCAGATGTTGATCCTGATTTTATGTCCATTCATTCGCTTGCATAGAGGTAGAGCTATAAACAGTTAAAAAACCAATGTTGACAGGTGAAGACATATGCCAGAATGGAAAATGTGTAGGTAAATGAGCCCCTCGAGATATGGTTTATATTACTATGTTCTATAAGACCATTGTTTGACCGATATAGCAATAGTATAGGCATCAGCGTATGTTGATGAGTCTGGTCCCAGGGCTTCTGTTTCTGTTAGGTGACCCATCATTACTAGTAAGAAGCTGGTTTAGATTGGAGTTCTGTCTGCAAGTTAGGACGGGCTAGCCTCCCAGAATCTGTGAGAAAGAAGTGTCATTGTTCAAGGTAGACTGTAGATTCTTGATGTTCTGTTGAGCGCTTTGGGTTAGGACATGTGATATCAAGGGGTGTTCTGTTATGTTGTCTGTTGAGCTTGGCATGCAGTAGGTACTGCCTGGATGTTAGTGTGGTCTTGTCAGTCTCTTTCTTTATTTCATTAGGTTGCTAAAACAGTCTTAAGAATGCCTAATATGGGAGATGTGAGTCCTTGTGTAAGTGTTGCCTGGAAACTCTACCAGTGAGCAGAGCTCTAAGTGCCAAATGGCTGGTGGGAAGGGGATAGTATCCGCAAACATGGCTCCCCTGTGTTTGCCTGTAGTGGGAGTAAGCCCCTTCTATCAAATCTTGTGCACCCCACACATTTAATAGTCAAACTTCAAGCCATCTGCTTTCTGGGCTTATGTCTTATTAGGGGTCTCATTCTTTTGTTCCTTGAGGCGGACCAGGAAGGAGGTGACATGTGTGTTACTCACGCTTTGAGGTCTGACTCAGTCACCAAGAGTGGGTGGAAGAGGTTTCTATTTTTCAGGCTGTTGCTTTGTGAATGTCACTGCTGTCAAGTTCTTTCTTACACACATGCTTATGTTCATCGTTAATTGTTTTAAACTTATTTTCTCATTGGCTGGTTTCCAAGTATTCCTACTTGGGTAGAGGCAGTACAAACTTTAATACCAACTTCAAATGAATCCATTTCCATAACTGTAAAGAAACTGTTAGGAGTATTTTTGTTCTGTTAGTGTCACATCTGTTTAGCGTATAGGTGGAATAAATAAAAAGGCATCATCTGCCAAACTCAGGTCCAGTTTTCACATGCATGGGTATGAGTTGGAAGAATGGACTGTACCACTTCAGAGTGCAGGAGGAGGATCATGTTTCACAATGCTTCCCTATATTATCCAGTGTGGGGTAGTGGTTAGAGGGTCAAGCTAGGATATGGAAAAGCCCAATTTGAATCCCCACTCTGCTATGGAAGTTTGCTAGGTGACCTCGGTCCAGTCACTTTCTCTCAGCCTAACCTTTCTCATAGTATTTGCTGTGAACATAAAATGGAAAAGGGGAAAACAATATAAGCAGCTTTGGGTCCAAATTGAGGAGAAAAGGAAGGAATAAATAAAAATAAACTCTGGCCCTGGTCACACGGGCCGGATAACGTGGGGGGGAGGTGTGGCTAATTGCTCCGGTGCAATTAGAGCCACCAGAACGCGATCTGACGTGTCGGCGGCAAACCATGGGTCCTGTCCTCCCCGCCTGCACATTAACGAGGGGCCGGCGCGATCACACCGCAGGAGTCCAGAGGCAGCCTGTGGCAAACCGTTTCCCACTACATATGAGGTACTGTTTTTTTACTGTGCTTTTTCGGCGGTTGCCACGGGTTGGCCATGGGTGCACTCCACTTGCCAGATGTTGCGGTGTGATCGTGCCCCAATAATCCACCCACCACCCGTGGCTCTCCCGCGGCAAATTCGCTGTGTGACCGGGACCACTATTTTAAAAAAAACAGCGCAGCAAGCAAAGACCCTTTATGCACTTGTGGTTTCCCTCATTTTCACAATCTCTTTGTCACGGTATCTATTTTGTTCTGCATTTCCCCCTGATTTCACCTTGCCTGTTCATCTGAGGCTTTTTTTTAAAGTTCTGCTTTGATTTTCATCCCTTCAGCTCTCCATTTGCTTTCCATTTGCTGTTTCCCCAGCTTTTCTGAAGGTGGTTTTGTGACCATTTCCCCCCTTGCTCCCCTTCCAAGATGATGGCAATTCAAAAGTTTACATTTTCCCTTGGATTCCCCCCTGCCCTTTCCCTGTCCCTTGGAGGCCACTCGCTGCCAGCATCGAGATCATTCTGCCTACTCTGCACCTTCTGCCATCTTCCCCCTTCATTGGTGCTTACTTTTTCCGTCAAGTAAAGTTTTGTTTTTAACAAGCAGGATGAGTTTAGTGGAATCAGTTTTTCACTAAACTGGGTTATCTGGGTTGAAAAAAGTATATTCATAGGGAAAGGCTGAGTTGGTGGTTTGTGTGTGCAGGACATGATCCTTCAGGGAGAGTCCCCACCACCACAGGATCAGCTGGGGCTCTAATGGGCAGTGTGCAGGAGATGATCCTTCAGGGAGAGTCCCCCCCACACACACAGGATCAGCTGGGGCTCTAATGGGCAGCTTGGCTTAAAATGGACAGCTCAACAGAGCCCACCAAGTTTAAACCAGCCGGCAGGAGAAGGCAGGGCACAGCTGAATTTTCTGTGAGCCATTGGCATCGCTGTGCTTCTGGGGAGCCATACAGCTCTGTGCTGCCTTCTCCCACTGCCCTGGTGAGAGGGTGAGGAATCTGCCCCACCTCCACCATCACTCATCAGAAACCAGGACAAACCTGTCCTCTGAAGCTTAAAGGAGAAATCTTTAGCCTGGCTTCCAATTCTCTGCTTCTCAGATCAGGGAAGAGTGAGGGAGAGGCAGGCTGCCTAGAAAGGTGGGGGAGGTGAGAGGCCAAGAGGGGAGAAGCTAGCTGTGCGTGTAGGAAGGGGAAATATTTGCTGATAATCAAAATTTAGTGACATCCAAGCAGCACCTTTGCTTCCGCAAAGGCGCTCAACACACACATACACACACACAGAAGAGCTGCCCTCTCTGTGCTGGGCAATATGGAAAATGGCTTCTCAGCTCCTTGTCAATTTCAGGACAAGTCTGGTCCATTTCAACAATAGATTTTCTCCCTTTGCCTGCATTCCTTTCTGTTCCCTATCATTCAAGGTACTAACACTAAAGGCATCCACAAACCATGAACTATGAGGATTTAAATGGAAGGTGCTTGCTGGACACTACTGCGCAGCTGCGATGGGGCAACTGCATACTGTTTTAAAAAAATGGACACTGTCCATCACACCAGTGACATTCCACCCTAATTTAGAGAAGTGTGTGTGTGGGGGGGGGGGGTTGTAGCTGCAGAATAAACACACCAGGTGGTGTAAGACTGGTGCAGACAGCAAGCACAGAAGTCTGATGTTGAGTTTAAAGGCCTGACTGCTTGGATACTTTGCAGTAAGTTGTGCATGCAGAAAGGACCAAAGGTAAAGATAGGACTCTGTTTCATGGAATTTTGAATGCAAGAAATAGGCGGAACTGTAGTATATCATGTGTAGTCTGATTGAGGGCAATCGTTTTACCAGCTCAAGGGCTTTGCTTCCTTACTTCAACTTTATTCTGTTGCATGTGTCAACCAGTCCTTGTGTCCCAGTTCTTCTATTACTCTGAATATGTGGGATCCTTGTAGTATGAAAAAGAACTCCATGCTGTGACATCTACCCATGTCAGCATCAGCTGTCAAATAGTTGGGTTAATGTTGGCTTCAGCATGGGCTCCTCCTGCATGGTCTGGTGTTTCTCATGCTATTCTGGCAATTTGAGAAACAGTAGCATTGGTGTGTCTTCCATACGATGATAGTACCATCCTAAGTCAAGTTATACTTTTCTAAGGCCATTGACTTCAAAGGGCTTAGAAGACTGTAACTATGTTTAGTGTGGCATTGTGAGAGAATTAAGTCTTAGAACTTATGACAAGGTGTTGGAAAAGACATACAGGGCCTAGTCCTCTTAGGGCTAAATCACTGATTAGATGTGATCCCAGTGGCCCACTTAACAAAAGTAGGTTACCAGATACTTTCCCCTGTGTAGGGTTACTCATCCGACATCAAATGCATGAAAGGTGTTTGATGTATCCCAGTTTGAAAGAACAGGTTGCAACAATCTCACTGGACAAGGCAGGTGAACAAAAGAAGGAAGAACTCCAGAAGGATGTAAGAAAGGAACCTGGCAGATAATGAATCTATATATGAGCAAACTAAACGATTCCATCTGATTTTTTTTCTTTTAATTGTCCTTTCCTCTCTTTCTTTCTCCAGACTGGTTTGGGATAGAGCTGCTGCTGAAATCCAAAGAGACAGGCAAGATGTTTGTCAGCACTGAGTTCAAGTTCTACAACTGCAGTGCCCACCAATTGTAAGACTCTACTTCTGTTCCTCCTACTCACTGGAACCTGAAGATTCTAATACTAAGAGTTAGCAATATTCAGTGCAGGAGACATCTCAGTACCAAGTAATAGCCAGTTTGGTGTAGTGGTTAAGTGCATGGACTCTAATCTGGGAAAACTGGGTTTGATTCCCCACTCCTCCACTTAAACCTGCTGGATGACCAGGGGCAAGCCATAGTTCTGTCACAGCTGTTCTCTCAAGGACAGTTCTCTCAGAGCTCTCTCAGCCCCACCTACCTCACAGGGTGTCTGTTGTGCGGAGGGGAAGGGAAAGGAGTCTGTAAACTGCTCTGAGACTCCAAGTGAAGGGTAGGGTATAAACCCAATCTCTTCTTCTCTTCTTCTTCTTTCCTAAGTTAGTTAGGAAATACATTTTTGTTACACCTGTATATATTGAGCATAGCTTGATAATCTCGCCACTAAAGCATAGTATAGAGATTATTAGATGCCAAAGATGTGCCATTGAAATATCAGGACAGTGTTGTGATATGAATCATTGTATGCTGCTTCAAGCATTGCTTTTGGGAGTCTAAATAAACAAAAAAACCCACCATGTTCTAATAACTCTACACAGACAATTTCCCCACTTCAAAGAAGAAGATGCTGTAAGGTCACCTCCATTACCAGGAGGTTATGGATGGAACATAATGGCAGGGGCCCAGTTAATTACTCTCAGCATTCCACAATTAAGGTTACATCTGCTTATCAATCTCCAGTGTTAACATATTTATTTCCTTCTCTATGTTTCCTCCCAGAATTAAACCCAAACGGTAACCTAAACTTGTTATTCCTGTTGGTCCTTGCATCTGTAAAATATCTTAATTATGCTGTATAGTAATTTACTGCTCACCCTCAACCTATATGTATGGACTGGTAACTTCCATTTCATTGTATCTGAAGAATTCTGTCTGCACATGAAAGCTTATATCTTAAATAAAGCTTTGTTGGTCTTAAAGGTGCCACTGGACTGAAACTTTGTTCTACTGCTTCAGACCACCACGGCTATGCACCTGATTCCACCATGATCCGAGATACTGTGCTTGTATAGCTGTTAACATGCCTCATGCTTAGCACTCATGTGCTGATGGATTAAGTGTTAGCATCAGGATCTTGGCTTTGATGGTCTTAAAGCCAAGTCTTGGAATTTTTAAAGCAAACTTTAATGTTCATGAGGGCTCAGGTGCATGGTGCTAATGTTTCAAAAAGAGGAGAGCACTTCCTCAAAGGAGACTGTGGCCCAAAGATGCCATTTATTATTTATCAGTCCTAAAGTGGGGAAGCAGAAAATAGCAGAAATCACTCTGTAGCTGAATTCACATGTGCTACTTGAAGCACTTTTCAGCTCTTCTGCTTGGTATGCACATGTGCAGGGCCGGCCCCAGGTTGTCCAGCGCTCTAGGGGAGTGCAGATGCCAACCTCCTGGCGGGGCCTGGAGACCGCTCCTGGCTGGCTCCAGAAGGCACTCCTCCTCCTCTGCAGGTGGGGGGGGTCAAGACGGGGAGGAGGTGTGCCTTGCCTGGCCCCCCTCCAACCCTCGCCTCCCCGGCTCGCCTCCTGGGCGCGTCGCCTCCCCCCCGGCTTGCCTCCCTCCCCCGGCTCACCTCACCTCGCCTCTAAGATGTGGAGTCTTGTGAGCCGGCTGTCTTGTGAGCAAAAATCCTACTTTGGGAGCTAGTACTGGCATTAAAGTGAGCAAAAACATCCCAGGCAGGAGCTTGGAGCCACGCTGAACCCGCGCTCGCCTCACCTCCCCCCCCGCTCGCCTCGCCTCCCCGGCTCGCCTCCTGGGCGCGTCGCCTCCCCCCCGGCTTGCCTCCCTCCCCCGGCTCACCTCACCTCGCCTCTAAGATGTGGAGTCTTGTGAGCCGGCTGTCTTGTGAGCAAAAATCCTACTTTGGGAGCTAGTACTGGCATTAAAGTGAGCAAAAACATCCCAGGCAGGAGCTTGGAGCCATGCTGAACCCGCGCTCCCCTCCCCCCTCCCCTCCCCTCCCCTGGCTCACCTCGCTGCGCCGGCTTGACTCGCCTTTCCCGCTACCTGCAGAGGAGGAGGAGCGCCTTCGCCTCGCCCCCTGGCTCGCCTCGCCCCGCCCCCTGCGGAGGAGGAGCGCCTTCCGGCCAGGAGCACCTCACAGGGCGGCCAGCATCCACTGGGAATTCCCACGTTTAACATGCGGGATTTCCGGCTCGGGGGCGCTGATTCGGCCGTGGATGAGAGGCTGCCGGGCCCGGTGGCCGCCCCTACCTCTCCCCCTGCACCCCAATGGCCGGCTCGCACTCTAGGCGAAGGCCTAGTTCGCCTAGCAGGCGAGCCGGCCCTGCACATGTGAAAAAAGTAGGACTTGGACCCAAGGTAGTACAAACAGAGCTGTGCTACAGAAATGGTGACTTTACAGTCTCCTGCTGCATTAATCTGTCCCCCCCCCCAACTGTTCCTGCATTGTTCAGTGAACCTGCAGGAACAACAGGGGGTCAAGGTAAGGACAACAGTGAGAGGAGGGAGTCAGCAAAAGTCACACACCCTTTCTATGAGCAGAAAGACAGGATCTAAGCCCAAATTCTAAATACGTGGTTATCAGGTTTCTCTCAAATAAAACAGAAACACAATTGAAATCCACTTGTGCTTGGTTTCTAAATTGATTAACGACTACGCAGGAAGGTTGGTTGACAACCACATTTCAGCCTTGCTGAACTTTATACACATGTAATTCCAGTCTAAATAAGAGGGAGCCCTCAGGAAGCTATCCCCAGCTGAAACAGAGTAGAAAATAGCATTGGGGCTCTGCATACTGAGATGCTCAAACTAGACCATGGGCATAGAAAGGGAGATCCATTTCTAGGTTAGAACTGAAGACTAAAGAGCAGGTGACATTCAGATGGAGAGAGAAAGGGGTCAAATACATGAATAATTAAATATGCTCAGCTCACACTTCATCATATTGCTACCCTCTTCCGATTTGCAATTGTTTGTAAATGAGCTTTCTTTACTATTAAGGTGATTACAAAAGTATCAAAAAGAAGATACAATTTAGGATATGGTTAATATGTGTTTTAGTATAATAAGGGGGAGAAGCATGCACCTTCTTCAGTTTGGCATTGGGGTATTTTCTGTTGAGAAAATGGTGCGATTACTTGTGTGCCTCATTTTAGATAACAAATTGTAACATTGCTTTCTCAGTGATGCCAACGAAACTACGGTAGTACAGTGGCCCATACTTGCCTTAGAAATCTCTGAACATCTGTTGTATTACCATTGGTTGTTGGGAGGGGGGAGAAAAAGAAGGTTTTGTGCTATTAAACCAGTAAACTAGTGTGAGGGGTTGAACTCTTAGATTTTAAGGATGCTGTTGGCTTTTGCAAATATAAAATCCCCCCTTTTTCTTCAAAGCTTTTTATTATTAGAAGTAGAAGAAAAGACTCTTCCACACTAGAAGCAGAAATGCTCATGATTCAAATGCTGTTTAGAGTTTTGTCCCTTTGGGATCTGCTGCTCTGAAAATATCCCAAGGCAAAAAATGGCTAAAAACATCATTTCAGTGACAGGAGAAGAAAAATTGCATGCATAGCAGAGGCTAACCAAAGCCCTGGGCAAAATCTGGAGCAGTTGTACAATAGAATTGTAGCAGTCTTTGCTTGAGCTCCAGCTGACCCACTAGATGGCATTAAACTATTATTGCTGCTGTCATATATGAGTTGCAGACAGTGACTTTCAAGACACCAGGTAAAGCTATATATTATCCATCTGATGCCCTGTGAAACTTGAAATCTTCAGGAAAAAAATAAGACAAGATCTCCTGTGGGATGCATTTACACACACAAACACACACACGGGATTGAACTTTCCCCTGTAAATAGTTAATTGTATTATTTTGTCTCATTATCCAGGAAAATAGAGCTTCAGAGCTATCTCACTCACAGTCATAGGGGAAAATCTATCCGTCAACAAATTAACTCTTTTATATTGACTAGTTTTGATGTTTCAGTTTACCATCTGCTTTACTTAAAGGAAGAAGAATTTATAAATATTCAGGCCAAAAGTCATATATTACCCGCCCCAAAAAATTGCATGGCTTTTTTGTTTAGATATGGAGGAAGGGGTATATGGAATTACGGTGATCATGTGAAGCCCTGTCCCCATAAAACTGATAATCATGGTTTATTTGGGCTAAGGGTTTTAGTTGGTTAGTGAGGCAGCCAGGCCCTAAATGATTCTCCTACCACATCTTTACATACTGGTAAACTATGCGAGGCTAATTTGAATAAACTCACCAATTAGTGCCTGAAAGGTGCTGGCCAATATTCTCCACCAGATCTGCACTATGTCCACATGTTATTACAGCAAGGCAAGTGAGGGGTATGGAAAAAGTGTTAAGTCGTGCGCTTAACAAATATAAATATTCAGGCCAAAAGTCATATATTACCCGCCCCAAAAAATTGCATGGCTTTTTTGTTTAGATATGGAGGAAGGGGTATATGGAATTACGGTGATCATGTGAAGCCCTGTCCCCATAAAACTGATAATCATGGTTTATTTCGGCTAAGGGTTTTAGTTGGTTAGTGAGGCAGCCAGACCCTAAATGATTCTCCCACCACACCTTTACATACTGGTAAACCATGAGAGGCTAATTTGAATAAACTCACCAAGTAGTGCCTGAAAGGTGCTGGCCAGTATTCTCCACCAGATCTGCACTATGTCCACATGTTATTACAGCAAGGCAAGTGAGGGGTATAGAAGTATATCACAACTAAAATAAACATTGTGTTATCATTTATTTTGTTATCTTTGTATTTATCTCTCTGCCAAAATATCCACTATGAAGGTATAGGGAGTGCAATTTTATATTCTTGTCTCAAGCACAAAATTGGCTAGTTCTGGTTCTGGTTAGGGCCTAACAGTGAAATCAAGTTACAAGTCCAATTGTTAATTTCTTCTGTAAAGCTGCCAGTACAAAGCAGGCAAAGATGACCTTCTCACAAGGCTAGTGTAACTTAAAAAAATCTTTCTTGGCCCTTGGTGATGATTGGCTAATCATACATGCAGGGCATGTGGGTTAATATGCTTGCGCATTTTGAGGGGATTATCAGCTTTATGTAAGTGTACTTTCTCTTTCCACTGGCTAAGTCACATGAGGCCCTGCCTGGGTCCACCCCAAACCATTATGTTTATACTCTGCAAGGGAGGAAAGAAATTCACTTGTGTTCAGGCATCATAAAATGTTCATTAAATTGTACCACATACATTTTCATGAACACTTTAAATATATTTATCATGTTATCTTATCAATGAATTCATTATTGATTATTCAGTAGTAATGACACATCAACAAAACTTTAAAAATGCCCAAGGATAAAGTCTAGAAAGCACCAGTTTTACACCCACACCCACACACTGTAACTTAGTTTTTTCTTCTTTTTTGACAGGTGCCTCTCTTGTGTGAACAGTGCTTTTCGTTGCCACTGGTGTAAATATCGGAACCTCTGCACCCATGATCCCACAACGTGCTCATTTCAAGAGGGGAGAATCAATGTTTCTGAGGTATGGACACCGGATTATGGGTTAGGCAGTACCTTTTAGTGCAGCAGTTCCCAGGTGTTACTCTCATGAGACTTTATAATTTAAAAACAAGAAAGAAGCCTTCCCAAAGTGCACAGTAAAGGTAAGTAGTTTGGCTCTTATTTGCTTTTATTTCAGTATTACGGGCTGCCAGGGCTACAAGTAAATGGAGGATCCAAACCTTCAGAGGTGCACAGCATGCTTTCAAGCCAAAGACAGGAGATATACTTAGAACAGAAAGCTTGTGAAAATGTCACCATGTTGGGAGGACAGTAAATAGCACCTGTTTGATCAGTGCAAGAAAGAATAATTCTTACCATCTTTTGTTCTAGCAGAAATTCCTTTCTGTAACTTTAGACAGTAATGTACCACCTGTTTACTCAATCAGAAAACCCAGAGAAATAAATGGGACTTATCCATGCATAGCTTGTAGGATTGCAACATTAATTGTCACAGCCATAGCAACACAGAGATATCTAGACTGTGCACTTTGCAACTGGATTTTACTGTGTGAAACAGCAAAACCACTTGCAAATGATTGCTAAAGTGCACTGAATGTAGATTGAAAGTGCATTATTGAGTGTGTATGGAAGTGCCCTTATATCACAAATAAGGAACTGAGGGCCAAATTAGATATCTGGGAGATCCATATGGAGATCTCAGTGTTTAATACATGGCAAGAGCAAGTATGGGAGTCCCATGGTGAGAGGAGGACCAGAAGGTGCCTGTCTTTTTTTTTGTTCTGAGGGCTAATAGTGTAAGGAGGTTAAATCCATTCTTTTCCTGCACTGTAACTCCAACCTAAATAAAAAACCTGTGCAGTGGCTATTTCCCAGCATCCTGTCTAGTTCAGTTTTCAGTCATAGAACTACCAAGAGGGGCTTTTCAGGGGCAATTGAGGGTGCAAAAAGAGGTAAGTACCAGCTGTTATATGCTTCCTCTTCACAGTGATGGAGAAGTTTAAACTCATTGCCAGTGTTCTTACACTTTGATAATATGTTTGAAACTAGCCCAAATTTATTAACACATTTTAAAATGCTGGTGTGGCTGTTCAGCTTTTTGTTCCAGGTTATGGTCATTACAGACTAGGCAGAGATTGAGAAATCACAAACATCAACAGCCCAAATGTTTGAAGAGTCACTGTAGTGATGAATAAAAAACCCCAGGAAAGCAGGGTACTGAAGCTTGGTAGCAAGTCTTAATATCGTAGTCCTCCTCCCAGATAGACCAAAGTGCTACCACACCCCTCTGAAGTTCCTTCCTTCTCAACCCCCACCAGCAATCTTCTTGGGATAAAACACTGTGGGAGCAGAAGTTAGGAGAACACAGCAGCTTCCAAGAAGGGGTTGTGGCTCATTGGTACAGCCTCTGTTTTCTACACTAAAGGTCCCAGGTTTAATCCTCAACATCTCCAGTTAAAAGGATCAGGTACTACTGGCACTGAAGTTGTGAGCAAGTGATTTGGCTACTGCATAAATTAGTTTGCTCTGGAGCCATCCTTCCTGAGCTAAGACAAAAACGTGTGAGCTGGAGGCTAAAAATCTGAGCTATCTCACACTAACTCAGCTTAGAGAGAACACTGGACAGGGTACTGCTCATGAGGTCTTTTGAGATTAAAGAGCCCATCAATATTTTTACTAATTTGGTTGCAAATTTCAGATATGTTCTACTTTGCTGGCAAGATTAAGCCATTGTCATTCATTCTCTTAAAGGAAGAGTCAGACCAGCAAGGAAATGACATGGAATCAAATAAACCACTCAGTTATAAAGGCAAAATTAAGTTTTGTTTGTAAAAGAATTTTGCTGCAAGCTAAATCAACAAGAAACACCAAGCTAAAACAACATACATCTTTCCTCTTAGAAAAGATGCCAGAAGATAATATAACATTAATGGGTTACATGTCTATGAACCTCATCAGGGCTTGGCAACAGAGAAGAAGCATACATTGGGAGCAGTCCCTGCCTCCTTGGTGCCTTTTACCAAAAGCCACACCAGACAGTTTGTGCTGTCTGAAACTTCAAAGCATTTCAGCCTGTGCGCAGAAAAGATGCCCAAGGAGAAGTTCTTAATTCTAGAGACAAAGCAAGAGCTTTAAATAGCCAGATGCAAAACCAAGATACATCTTTTTAAGATGGCAAGAGGGAACTATTATCTTTTATCTTTCCTGTGCTTCAGTGAGGATACATCTTCCTTCCTGTCCAGTGGGGTTGTCTTCATTCCTTTTACTTAATTTTGGGGGTTTGTTTTCAAGCTTGAAGGCAATGGCAGCAAAAGTTCCCTACTGCTGTAGGTTGCTCTTATTACCCCGGTAGGAAATGGAAGTGGGTAGAAAGCAGAAAGTGTGATTTCTCCAGACCAGGCTGAAGTGATGTACTTGGGAATTGAACTCTGGAGAGATTCTGAGTCTCTGTCTGCTCTAATTGGTATCACAGACCTTCTTCATAAATTCAGGCAGGGTATTAGAAAAAATGTTCTAAAATCTGTTCAAGTGAGAAATACTGAGAGTGGCAGGAGGCTTGGCTTTCTTGAACATCAGACAGTTTTATTTTCTTTTAATGACCCTGAAGCAAGACCTCTCTAGGTCTTGAAAAATCTGCCTCTGGGACTCCCCCTGCCACTTCCTTCCTGTCCTCTATAGCTGGCAAGGCTTCTGTTAGCCTCTTTCTAGTTAGTGTATGTTGAGCAAATGTATTGTGCTTCTTTGAGAGATCTCTCTGGCTAAGTGTAATAAGCAATGATACAAATAAAATGTTGTTTCTCTGTGCTACACACACACACACACACACGCAAACCCAACCTCCTAAGCAGGCTAATTTGTTTAGTCTTTCTGAGAAAAACAAAATGGGAGTTATGAATAAAGCCGAATCCGGTTATTGTTAAAAGCACTTTGCAGACAATAACTCACAAAGTTTGAAAATGTCTCAGTAAGGATTTGTTCCGTTTTGTTTGCTTATTTGCTTTCAGCACCACCTTGCTAGCAAAGCTGTCCTTACATCTCCCTTAATATAGTAGTGGAATATTTACATGAAAAACGCTTGCTGTGAACAGAAGATGCATTGTCTTCAGAAGCTAACCAAAGTGATACTAGTGAGGCCAAATGAGAAAGAAGTACACAGACAAGCTTCCTCGTGAAGTTCAAGATCAGGGTGTATTGTAAATATAGAAACTTGCCTTCACAATTATTTTGACACATTAACTTTTTTTTCCTAATAGGTTAAAATCATACTTTTTTCCTGATGTTAACCAGTGGTGAAAACCCTGACATGTTGCTTGCAATTGCTTGTTTATGTCAGAGCGAATGCAACCTGAAGCCTTTTAAAGTAAGGTTATACTTTGCAAAATGACTGAAAAAGTGGCACTTTCATGTTCTACCACCTTGTTCCCTATTAATGCTTGGAGGCAATTCTGCTGTCTGCAGTCACTCAAGTAAATTTGCGCTGCTTGGTTTCTTTGCCATTTTTATTCTAGACAAATTATTCTTTAATGCAGTTAAACAACTCTGTGCTTACTTCTGTGCAAGCCAGCCTGTTAAGGCAATGATGAGGTGTGACACAGTTTTTCTTTGAAGGATTAACTGAAATTACTACAATTCACATTATGAGAACCAGTTGTCCCAAGGTGTTAACTTTGTTACTGTGATATGTATTCTTAGATATCCATGACACCATGCATGTCTGAATGTTTCATCCAAGGTTGTGTTTTCCAATATACAAGAACATCCCTGCAGAATCCAGAGTAATGCAGAATGCATGCTCTTCAGGCAGATTCTCAAGCACCACTTGTCGATTATCGGATGTGAATGGGTTCTCACAGAACCCACAATATCTGTGTGAAACATTCCATACAGTCCTAGGGAATTTTTTTTTTTTTAATGTTCTGGGAAAATATAAGGGATAAGGACCACAGTGAACATCCAAGCACAGACTTGGGAAGTGGAAGTAGAAGTAATATCATCACAATGAATTCAAAATGGTTCTCGGCATCATGCAAGATCATTGCTTGAGCTTGGAATTTGGCCCAGAGATTAGCCTCCCTGTAGATAAATTAAACCACAGTGAACTCAGCATGCATCTAAGATTCCCCGTGTTGTATTTTCAGTGGTAGCACTTTTGTTGTTGTTGTTCAGTCGCACAGTCGAGTCTGACTCTTCGTGACCCCATGGACCAGATCACACCAGGCCTTCCTATCTTCCGTCGTCCTCTGAAGGTTGCTCAATTTCATGTTCGTTGCATCGATGACACTGTCTAACCATCTCATTCTTTGCCGTCCCCGTCTTCTTTGACCTTCAGTCTTTCCCAGCATCAGGGTCTTCTCCAGTGAGTGCTCCCTTCTCATTTGGTGGCCAAAGTATTTGAGCTTCAGTTTCATTATCTGGCCTTCCAGGGAACAGTCAGTACTTAGCACTTAAGGGAGAAATAATTTTGTTGCTATGGAATCATTGCCAAAATGAACATGTTAGCCCTTTATGCTAATATGCATACATTTAATCAAGGAACAAACATTCTGATTAATGCTGACTGCTAGGAATGACCACTTGTCACTGTCATAGTATTCCATAAGGAGCCGACCCAGGCTCCTAGGAAATTATTTCCATCCAGTTACTTCAGGAATTGAAAATAATATCATTGCACTATCGTGCAACTGTGTAGATGGATTTCTCTTATTAAGAGCAGTGGAATCACACATTTATAGTGTGATCCTAAACAAGAGTTGTCCTCTAAGCACACTGATTTCAGTGAACTTATACAGGTTATACTTATTCTGTTTAGGATGGCACAGTTTGTGTGTCAATGTACTCAGGGCTTTTTTTGTAGAAAAAGCCCAGCAGGAACTCATTAGCGTAATAGGCACACCCAACAGCAGAGACCTATTAGCATATTAGGCTACACCCCTGACAGCACAGTTCATTAGCCTATTAGACCACACCCAACATGTCACCAGAAGTGTGGTCATCCAACCACACCCACCTTTTGCTTCTTATTCTGTTTACTTTGTTGTCAAAACCCTGGGCTTTTTTTGTAGCAGAAACGTCTTTGCATGTTAGGCCACACACCCCTAATGTAGCCAATCCTAATGAGTGTCTGCTGTTAGGTGTGGCCTATTATGCTAATGAGTTGCTGCTGGGTGTGGCCAACTCAGGAGCCAGCCGGAACTCCGTTCCTGTGCGTTCCTGCCCAAAAATAGTCCTGAATGTACTGAAATAAATGGGTGTGCCTATACTCAGAAAGATTAGAGATTTTTCAGATGTATTCTCATAGGAAAACCTCAGAACCCATCTGCTGGTGGGTAGAAGGTCTGACCTGGGATTTAAGGTGTCACCCATTCTGGATGGGGTTGCACTCCCTTTAAAGGAACAGGCCTGTAATCTGAAGGTGCTCTTGGACTCAGACCTACTGCTGGATAAGCTGGTGGCAGCTGTGGTCACGAGTGCCTTTTACAAGCTTTGACTGGTTAGCCAGCTGCGTCCTTTCCTGGACAGAAAGGTCTGGCCACTGTGGTGCATTCCCTGGTTACATCTAGATTAAATTACTACAACACACTCTACGTGGGGCTGCCCTTGAAACGTTTTCGGAAATTTGAGTTAGTACAGAACACTGAAGCCGGGATGTTGACTGGAGTGGGTTGTAGGGACCATATCACTCCAGTCTTGGCCCACCTACACTGGCTTCCAATTTGTTTCCAAGCTGATGTATATGTATTTTATCTGGAGGGTTTAAAACTCTTTTGAAAGTTGTTTTAATGAGGTATTCTGGGGAGAGGGGTTTATTTTAATGGTTTTATAATTTCATTTTATCATATATGTTTTAAATTTTTAGCCACCTTGGGTGGCTCATGTAACAGCAGAAAAGTGGGATATAAATTTTGTATTTTTGGCCACTGTGGGACTGGATGGGCCATTGGCCTGATCCAACAGTGGCTTCTCTTATATTCTTATGTAATAATAATAATAACAACAACAGTTGTATGCATTTCCCACCCCTTAGCACTTATAATACTTAGTGCTTAATGGATAGTTGGTTTGAGATGAATTTTATAACATGAAAAGAATTTCTATGAAGAATTTTGGTGTCATCATGTCACTGTGAGGTTTATGTCGATAAAATATACATCCATGTAAATGAAAGTAGCAAGCAGGCAGTGGGGAACACAGACACATACATGTGCTCCTGTGGTCTCATCTCAGCAGGGAAATATAAACAAATCCAAATTATTTTCCCAGATTTGGGGGTCTTCTTTCTTTTTTGGTGCCTGCTGGGTAAAGTGAATGTGGCTTCCATGTGTGTAGCACTGAATCAGGCAGACAGAGTATTCAAAGGCTCTGAAAGGTTAAAATGGAGGGTTCAGTTTCCTTTCAGCGGAAATGTTGAGGTAATAATCTCACCTGGAAATCTCCATATCTGATTGTGTTTTCAGACTGGCTTGAAGTTCCTTGTAATTATAATCATTGTCAGCAGCATCAACAACAAAAACTGAAGCATCTGTGTGACCTTTAAGTGCCTAGTACTTTCTCTCTTTTTTGTTACTAGAAGCTGGAGCCCCAAACCAGATAAGGAGTCATCCAGTTTATTCATTTACCTTTTGATGACACATTTTTGCAAATGTGTAAAACATTCATACGGGCTCAACTTCTTTTTTGCAAAATATATGATAAAATACTCCAAATTATTCACTTCTGTATCTCTTCTGCATCCTAATTATACACTGCCTTGTCCTTAGAGGAAGGTATTATGACCTTTAAGGACATAATTTAAAATAATATAATCTTACTCTATTTAGTATCATTAAACATCCATTCGTTGTAAAGTGATTTGTTATTTTTTAAAAAATAAAAATCTACCTGGCATTACTACAATATTCAGAAGCAAATACAGAAGTAGAAGAGGTTTAGGGTCAGAAGGCAGAACTGAAAAGACTTCAAAACCCCATATGCCCTTAATTTATTTACTTAGAAGTTTTATATGCTGCCTCTCCAGAGTCCTGTTTGAGGTGATTCACAAAGCAAAACAATACAATAAAATCATTTTTAAAACCACAATAATTATCAATAATACAGGACAGAAAAATGTGAAACAACATTCAACAGTCTAATATTATAATGATCAAGAAATTAAACCTTTAATCAACTTCTTGTTCTTTCATTAAACATAGGGAGGCCTTATATTAAACTCTAGGCCTGTAAGTGGGTTGAAGTGACCAAATGGAAAATAACTGGTTGTTGATATGGAAGAGCTGGCAATCAACCTTGTGACCTCTGATAGCAATCTATATACCTAATTCTCAACAGTTCCTTCTGCCTGCGGTTACGCCAGTTTGGTGTAGTGGTTAGGAGTGTGGACTCTAATCTGGTAGAACTGGGTTTGATTCCCCATGCCTCCATGTGCAGGTGCTGGTGTGACCTTGGGTCAGTTACAAGTTATTTCAGAGCTGTTTTCTCATGAAAGAGAAGAATTGGATTTATACCCTGCCCACTCAGTGTCTCAGAGCGGCTTACAAACTCCTTTCCCTTCCCCTCCCCACAACAGACGCCCTGTGAGGTAGGTGGGGCTGAGAGAGCTCTGACAGAAACTGCTCTTTCAAGGACAGTTCTGACAGAACCATGGCTTGCCCAAGGTCATCCAGCAGCTGCAAGTGGAGGAGTGGGGAATCAAACCCAGTTCTCCCTGATTAGAGTCCACACACTTAACCACTGCACCAAACTGGCTCTTTCTTGAAAGTTCTCGAAAGAGCTCTCTCAGCCCCACCAACCTCACAGGGTATCTGTTGTGGAGAGGGGAAGGGAATTGTAAGTCACTTTGAGACTCCTTTGGGTAGTGAAGGGTGGGGTATAAATCCAGTCTTTTCTCTCTCTTCTCCTCTTCTTATTTCCACAAACAGCGGGCACACTCTCCCCCAACCGGTTTTTCTACAGACTCATGGGACTCTGTGGTCTGCAGAAAAATCCAAAAAGTTTTTTTAAAAAAACTCAAGGAGGGTTGAATTCCCCTGAATACCTTTTGAAATGGCCACCACAGGGATCTACTCCAGGCCCTGCCGCATTGACAGTGAGAGATAGACTGGCTGATAGAGAGACAGAAAGAGATAATGAGTGGGGGAAGAGGGGAGGAAGGAAAAGCAGACCTGGAGCTGGAACTGGGATGGATTCCTCCTGCAGTATGAAAGGCTAAATAGCAAAGGGACATTTTAAAAGGACATCTGGGCTTCTCACCCCTGCCTCTTTTGCTGCAGGCTCCACTGTCTTCTTAGAACTTTCTGACCGCCTCTCCCCCCTCCACCAGCTTGAGAAAGACTGACTGGCTGACAGACAGAGAAAGAGAGATAATGGGTGGGGGAAGAGGGGAGGAAGCAACAGCAGAACTGGAGCTGGGATTGGGGAGGATTCCTCACTGCCACTCATCCATCTCCAATGCTGTTTTTCCTGCAGTATGAATGGCTAAATAGCAAGTGAAAGGACATTTGAACCTTCAACTGCAAAGCCTTGCAAGCAGGAGAGAAAGATCTTTCTCACTCCAGTTTCTGTAGCTGTGTCCTCTGTTGTCCTTTAAAAACATTATCTCCGGCTTCTAACTGCTTCTCCCACACACTAGCTTGGGCCCTGGTTCTTCCCACTGCTTCTCTCTTCTGACTGACTAGAAGCCAGAGGGAAGTTATAAAAGGACAGCTGAGGAACCATTAATAGATGACTGAGGGATGGGGGGCATGTGGAGAGGAGGCAGGATTTCCTCCAACCAATGTCAGTTTGTACACACCACCTTTTAAAACATTCCTTAGCAACCCTGATAGACAAATAAACTGCCAAAGACACCTGTGGTGCTGTCGGTGAATGTGGACTCATCTCAGGCTGAAGAAGACTGGAGCCCTGCAACCACACAATTCTCCATGGCAAGGTGAGAGACTGAACAAGCAAAGATATCTCAGGCTGATCTATTGATAAACCAATGCCTTTTAAATAGCTGCTTTTGGCAAGGGCACTCAAAAGGAGAGCGGTACAGGATACCTGTAGAACCTCAAAACCCACAGTATCCAGTAAGGCAATCTGTGAAATCTCACCTCACATAAATAAAGTGATTGTAATTCTCAGGCAATCTCCTCTTTGAAGCCAACTTCAGTCAGCTGGCTCACTATGCACAAGGGAATTGAGCAAGGGTAGACAGCTCTCTTTCCAGTGTTCAATAAAGAAAAAGAAAAAGGGGGGAACAAATGGAAAAGAGGGAAAGTGGGTTCCAACTGTCATTCCCTTCCCTTCACAGAAGGCTTTCACAGAGCTACCTTGTCCCTTAAGAGGGCACCACTCAGAACAATTGAAAGAATCTCTGCCTTTTTTGTCAGAAGTAACAATCCATCATCCGTACCATACACAACAATACAATGCCAAAAGTACCTCACAAAAGAGGATGCCCTGCCAAAATGAGAAAATCCAAAAAGCTAACAAATTGGTTACTGCAAGAAAGGCATTTAAACAGTAACCAACTATACTATGAAAAATACATTTTTTTTAAAAAAAAGCAGAAATAATGTGTTAATACACAACTAACAGAAACAAGGAAAATGTGGATATTGACATTTTGACATATCATGCAAACAGTGCAGGTGGAGAATAGGGGTGTGCACCAAAAAAAACCCAGTATTTTTCGGGTTTGGATATACCAAACCTGAAAAATATTGGTATTTGCTGATATTCCTGAATCCCAGTATCAATATGATACTGTACTTTGGAAATTATCAGTATTGCCAAATACATTCGGCTCAATTGTACCCTATGGGGACTATCCACATAGAGCATAATCATTACCTCCCTCAGAAGTCGGGGGGGGCTATTATTGAATTTGCCTTCCCTTCAAAAAGGGAGTGTGCTACCTCTGCGGTGTGACTGTAGATAGGAGGGGGTTTAAAGTTTAAATCCCCCCCTTGCAGTTGTGCCACAGAGGCGGCATACTCCCTTCATCCCCTACGGGCCAGCTGGAGAAGGCTGGAGAGATCAGGGAGGCATGTTTAAATGCTTCCCTGTGTCTTCCCTAGCCCACCTGCCGAAGCAGGCAGGCTGGAGAGCTCAGGGAGGCATTTAAACAAACCAGCTGGGAAATGAATTTGGGGGGGGGGATTCAAACATGGAAGAAAATAGGATTACCAAATAGAAGCCAAATAGATGTGGCTTCTATACAGTGATATCTATTCGGGAAGCCAAATCACAGTAGAGAATCTGATTCGGCTTCTGGGGAGCCCGAATAATGCCGTTATACGGGGCGGGGGGGTCTGGCTCAGCTGAGCCAAATGCACACCTGTACTGGAGAGCACAACATACCTTTATATCTGGAAAAACCAAAAGCACTTACTTGTGATATAAAAGACATGATGCATATCTGTCACCACTGCTCTGCAAAGCATTTCATAACTGAAAAATCAAGAGATCACTATAACAGTTGCTGCCATGATGGAAAAGACACCATTCTGCCAGTACAGTGCCCAACATTACTTAAACACTCTTAACTGGGCAGCATACTAGCTTGGATGGCAGATTGCAACTGGTAGACTGAACAGTACAGGAGGAAGTGTTCCTTCAGGTATGCCTTCCCCAAGTCATTTAGGCCATTCCTAAGTAAGAACTAGCACTTGAAATGTGCCCTTGTGTCTGCGCACACATTTCCCATGGTTTGTGGTTTCAGGTACTTCTGAAACTAGGATGGTCCAGTACTTCCATTCCAGAACCATAATCCAATCATACTTTGTTATTGACACAAACCTTTATTTTGCACACAAGGACTTACCCATTCATTACAAAGGAAGCAGAAGAGTTTGACACACATGGAACATAAACAAAGGTTCCCACTTGGTTGAAGTGAAAGATGTTTCAAGAAGAATCTACGTGTGGTTACTATCCAATATTTAAGGGTCCTCAAACAATCAGGAACAACTTTGCTGGAGCAGGAAGCACAGAGGGCCGCACTGGAAAGTGGAAGCCAAGAAATATCTGCTTACAGCTCTTTGTATCCAACCAGTTATCTTCCAACATTTAACATACTGGATATAATCCTAGCATATTACAAGAATTTACTAGGAAATCTGATTTGAAACAGAAAGTGGTGTTCATGAAAAACATTCCAAATGTAAGCCCTAATGTGGTTATTAAGATAATTAACATTGCATGACTTTATCCTTAGAATGAAGTGCATGTTTGTTTCAGATGCTCATGAAAATGAAACAAGCTATCCCTTTTAACATGTTTCATGTATTGCAAATTGGGTTCGTAACACCCCTTTTTGTTCTGTGCTAGGGCAAAAAAAATTAAAATCTAAAAAGTGAAGCTGAAACAAAGATTTAGATTTTGGATGGATATCCATCTTGGGAAATTCTCTCTGTGTGTTCACACAGTGCAATTTTAATGTAAATTTCTTTTGTGGCTCAGCAATGGCTTCTTTGGGCATAGGGGGAAAATTCCAGGCTTCAGAGAGAAAACAACACCAATTCCAATTGCTTTCCTGAATGCACCACTAAAAACAACATTAGAATGCTTTGTGTTTGCCAGTCTTTAATGTTCCAGTGTAGCTTTAAGCATGTGGTTGTTTTATTCACTGGTAAATGCTGAGCTAGGCATTTCTACCAATGTTTACTTGGAAGTCTTCATTTCAGAATTATCTAGTAGTTCAGGTTTGAGAAAATGTTCAAACTCTGCTGTAATATAGAAGCCTGGGCTCCAGAAAGCTTATGAAACAATAACATTAAGAACTAGATTTGCCAGATCCCGGCAAAATACTTTTGTTGTTTCCTAATTAACAATTCAAAGAAAGGTGGGATTTAAGAAAAAATATTTAATAAAGAATTGTCCAAGAGTTGAGCTGTGGTGCAATGTGCTTTGATTTTTATATGGCTGTTTCATCTGTTGGACCCCTTGCCTTACTTGCCATAAGCATTGTATAGAAAATGGCAGTAAAATGAAAAACATTCCAGGCATGAGCAGGATCAGGAGACCAGTCTTCATTTGGAGTGAAGTAAATCAGACCAAAACTGAGTTTTGATTCTACTGAAGATTTCTGCTGATGCTGCAGTCTCCTTACCTGTGCCTTTGTAAGTCTTCCTGGCAATAGCCTTCACCCTCTCAAAGGTCCAAGAATGTCAGCACTCTCCAAAAAAAACCCCTCTTTCTTTGTTTACCCATATGGATTCCTACTGTATGATTAATTACACAAGCATCCTAATTACACTTGTACTTCTTGGGACTTTGCTTGTGAGAATGCTCCTGGTGTATGGTTGATGGATGGTGTTTGTTGGAAAGAGAAAACCAGGGGTTGTTTCGTAGAAAAAGAGCTAGGGGAACTCATTAGCATAACTCATTAGCATATGCCACACCCCCTGACATCACCGGAAGTGTGTCATAAGGCCACACACCCCGCCCCCAATGGTCCCGGCCGCTGCTGCCGGCCTTGCAGCTCCACTGCCGAGCCCCATGAAGGGCCCGGCGGTGGACCTGCAAGGTCGGCAGGAGTGCAAGGAAGCCCCGCCAAGGCCCTCCCTGGCCCCACCCTCCCTCTTCTCCTGCCTCCTCCTGGCTGAATGAGGGCCGGAAGGGGGGGCGGAAGCAGGGGGTGGGGCTTCATCATGTGCCCTGCCCCCCGTACCTCACCTGGGGGAACTGCGATCCCCGCGATCCCCCCCGAAATAGCCTCTGGAGAAAAGACAGGTGTGAAATATAAGAACTACTAAGAAGGGGATGGGTGGATTAGCTGTATAGTATCTTCTACAATACTGTACTCTAGTAAGAAGCAGCAGTGGCATTTTTAGGTAGGAAAAGGTTGCCAATCTGAGCTGAGTCTTTATTTGACTGACCTGAGCCTTTATTTGGGAAATAGGAATGTTTTGGGGAAGGGATTTGTAAAAAGGTGATGAAGTAGGTCTGAACTTTGCTTAGTTCTTCTGGGCTTGTCAGGAAGGTTATATACTGTTGATTAAGTTATTTGAAATTGCCAGCCTCAAGAGGTCTAAAGTAGAAGTCAGAACATGAAGAATATATTGTGAAAATTTAAAGTGTTGGCCATTATACAGTGAAGGCCATATTCCAGGCCAATGTTAATATTGTTGTGTGCAAATATTTTTTTCTTTCAGCAAGACCTTATAAAATCCCTAATATGCTTTTTATGCTCCAGGTTTTTTAAATGTCTTGTAACTCAGTAGTTGTAGCTACATGGTGCAGGCAGTATAAGCAGTTATCACAGTGTAATCTTGCTTGTGCACACTTAACACCCTTGCTGAGTTTGAATCAGGGCTTTCTAGATCTTAATCCACTTCTTTATACTTCTTCCTGATTTCATCCATTCCCCTACAAGTGAATAGTTTAAGACCTTGCATTTTGTTAAACAACAGCTGTTACTAAAGGGATTCCAAGCAATGGGAGTTTAATAACTGCTGACAGCATAGAGATTTTTGAACAAGACAGAAAAGTAAGCAGGACTATGTCTGAGAAGAGAGCAAAGAGGGAAAGGTTTTGCATGTTAAGGCAAAATTGTCACTGGAATTACTGGCTTTACTGAGATAAAGCGGGATCTGAAGGTGTAAAGGGAGGTGTTTGCACAAAACAAATTGGTGGATATAAACTGCATTTTAAATTAGTATTGCTAATCATCAGCATGAAAATGCCCTTGTCAGTTTGCAAAGCAAAGATCAGAAAACAAAATGAAATAAGGAACTGGGTTCACTAAAAAAACAAATAGAAATTCAGCAGCTGCTAAATTCTACTTCTTCCATTGGATTTCCTCTATTTTATGCCAGCTTTCTAAAAGATCACATTCTTTGGAGTCTACCAATGTAAATTAGGAATGATGTTAGCCAAATCAATGGAGCTATCCACAATGTGGAGGGAGAGCAGTGTTTTAGATCACATGCCAATTTGGTTAGCATATATCAGTGTGCATAATTAGCTAAAGCTTGCAAGGTACTTGCAAAATAAGTTGGCTGCACATAAGGAGCTTTGCTTTTATCCCTTTAGGTTCCAGGTCTTTTTTACTTTACTTAGAAAGGCAATCCTAGGCATCAATAGGTGTTTACTTGTAAAAAAACAACCCTGTATTTGAAGACAAAATATTACTTCTAGATATGTTCCTTTAACATACTGTTTTCATTTGCAGACTAACATCTCAGAGTACTCCACTATTCCCTGACAGTATTTTTGTAAAAGTATGGTAGTGTACGATTGATGCTGAATATTTGACTAAGATTTGTAGGAGCAGAAAAAAGTTGCATACCAAACACAGATCAATTCTAACAATGTTTTCTTCATGAAACCTGTAGCACCACCATATGATGACCCACAAGAAGCTAAAATGTGGGATAGCTGATGGGGAACTCGGACAGAGAAACTGGGGAACCCCATGTGGATGTCCCATTACTGCGGTGCGGCATTGGCATCCACACCAGGAATTGGGAAACCACCCAAGCCTGTCCCCATGGGGAAACCGCCATCATCCCAGGACTCGATTCTATTCTGAAGATGGTAGCAGATCTTTGTCAAATCCTTATCTGTAAACATACAGATATCTCAACATACATCTATCTCAAAACGTGTAAAGAATGTTACATTTCATAGGGACACAGATAATGCATTATAAAAAAGATTAAAGTGTTATATGAACACATCTATCACAAGAATGTGTAATACGTTTAGCTGAAGTAGAAAAATTGTGGCCTCAGGTAAATGCATATTTGTGTCACCAAAAGTATGGTGAATTCAGTGTACCTGCCAGATTTTTTTAGAACAGAATTCCAAATTGTTAGAAACACTTGTTCTTTGTGAATCCTGGCTTCAGTTCTGACTTACTATAGATTAACAAGGTTTTTAGATTTGTAACATTTGTGTTGTGTCCAATATACATAAGGGCTGACTCCAGCCTATTAAGTACACTGATGTATATATCTTTGTATCCTCTCTAGTCAGCACATACTAACTTTTTAAAATGTTACTAATGCTTTAATATCTGTCACCAATAAAAATGAGATTTATTCATGTGTTCAAACAGCCTAATTAGAAAGATAAAAAAGGAGAAATGTGCTTTCACTAAATGCTCAGATCTTTGTGCTTGGATACCCTGATGTAGTTAATCACTTACATATAAATACATGTATGTGGATTAATTCTTGTGTATACTAAGTCAGCAGGTTCTCAGACAAAACTATTAGCACTTTAAATAACTAACTAAATAAAGAACACTCAAAGCCCAATATAAAACATTGCACCTGGCAGCCGACAATATTTTTTTCTAAGCAGAACATGCAAGCAAACCACAGGCCCCTACAGGTTCTGTGTCTTCATTCTCTCATCTGATAAATTCAGTGAAAATGGCCAGTAGCAACACAGTACCCACAAGTGCCTTGTGCAGTTGGTGATATTGCATCCTGTAGCATATCCTTTCTCATTCGTAGATCCCTTTATTAATGCAATCACTGAAGCTGTCAAACAGCAAAAGCCTACAGTTTCTTTCTTGTCCCTAGAGTCAAGTATACACACAGTCTGCCTGATTCTTTACTTTCACTTAGAGTCCCAATGTGACATTTCCCTCCCAATGAAACCTTTGCTAAGAGAAAAACTCCATTATGTCCTCCTTGTATCTAATGATAACAGAAATCATTTTCCAGCCAACGTTTCCAGTCATACAATGTACAAATTTGTGGGGGGGGGGGACTTTCACCTACATCCATCTAAAAGAAAACAGTTTTCTAGCATTCTGCAGATATATTCAAATACTGTAGGCTGGGCAGTATTTTCAACTCCTTTTCAACTCCTGTGTTCTATGGTGCATGCAGGGTTTTTGTCTTATAACAATATAACTCACATATTTTAGCAAAACAGCATGAATCTTAAATTTTATGTTCTGAAACTTTAAAAGATGAAAGGATAATTAGATGCCTTTAATTTGGGGGCCTAACTCAACAGTACTCTGTTTGGAATACCCCTAGTCTTCAAAATAAAATAAAAGAAGTAGTGAAAAGTCACCATTAACTTGGGCATGTACAATAGCATGGCATATAGAAAGACACGGTAGCAGAGTACCTCTAGGTGTACTTTTATCTTTGTGCCACCTTTACTGGCTTCTCCTGTTATACAGACACTTCTTGGTAGTACTTTTTCTGTCTAAATATTTGCATTTCAAAAATCCCTTTAGCAGCCCTGTGCAGCACTCCTTCTAAGCCAGCAGCCTCTATGCCAAGGCTAAACACTCCTAAGCCAGCAGCCTCTATGCCAAGGCTAACACTGGCATAATGTACTTACAGTCTTGTGCACTTAGCAAAGCATAAAGTACAATAGTAGCACTAGAAACCAGTGATAATGTAGCATTATTGACTGTCACTCCCAGAGCATGCAGGACAACTCTTCACTCTGCATTACCCATGTAGGGGGAGCACCAATCAACCTGTGATGAAAGCAGGGATCTGTGAAGCCAGTTTACATTCCCCCCAGCACATAATGGCAATTGTGCTCCGGGGGGCAAATCACAACTCCTCTACCAGTACAAGTCTGGTCCTCTTGTGTACATGTTTGTGTTGAGGCCTGTGAGGAAACAGAACACACTTGTTTATAAAGAGATGGAAAGCAACCAAATGGACCAAGAAAAAAATCATGCCAAAGCAACAGCCCCCAGGAAGCAACAAGGTAATCTGCCCAGTCATTCGGTATTATTCAGGGGAAAGGGCTGTGCATAACACAACCCTTCATTAACTTCAGTGTTTTAAGGAAAATACTGAAGTTAATGAAGCTAGCACACTGTACATGTGTGAATGCAAGGTTTAGCATGCTTTACCATTTCTATTTAAAAACAGCCTACAGCCTCCTATGCACATCAGGCTCCTGACATGGGGAATGGCCATTCTCGCACCTTCATCTTCTCACCTTCATGTTTCTGTTCTGTCTGCGAAATAGCGAGCCATCCTCACCCCTCACCCACAATTTTACAGTGAGATTCCCTTGGACCTTTCTTGTTTCTTGAGCAGGGACATTTTCTCTTTTCTGCCTGAAGTTTGGAACAGAGCCTTGCTTCTGAGCCAACTTGGGCTGAGTATCTGCCCCCAAAAACGTGTGCAGGGCTTTCTGAGCATGGACCTTGGACAAAGCAGGGAATGTAGGTTCATCAGACTACAAAGACCAGTTCCCCTGGAGAAAATTAATGCTTTGGAAGGTGGGCTTTATGGCATTGTACCCCACTGAGGTCCCTGTCCTTTCCAGGCTCCATCCACAAATTTCCAGGAGTTTCCCTGCCTGAAGCTGGCAACCCTGTCCCTCATCCCACTTCCCCCCATGCAAACTGTGCTAGCAGAAAAAAGAGTTGCTGTTTGAGAGCATCTCCCAATTGACACAAGAGCAAATGCACTGAAGTCAATGGGGCTCCTCTCATGTAAATCTGTATTCCAGGTAAGAGAGGCAAAGTGAGTATGCAAGTGGAAAAACTAGGGAGAGCTTGCGGTTTAGCAGGGGACCATCAGACAAAGTGCAGGAGGCTGAGAGGGGATGCAGTGCTTGGCAGAGTGATCGTGGAGCTGTCAAAATAGAGTGGTGTTTCAGTTAAGTGTTTCTGCGCATGCCTAAAAGCGATTTTTTAAAAAGGATGCCACCCAACAGTGCGCTCCAGGGTAGACTTGTAGCAATAATCTCAATGATTGACCATCGAGGAAGTGCACTGTGAAGCCGGCTCATGGCGGGGTGTCTGATCAAAACTTTCAGTTACAACATAATACGGCATACTTAAAGGCATGCCTAAACCATGCCAAGCCTGTCATCTGACCACAGCCATCTTCAGTGGAAAAAGGGGGATTTAGAAGATGAGTTGAATCAAGCAGCTAAGTTACCAATTCTGAAATCCTGGTGTGGATAAAGTATTTTATTGTTATGATAGCTTGTTGGACTGAAACCATAACTTCCTTTCTAACATGCTAACACTTGGGTTTACACCTGGGTTTTTAACAAAATCTATGGTAAGTTTACAAAAAGAAAAAAAAGTAATACCTTATGTTTCAGCCAAAAAGATACAACAAAACAGTGTGCTAGTTTTTGTGTTTTTCAGAGCTCTTCATTAGTAGGGACAGTGAGAGGGGAAGATGTTGCAGGCAGTGGTCTTAAGCTTTCTTGTCATCATCCTGTGTAGAATTACAGGCAGATTTGAATAGATGACATGGTATTGGATGGAGCTGGAGGTGTTATCACATTTTACTTTCAGCCTTCTGGGTACAAGAAGGATGAAAGGAAGCATCCAACTGAAATTATTAAATCAATACTTGATCAAGTGTCTCGCTGGTACCAAACAGAACACACAGCTTAAAAGCCAAGGACAAGAGGAAAATATGAACTATTATCATTATTGGTTGAGTTTTTGATCATATGTTGGAGTTGAGAACAGGTGCCTAACTGTTGGGTGTTACAAGTCAAAACACTTCAGTATTTACAGGGTTAATGATGTTTGTCACATGTTTGTTTGTAACCAATCTGTTTAGACAATAGAATGCCCGGGAATTTTGGAGCTAACTTGCTAGTCTGATTGGAAACCAATGTGTCAAGTATTTAGCATATTGGCTTCTCTTTCCTCTCTTTGTTCTGACTGAGAAGGAGATGCCATTCTCTTCCTGTTTTACCTTTTAGCTGTAAGGATGTAGCCATATTAGCTCTTTGTTATTTTCATATCCTGGTTACCTTTTTCACATTTTAGGTTTTTAGGCCCCTGCCACACGGCAGGGGATAAGTCGCTCAAAGCGCGGCTTTTAAAAGCCGCGCCAAAGTTGAGACGCCGCGGCGGGATCCCACGGATCCCCTGGGCCGTGGCGCCTTTTCTCCCTGGCACGATCAGATGCCGGGGAGAAAACACAGTTCAGACGGGGAGCCTGCCGAACTGCGCATGTCGGAGCATGCGCAGTTCGGCTAGGAGCCGGGGATGCGCCGGCGCAAAGACGCGCCGGCGATCTGACGGCCCGGCTTGCGGCGCCTCGTCGAGATGAACCACCTAGGTAGGTGGTTCTAAGTTGATGCACTGTTTCGGGCAGAAGGGCCGGTTTGGGGACAGAAGCACTACACTTCCCAGATGTTGTGGTGGAATCGCGCCCGTTTGCTGCGTCCCCGAACTGTCCTTCTACCGGACCAAATTCATCCATGTGGACGGGGCCATAGTAAACTTTTATATTTTAAAACACACCATGGACTCAGTCTCTTAAAACTCTGCTGACTTACTCAAAAGAATCCCAACACTAACATTATTTATTGCTTCTTCTCTTGACAGCCAGTTCACATTATTTGTGTTTTCAGGCTTTCCCCTCAAAGTTCCTGGTCTGTATAAAAAGAGAACAGGGTAGTCCCATGAAACGGAGATCTTTTCCCCACCCCTTCAGAATATGTACAAGAACGTCTTTGTTTTTTTCATTGTAGTGAGGTAACTTTTTATTTGGTCATTAGGTACTGCTATAGTGCTATTAGCTGTGCAAACAGCACAATAGTAACACCTAGAGAGAAATTAGATGCATTACTGCAAAGCAAAGAGTACAAAAACCATTTAAAGAAGGTGCGATATAAACAGCCTTCAGTGCTTTTAAGTGTAGTGAACATATACCAAAAAACTCTCTGAATTAATTGTGTTTACATATATTTAACAATTCTTGTTCTTTAACATCCAAATCCTAGAGATATGAGGATCATTAATGGTGCAGCTAAAAACATCTGCCAATTTAGTTAGAGCAACACCCTATAGAAAAGGGCCTCCAATTATGCTATGGGTCATTCTGTGTGTAAGATGAACTGTTTTAGAAGCAAGGACAAGGGTGCACAGGGTAAGTACTTAGTCACAAATATTTTCCTCCAGCTCATAAAGTCACTCCTTAGAAAATACGGTCCTTTCCCCACTGTGACAGCAGAAGTTTTCCCCAACCTGATCTAAAAATCACTTCTGACAAAATTTGTCTTAAAAATGAAATAAAACATATACAAGAGTTGTCATAAAAGTTTATGGACCTTCTGGGTAAAGCTACTGGGTCTCTCAAAACAGACATAATCTTTTTTCCATTTATATACACCTGAGCTAATATAGAAGTTGAAGCATTATTAGAACTGTGATAATCACTAGAGAAGGCTGTGAGCAAACATTCATCAGTGAGATGGATGTACTTGCTTTCTGGCTGCACAAGTCTGTGGTTCTGCAACTAAAAATAAGCAATGATGGTTCTAAGAGTTTGCATTTGTATGATTTGTTGAGATCAAGTAATCTTTTTGTGGACAAGATCTAGAGTCTTATTTAGACCCTCATTTTATTTGTTTGCTGGATTGTGTCCAGCCTTTCTTCTGAGGAGCTCAAAATAACTTTATTTGTTATGTATTTGGTGTAGTAGTTAGGAGCACAGACTCTAATCTAGGAGAACTGGGTTTGATTCCCCACTCCTCCACTTGCACCTGGCTGGATGACCTTGGGCAAGCCGTAGTTCTGATAAGAGCTGTTCTTGAAAAAGAGCAATTTCTGTCAGAGCTCTCTCAGCCCCACCTACCTCACAGGGTGTCTGTTGTGGGGAGGGGAAGGGAAAGGAGTTTTTAAGCCACTCTGAGACACCTTTGGATAGTGAAGGGCGGGGTATAAATCTAATCTCTTCTTCTTCCTCCTCCTCTTCTTCTGCCTCTTTTCCTTATGGAGATCAAAGCAGTGTATATAGAAACCCCAGGAAGTCCAGTCACAAACTAGACCCCAAAGAATTAGTGTCAGTACCCCAGCCTCAGTCCTGCCGGTGTGGCCATGAGTATGTCCACAGCATCCAGAATATGAGTCATTGTGTGTTGATGATTTGAATATAATCTTCTCTTCAGTTTAACCTTTAAAAATGAAATTATTAATGAAAAGACAATTTTACATAATTTATGGTGTCATAAACTGGAATTTCCCATTCAATAATTAACAGATAGTACCTTGGTTATGTGCTATTGTGCTGTAGGGTTCACTATGTAATTGGATGTGTGCTTTATTTTGAAAATTGTGATTGCTATGAATGATATTTCTTAGGTTTCATGTTTGTGATACTAGATGAATACCATGATTATAAATCCAAAAGGAGTTCGCAAGACAGCTTGATATTCTAAACCAACATATTTGTAAAACGTTTGTATTTGCTGGTTAGAAAAGCCTTGCTTATTTCAACCCTGAATGACTTTAATCTTTCTTTCAAAACGTACACATACACTTTGAGAGAATTCTCTGAATTGTCAGAGGCTTACTTAGAGGAGCCTCATTTTAATTGCAAAAGCAAATGTGAACTCTTGACTTATTTTTTGCTCATTTGTTTTATTTGCTTAATCATAATAGAATACATTCTTTACTGTCCATCCAGTTGATAGATTGACTGTCTAAATCAGAGGTAGATTGTATGATGACAAACTGACTCATTTATTTCCAGCCATAATAAGAAACTGCTCCAAGGAATCAGAATGATCATCCCAGAGAATTAGGACTGAAAATCATGAGAGCTAAAATGTATAGTTTGGAGTCTCTGTAGCCACCCTTGCTCTTCATCTGCTGATTCATGTGTATTCAGAGGCAGCAGTTACCTAGATATTTGTGTTTTGTTTATTTTCCTCTAGGATTGCCCACAGCTGTTCCCTACAGAAGAGATTTTGATCCCTGTTGGTGAGGTGAAGCCCATCACCTTGAAGGCCAGAAATTTACCACAGCCTCAGTCTGGTCAGCGTGGCTATGAGTGTGTCCTCAACATCCAAGGCGTGATTCATCGTGTGCCTGCTCTTCGCTTCAACAGCTCAAGTGTCCAGTGCCAGAATAGCTCAGTAAGAGCCTTGGGTTGGGGCAGGATTGTCGGGAAAGGGAGAAGAGTGAGAAAGCAGTCTCTGTGTTAAAGGATGTGGGAAATGATGTTAGGATAGGAAAGATACAAATAAAGAACATATATGAAATTGTATGAGATCCAAGATAAACATGCAGTGGCATGAACTAGTGGAATGATGTAACAGAGTGATGCTGTCAGTAGAATATACCAGCCATGGGAAGGGGGAATAGAGAGTACCAAAATGTTCTTCTCTTTCTCAGTCCCCTGGCAGGTTTCCAGGTAATTACAGTGAATGATGTACACCTAGGTTAGCATATCTGAAACAATGACCTTGCTAGAATTTATATGATAATTTATCAGAAATGAATCAGTGGTCCCTATTTATTAAGAGTCTCTCAATATAGTCCTAAACAGAGTTGTATCTTTCAAAGTCCACTGACTTAAATAGACTTAGAAAGGTGTCACACAGTTTAGGATTTTAGCGTATGTCTCTCACTTTCAACATGTTTTCAGTCTTCCATCAAATTAGAGACTGAAGCATCTTGATACAGCCATTCATACTACAAAAGTTGGAAGTGAAGTCATGTGGGTATCATATCTTATTTATATAATCATTTATATAATCATTTATCATTACATTATATAATCATATAATCATCATTTATATAATACCCCAACAAAGTTTTCCTCTGCTGTGTAAGACTTGTGCTTCCTCCCTACCTTATTACAAAACTTGGAAGTGAAGTCATGTGGTCCAAAGCAAAAAGGAAAACCAACTAGTTCAGTGGTAGACTTTTTTTTTTTGTCTGACAATTTAAACAAATATTCAGTAAATAGGTCTCCCAGGAATGGGTATACAAACCTTAAATATGGGGCATTTACTTTTTGTATCCATTCATCATGACTGCCCATTTCTTAATGCCAGGGCTGGCTGTTGCATTCCACAATGCTAGCTTTTCTGCCTAGCATCTTTGAGAAGGGCTTCTATTATCCTTGATCATTGGAGGCATACCTTCCTCACATTTTTCCTCATCTTCAAAGTACTGAAAGTGGCTGAAGTATGCATGAGGAACAGTATAGAAGGTAAAAGAAAGGCACAAGGAATCATTATTCCATGTGGTGAAACCAAAAAGAGGGGGGAGGGAGCAAGAGAGAGAAACGGGGGTTAAACTAATCCTGAATTCCAGGAGGGAATATGCTACAGGCAAGTGAGGTGTTTAATTAGAATCCTGGCCCCAGAGAAGATCTTTTATCTGTCAGCTTTCCCCCCCCCCTCATCTGTGACTGTGGGGGGTCAGGGAAGGGGGAGTTGGGGCAGGGATGTGACAGAGGTGTTAAGGCAAAGCTAATTCACACAGGAGAGATAAAGAGAATTGCAGGCCGCTTATCAGGGAACTGTCAAATTCCAGGCTGCAGCAGCATGATAGAATGTGTAATACTGGAAAGCTGCCTGTTGCTGGGAGAGGAAGGGTTAGGAACAGGGATGAGAGTGAGAGAAGGAAGAAATGAAAAGTAACCTCCATGATAAAAGCACAACCAAGAATGGCCTCTGCATTCTTGCCTGTTGAGAAACAAGATTTTGGATGATTTGACAGGAGTATCCAAATGGACAAGAATGATGTTGGAATCAATCCAACCAGTCCTATAAAAACAGTCTTTGTTGCTTTGTAGAAACTTCATTTTTTTAACCTAGAAATAATCCAAAATTATATATTATTGGATTAATTGATCATTTAACTTTGTTGCAAGTGTTTCATTCATCATTTATTATGTTGGAATCAATCCAACCAGTCAAGACAATCAGCTTTTACCGCATCTCCAAGTCCTATAAAAACAGGCTTTGTAGAAACTTCATTTTTTAAACCTAGAAATCCAAAATTATATGTTATTGGATTAATTGATCATTTAAATTTGTTGCAAGTGTTTCATTCATCATTTAGAGTAAAAGTAAAAGAAGGTCTGATTGCACAAATGTCCAGTGGCTTAACCTCTTTATGTGGCAGTAATAAAGTAAGGCAGGAGGATAGAAGTGCAATAATAAAGTTGGGCAGAAGTATGGAACACCCAGGTAGTGTGTTCAAACCTTCCCTACAGCATTCACTTAAAGTTTGTTTGTTTGTTTGTTCCTGTGGCTTTCCAGGGGGTTGAAGACCAGTGATTTAGGGCAAGAGTTCTAGCTCAGTGATAGAACATATGCCATGCATGTGGAAACTCACCAGTATAAATTCTTGGCATTTCTACTTAAAAAGGGATGACAGGTATTTTTAAGACCCTTCCCTACCTGAGATCCCAAAGAGCAGCTGCCAGGCAGAGGAGATGGTACTGGCTGCAGTCTGTCATGTCTTTAGATATGACTTCAAAGCTGATGCCTGGTGGATCTAAAGTGCATGATCAGACAGCAACATCTGTAAAAGGTTCTGCAGTTTTCAGCACCCCACCCTGGTCCACCCCTGAAGTGGAGTAAAAAGACACCTGGGAAACACCGGTTCTAATGCTTGCCAATGGGCCGCGGATGGAGTTTCCCTAGTCTGATCACTCAAGCGCACTCTCAGGCTGTCAGGATGCTTTGCTCATTCCTTCCTGTCTGGGCGCCATTTTTTTTGGCTTGCTTAGCGATATGCACACAACCGCATAATTGTCTCCATCTCTAGGCCAGCTTTGGAAGTGAGCAGGAAAGGGAGTGATATTTGTCAGGTGACCACAGCTTGCAGTGAACCAAGGGGATCACAGTGCTCCGTGGAAGGATCGGCGAGTGGTCAAAGTGAAGAATCAAATCCCAGAAGTTGGAAAGCACATGTGCAGAAAACTGCTCCCTCATTCATGTGCATGTGCAAAAGGAGCCAAAAAAAATTCCTCACCTGTCCACACCATCTGATTGCTCAGTGACAGGCTGATCCCGCAGCGAAACAAAATGTCTGATTGAGCAATTCTGTTCCAAAAGCCAACAGATGAAATAGGAGCACTTCCTGACCATGCCAAATGGCACGTCTGACCGCAGCCCTGAACTTGATGGACGAATGTACTGACTCAGCATAAAGTAGCTACATATGCCTAAATTGTCACAGGTGCCTGTATTTAATAGCTCTTTGCATTTTAAAACTACAAATAAATATTTCATTACTGTGGCTCTCAGCTTCCTGGGACATACACCCCTGAAAATACATGAATAAGGGAGACTTACAATGCTATGTGGTTCCTATATAGACAGTTATTTCCATGTAAGAAAATTGTGGAAATCTCTTATGTGGTGGTCACAGCTAGCAGTTGCTAAGCATATAAAATGCTTTTGTTTCAGTCCTTTTCAAATGCTTAAGGACCCCAGCTAAGCAATAATCTAATCTTCCCCTGCTCACATGAGTATGTTCTTAGCTCCCTTGTTCTGGTACAGTCCCTGAATCCAGAGAGTTAAATAATGAATGGGCTTTGTAACAACCGCAACAGAAAATTCAGATGGTACTGGCTCACTGGCCCCTAGACTCATATCGAACTGTTCAGAATGCTTTCTGGAATGCATTTGTTTATCATAATCATAACCTCACAAACAGCTGGGGAGTAAAAAATAGGCACTATAATAAAAACCAGTTACAAAAGAGGAAGTCCTACTTCACAGGCTTCATCTTCTGTTATAGCACTGCCGTTACTACTTGTCTTCTTTCATTTTTCCTATAACATTTTTGACCTTGACTGGGTACTTCAAAGTTATTTTGCTTACATTTCCGATTAGTGTCTCTGCAGCCAAAATGACACTTATGCTGTAATGTGTGAATTCTGAAGTGCTCAGTCTTCATGACAATGAGCTTTGTAAGAACATATGAAGAGCCCTGGTGGATCAGACCAATAGTCCATCCAGTCCAGCAACCTATTTTACACAATGACCAACCAGTTACCCCGAAGGGCCAACAAACAGGTCATAGAACAGGCTTCATCTTCTTGCTGAGAAAGGATAGTGTGCAAAATATGCCTCATTAAGTGAGGGATCTGAGTGGTAAGAACAGGCTGCATGGATTGGGTCATTAATTTATTACTTCTCTCAAGGGCTCTTGACAGATTTAATTGTCTCTTTGTGGTATGATGTGTGTCTCACTATGCAGGTGATGGATACTGTCAATCGTTCAGATCCTTTCTCACTTTCCTAAGCAATATACTGTTAAAATGCAGATAAATAAATAATAGCTCTGCCCTTAGTCCTTCTCTCAGAGAAGTAATATTAATATATTAATGCCCTTGTTCCCTAGTATCTCTATGATGGAATGGACATCAGTAACTTAGCAGTAGATTTTGCTGTGGTTTGGAATGGAAACTTCATCATCGACAACCCAGAGGATTTGAAAGGTAACAATATTAATTTATTTGATTTTTTTTGGTTAAATGGCGTTATGGGCTAGATAGAAATCTGATCAGGAAATTCAGGATTCTGTGTTTCGTAAACTCCTGTGGTACTGCTATATTTTCATTTCAGGCTTAATGAAAACTACATAATTCCAATACATTTTTTAAAAAAATCCTCTTTCACTCAGATGTCCTGCACATGCCCTAGGGAAGATTTTGTATGACATCGCCTGAAACGGTCCAAATGGGATTTCTTTGTGCAACTATTTAGTGGGGATAGAAGCGATTAAGAATTGCACAGGTACATGTGTACACATATTTCATATATTTATAAACCACATTTTCCCCTGGAAATACATTCAGATGGACATGCAATATTATGTAATAAATCAAAATACAATAATTAAACGTCTACAATTAAAAGCTAAGATTATAAAGCCAGTGGAGCCAAGAACTCAAAGAGGCCCGTATCGTTCAGTCATTTGAAAGGCTGTGTTCATGCCCTTCATGGGATTTTTCTCCATTACAGTGGAAGCTAGTTTTCACTATGATGCTTTATGTCCATTTCTAAGTCAAGGAAAAGATCACAGGAAATGTCTTCATAACCCCCTTTCTTTGAAATGGGACTCAAGGCCAGTTTCAATCATAATAAAAATGTACAATCAAGATTCCGTTACATCTAACAAACATATATAATCAAAAATTAGGTGTCAAAATTCCTTTTGAATAATTCCACCATGCATAACTTGTGAAAACAGAAAAGCAGAAGCCTTTCTAACAACTTCAGAAAGGCAATTGCATAAAATAGGAACAGCCACTGGAAAAACTCTAGACCTAGTGAGAGCTATCTTAACTACACTACAGGAGGGAATAACCAATAGGTATTGGTCCAAGGGGCAGAGCTGTACTGGGAGAGGCAGTCCTCCAGGTATATGGGTCATAGGCCATGAAAGGCTTTAAAGGTAACAACCAGCACCTTGAATTGAACTCAGAAACAAACTAGTAACCAGTGCAGAGATTTCGAAATGGGTGTAATGTATGCCAAGCAACCTCTCTCATGGATCACTGCCTTGACATGGTGAGGGGACTTGCATGGTTCAATAAGGCAGTGGGCTATGCTATGGAGGGCCACCCAGGATGGACAGGCCACAGCAGAGAATTCAGACAAAATGTGATCCACTGGAGAAGGAAATGGCAACCCACTCCAGTATCTTTGCCAAGAAAACCCCATGGACAGCAACAAAAGGCTAAAAGATATGATGCCAGAAGATGAGCCCCTCAGGTCGGAAGGTGTCTAATATGCTTCTGGGGAAGAGCAGAGGGCAAGTACAAGTAACCCCAGAAAGAGTGAAGTGGATGGGCCAAAGCTGAAATGACGCTCAGTTGTGGATGTGTTTGATGGTGAAAGGAAAGTCTGATGCTGCAAAGAACAATACTGCACAGGAACATGGAATGTAGGATCTATGAATCAAGGTAGACAGTGTTATCAATGCAATGAACATGAAGTTGAACACACTCCAAAGGACAACAGAGGACAGGAGGGCCTGGTGTGATGTGGTCCATGGGGTCGCAAAGAGTCAGACTCGACTGTGCGACTGAACAACAACAACAGTGCCAAGCAACCAAGAACATAAGAGAAGCCAATGTTGGATCAGGCCAATTGCCCATCCAATCCAACACTCTGTGTCACAACTATGGTTGCCAGCCCCCAGGTGGGAGCAAGGGATCCCCCAATTTGGCAGGCTCCTGCCCACTGCCAGCCAGCTGGCCAGTGGGGGAAGCCCCACCCCCAACAGCCACCACCCAGTGTAACGTCCCCAGCCTGATGACATCACATAGAAGTGACATCATTACACCCGGGATATTGTGCAGCAACTCACCGGTAACCTGCCCCCTGTACTCTTGGAGAGGTCCCTCCAACCACTGCCAGCAAGCAAAGAGGATCTGGCAACCCTACAAGCAACTGGCCACTGCTCATAAGAGGACTGCTGCATTTTGTACCAGTTGACGTTTCCAGATAATCTTGAAAGTCAGCCCCAATAGGACATACTATAGTAGTGCAGTCTCAGGTTACTGTTGCATGGATCAGCATGGCCAGATTCACAGGCTCCAAGAAGTGGGGCACCTCTGAACAAGATGTAACAAGCAGAAAAGATTCACAGGCTCCAAGAAGTGGGGCAGCCTCTGAACAAGATGTAACAAGCAGAAAACACTTTTTGCAACCACTGCAGCATTTTTCTCCAGTAAAAGACACAGGTCTACAACCACCCCCAAGCTCATAACTGAGTCTAACAGAAAAAGACTTACCCTATCTTTTAACTGATGTGAATATGTTAGGTCATTACATGATTTTCTTGATTATTGTAATACTATACCCCCTTAGAAACAGAACAGAAAAGGGACTTTGCATAAGGATGTAAAATTAGATAAGAACAGAAGCCAAAGGGTACATTATAGTCCCCACTTTCTTTTGTCTACTTTGCATAGGAAAGTAGAAACTTCGCATAAGTAACCCACCATATCTTCAGATCATGGCACAACTCTGGTTTAAAAATCGTTAAAACTTTTCTGAATATGGATTAGCAACCAGATTGAAGTAACTGAAATATCAGAGGATATGTATCTGTGACTTGGGATGACTGAAAATAATCAGCTATGGTTGGGAAAATAGTCAGATGTGGCTTACTAAATCCACACTTAATGGAAAATAAAGTTAGAAAAAGCGGTTTAATGATAGCTGCTACACTAAGTGGAATGCCTAGAAAAATACACATGCTATCAGAGTCAATTATATGATCAAAGCTACATTCCTGTGCACACTTACCCAAAATAAGCTTCATTGAACACAGTGTGGGTTACTTCTGAGTAAACATATTTAGAATTCGACAGTAAATCTGTGGCAGTTCAGACCAAAACAAGACTTCTGAAAGCAGCAGACTTGTTCCCTGAAATGAATACCCGTTAAAGAGTCTGGGTTTTATGGCTGCAAGGACATCCCATCTGAGTTATATTTTGCTTTCCAGTGCTTTTGAAGTTTACTGTGGAACCTGATATATTGGAAGTCCTGCCAGGCTCCCTGGGAATGGAGACATTGTTTTCAGTGAGGTCTTTCTTGGTTGAAATCAGTGGAGGAAACTAAACAAAGAGGTTTTGAAGGCTGTCTTCCAAATCAAGCATGGAAGAAATAATATCTAAGAACATCTGGGGAAAAGGTTCAACAGGAAGGAGAAGGGTTTATATGCCCCCATTGTTCAAACTCGTGTGCTAGTAAGAACCTTACATAACCTTGCTCATAGCTCTTGAGTTCTAGTTTTGGTTGGATCCCGGCAGTGCTATCAGCTAATATCTGAAGAGGGAGCTATTAAATCAGAGACAGAGAGAAATTTACTTAGGAATGCAATGTGCCATTTTTGAGCTTGATCTGCTGTTTTGTATGTGCTCAGTTTGGTAATCCTTAACAAAGCATTAACTATAAGACAGATGTTAAGAATTTCTGAAAAAGTAATACATTAAAATGTGTCATGATATTGTATATGGTTCATTCAAATCAAAATACTTTGATTCACCCAAATCAAAATGCTTTGCAAAGGGTTGAGAGGTATAGAGCTTAACTAGATAAGACACAGGGAGTTTTGTGATTGGCTCTTCCTAGCTTTTTTCCCCTTTCAAAATAGCAGCCTCATGGAGCCCAAATTTAGCTCATAACTGCAGAGAAACATTAACACTCTCCTCCTGTGCCTTTGGCCTGGCAAAAATGCCCCTACTAAGCTCACATTTGCTCTATTGGAATGAAGCAACCTATAGGTAAATGGCAGCTTCTTAGGTCAGTTTCCAGTTGGGACACTGGCAAACAGAACATGCCTTGCTGGTTAAATTAAATTCCTTCCAACTTTTGGATCCAAAATTACTAAGCCAGTTATAGCCATTTTTATGATGGTACCACAATATCTGTGACAGTACTCTGCTTTCAATTTCCATTACGTTTCAGTTTCCCAGGGAGTAGGGTTGCCAGGTGTCTGTTTGGGGGTGGGGTTTCCCTCACTGGCCAGCTGAACAGCGGTGGGCCAGAGTGAACAAATACAGGGGAGCCCCCAACCCAACCAGGAACCTGGCAAGCCTACCAGGGAGCCAAAGACTCAAGGTGGAAGACTGACACTATAGAATTTTTGTCTGAAAGGGATTCTGTCCAGCCAGAAGAGTTAGCCTATATTTAAGTCACAAAAGATCACCATGAAAGCATTTTTCTCCAATCACAATGCTAGTTCTCTGGATTTGGGAAGCCTGTCATAAGCTCTCTACTGGAGTCATTATAGCTATCAAGTGTTAGCTTTATTAAATGAGCAGGACAATGCTTTTCTTGTATACTCTGAGAGAAGGTGAGGGCAGAATACAGGCAGAGGTTTCCTTGACCTTGTTCAATTCACTGCCCTCAAGTTTAGCATCATCAGAGACAGAAGCTTTGCTTATATACTTTGTAATGCACATATTCTCTAGTGCCACTCAGGGGTGGGACAGCTAAATACCTAGGGTTGCCTGCTCTGGGTTGGGAAACACCGGGAGATTTGGGGGGTGGAACTTGAGGAGGGCAGGGTTTGGGGAGGGGAGGGACTTCAATAGGGTGTAATGCCATAGAGTCCATCTTCCAAAGAGGCCATTTTCTCCAACTGAACTGATCTCATTCACCTGGAGATCCAACTGAACTGATCTCTTTCACTTGGAGATCTGTTGTAATAATGGGAGACCTCCAGCCACCACTTGGAGCTTGGCAACCCTATAAATAACAGAGGCCAATTTTCCTTTGCTCTGTTGTCTCCCCTCCCCCATCCACAATAGGCGGCCCCATTGCTTTGCAGAGTGGAGGCTGAAGCCCCTATCTTCCCCCCCAAAAAAAAATTAAAAAAGAATTGGGCAAGGCTAGAGAAGGATCAGCTCTCCCTGCAAGAAAATCTCATCTAAAAATAGCCCAGGGATTACCAAATTATGCATGAGTCTGCCATTCTCATGTAAAGTAGGGGTGGAAGTGTGTGTGTATACATATACTTCAGTCTCATGCTCTGTGTATGTATGTCTCAGAGAGCATGAGACTGAAGATAAAGCTCCATGTCTTTCTTGCCTTATCATACTGGACTGTGCTGTAGGGAGCCTTTAATTTTCTCCAAGTAAACCCATCAGCTCCTCAGTGATTACTGGGAAGTAAGTTATCCACAAAGCAGCAGAAAAATGCTCAAATGAATGGACCTAGAAGAAGAAGAGATTGGATTTATACCCCACCCTTCACTTGGAGTCTCAGAGCGGCTTACAAACTCCTTTCCCTTCCCTTCCCCTCCCCACAACAGACACTCTGTGAGGTGGGTGGGGCTGAGAGAACTCTGACACAATCTGCTCTTTCAGGAACTGCTGTGCCAGAGCTTGTGACTGACCCAAGGTCACATCAGCAGGTGCAAGTGGAGGAGTGGGGAATCAAACCCGGTTCTCCCAGATTAGAGTCCGCACACTTAACCACTACACCAAACTGGCTAGTATAGGGATTGGATGGACATATGCAATTTCTGTTTAGAAATGGATCCAGAATCCCAGCAGTGGGAAAGGACAGAAGGAAAACTCATCCTTACCCCTCCATGTGTCTGCCCCTCCTGGGCAAGGGAAAATTTCAGAGGCCAAAAAATGGAGGTCCTTTCACTACTCTGTCTGCTGTTTGGCGGGAGGGGGGGGGCTTTGAGAGTTCAACCGCAACTGAACAGGGAAGAAAAAATAGATTTGCCTGCAATATGAAGTTGAAGATCCCTTTCCCTGCAGCTTCAATCCTAATTGATTGGGAGACATACAGTACAATCCTAGGAACATTTTGCAAGGAGTAGTCTTGGGTAGGATTCTGAATAAATCTGCTTCAGGTTGCCCCTCTGAGAACATAAAAAGTGTCCTGCCGGATGAGACTAGTGATCCATCTAGTCAAGCAGCCTGTTGCACACAATGGTCAACCACTTGCCTTGGGTGGCCAATAAGCAGCGCGTAGAGGCCAAGGCTTTCCCTTGATGTCACCTCCTAGCACTGGTATTCAGAAGCTTGCTGCCTCTGGACATGAAGGTTTCTTTTAGTTATATTGGGTAATAGGTAATGATGGATCAACCCTCCAATTATCTATCTAATGCCCTTTTTAATTTCTGTGGCCATCACCACTTCCAATAGCAGCAGATTCCACAATCTAATAACTCACTGAGTGTACAAGTCCATTTACCCATCCTGAATTTATTCCCCACCAACTTCATAGGATGCCCCTGGGTTCACCCTGCCCATCACTTACCTTTTATCTCCTTTTTTCCCTCCCCCCCCCCCCGGTATCATTTGCTAAACTGAAAATCTCCAGACTCTCCAACCTATCCTCACAAGAAAGATGCTCTGACACTTGAATCATATTGGTTGCCCTCAAAACCAGTTTCAGTTGGGAGTATGACTTCCACTTAAATCCATTGCCCAACCCTAAATGCACAATATAGTGATATGAAATAATCCAAATACATTTTTAATGAAGCAAACCAGCTGAATCTGAGTGAAATTTTGGTGCACATCCCTCCTGGACACATTTCATTGCTATCCAGCTCACAATTTGACCAGCAGTGGTTTAGTTTTAAATTACTGCTGGAGAATCCAAGGACCCCAAGATAACCTGGAGCAAAGAATACTAGTAAAGTGAACACAGAGTAATTATGACTAACTACCTGGGCAGAAACAGTTGTATAGATCATCATTCCAAAGGCAGCATCTTTCATTCTCCCTGAAATTGCTCATAGTTTGAACTGTACATTTCTCCCAAATAGTACTTTCAGAATGCAGTGCAGATAAATCATTAGTCAATACAATTACCAGTTTGCACCTTACAACACTACGAGCAGATAAGTTTCCTTTGGTTTGGCAGGTATACCTTACATCTTACCTTCAGCTCATGCATGTTTTCTGTCTCCACAGTTCACCTGTATAAATGTGCTGCCCAGCGCGAAAGCTGTGGGTTGTGCCTGAAAGCAGACCAGAAATTTGAATGTGGCTGGTGCACTGTAGAAGGGAGGTGCACTCTGCGTCAGCACTGCCCCTCTTCTATTGGGGGATGGGGAAGGTGGCTTGCCTGGGCAAGCAGGA
>NW_015163616.1:581682-613814 GCF_001447785.1 Gekko japonicus | reverse complement strand
GTATACCTAGACAGATTGCATTTTTCCTGATCTTTGTTAGCCTGCCTTAATATGTTTATATGTACATAACACTTATTAATTTGTAGAGTTATGTGGTTACTCATACTAACTACAAAATGCTGCCATTTGTGCTTGAGGAGGTATGTATTTCCAGCCCTAAGTCAACTGTGCTTTCTGTTCCAGCCTCCCATTAGCTGTTGCCACTGGAAGAACATGAGAGAAAATAATTATTGTTTAATTTATATCTCCAACGTAACCAAAGATACCATCTTTAAATGTTAGGTAGTCTCACATTCATGTTGCTGGAACATGAGTTTTATTTGAAGTCTTCCTCTTTTTCCTGGTTCATTCATTTATCACAAAACTTAAGCCACCCAGAGGCTCATTGGCATATTATTGTGGTACATGAAGCAGGAGTGAAAGTAGCTTCCTGGTATGGTCTCTCTTGGAAGGCTCAGAGCAGAAAATGAGAGTACCACTTTGGTCACTTTCTTATCAGTACTCTATATCAGCCCACACCAGCTTACTGGTACCCCAAATATGAAGGGCATAACCGTACAATAAATTTTGTTCTATTGACCCACTTGAATATGGATAAAATCTCCTGGTTTTCCATGATCCACCATGCCAAATTATGAAAGTGTTCCCTGGGTATCAGTCCATTTAGGATGGGTTTTACCATGTGTGATTCTGCAGGGAAGAAAGTTCCATTGTTGCAGTGGAACTTCCACATCTGTATTCTTAGAAATGTTCTTTGCTTCCCTTCGCTTGTCCTGATTTAACACATTCCCCTTATAACAATGAAGAGGAACAAATAAAGTGATGCATGGCTTCCTATTAAATTAATTTGTAGCATCTTTAATGCATAAACTGTATACACTTTTTACTGTCCTTGATCACCTATTCTCAGTTGTCAGGCTCAGTCATCAGTAGATGGCTATCCTTTCTGCCCTTTTGGCGGGCACACTAATTAAAACAGGAAAGTAATTAGTCTGTAATTGATTTCTCTGGATTGTAGACCAGTACAGGGGCAAGAGTCTTATGAAAACTTTGTTTACTGTAATGTTTTCATTGGTGAGAAACTGGCAGTGCTATAAATAGCTTTCGGCAGTGAGCTTTGGACTGTGGACTAAGAAATCATGGGGCTTTTGTGTTGCCATTTCCCAGCATTCACTCTGAGCTTAAGGCAGACTAACAGTGGAGCAAAGCCAAATATACTTTTCCATGGCCCAGAAGTCCAGAACTCCAAGCCTGTTACCACGATATGGTCTATTTGTGACATTTCAGAAATAATGTTTTTTTTTGTTTATGATTATAAAATTATATATATGGGAAGGGATGCAATTAGAAGCTTGTAGGGAGGTCTGGAGAAATTATGCTGTGACTCTGTCTGTTAAACTGGTGTTATACTTTGGATTAGGGTTGCTAAGTCCATCTTCCACCCCCAGCGGGGGACTTTGGGGGCGTTTCCCTTTTAAGTGCACGAAGCTGGCATTTCCCTGCAAGCCTGATCTCAAGCGGAGATCGGGCTTGGGAGGAAACACGGGTTCCACACACTTAAAGTTTGAGAGAGGGGTGGCTGTGGGTGTTGGGGGTGGGGCTTCCCCCGCCGGCCATCTGGCCGGTGGCGGGTAGAACCCTCCCCCCAAAAAACAGGGGACTCCTGGCAAACCGGGGGGTTTGGCAACCCTACTTTGGATGCAGAACAGCTACTTAAAAATGTAGCACATTTCATTCTGTGAGAAGAGTATAAGAAGAACCCTGCTGGATCAGACCAATGGTCCAAGTAGTCCAGTCTTTTGTCTCAGACGGGGGTCAACCAGTTACTCTGGAAGGCCAGCAACAGGGTATAGAGGCCAAGGCCTTTGCTTGATGCTGCCTCCTGGCCCTAGTATTTTGAATGTGGATATTCCCTTTAGTCATCATCACTAGCAGCCTCCATAACTCCATCTAATCCTCTTGTGAAGTCATCTATGCCTGTGGCCATCACTATATCTTCTGACAGTGAATTCTACATTTTGATCACTCATTGAGTAAAAAAAGGTATTTCCTTTGGCCTGTCCTGAATCTACTGTCCATCAACTTCATCGGATCCCCTCAAATTCTAGTATTTTGAGAGAGAGAGAAAGTTCTCTCTGTCCACTGTTTTTACCCCATCTAAACTAAAAAGTCTCAGACTCTTCAGTGTTTCCTCATAGGAAAGGTACTCCAACCCCTTAATCATCTTGGGCCCTGTTTATACATGGAAGTTGCGGCAGGAGAGGCATAAATGTCGGGTGGAGTATACGGGCGCGATCACAAGGACACATCTGGCAAGCATAGCACACCCATTGCCGGCCCATAGCATCCGCCTGAAGATCCGGAGTTAAAAAATACCCTGGAAAGCCTATTAGCAAATGGTTTGCTACAGGCTGTCGATAGAATACCTACGTGTAATCGTTCAAGCACACTCCTCTCACCGTGTTGACACGTGCCAAAAACACGCGCCGACAAACAAAACCCCACTTTGCCGCTGCGGCGTCTGATTGCATTCTGGCGCATTAAATTGCGCCGGCGCAAAAAGCCATGCCTCCCCACGCACAGACGTTATCTGGCCCGTGTGACAGGGGCCTTGGTTGCTCTCTTCTGTACTTTTTCCAACTCTGCAATGTCCTTTCCAGATCTGGTGACCAGAACAGCAAACCGTATGTCAAATGAGGATCCACCATCTAGGGGCAGTATAATGTTAACGGATTTATTTTCAGTCACTTTCACCTTACATGGTCTGATAAATAGCCACCCACCTCTCTCTGAAGTTGGGGATCACACAGATAAGGGTCTCACCAGAAGATCTCTGCTGTTGAACAGGTATTCATGGGAGAAGGCAATTCATTAAGCACCCTGATCCTTAGGGTTTTAACGGTAATAACCAAATTATACCCAGAAGCAGACATGTAGTCAGTGAAGGTCTCTTAAAATTGGCAGAATATGCTGTCTCTATCCTATGCTATTGCAGTTTCTGAACAGTCTTCAAGGACAACCAGCCCCATGTAAAGCACATTGTTATTGTTTAATCCATCTATGATCAGAGAATGAATAACTATGGCCAGATCCCTCTTCTTGAGGATAGACCAGAGCTGGCGTACCAGCTAAATGCCAGGGTGGAAAATCTGTGCTCGCAAACTCCTTCCAAGAGCCAGCTTGGTGTATTGGTTAAGAGCAGCAGACTCTAATCTGGAGAACCAGGTTTGATTCCCCACTCCTCCACATGAAGCCAGCTGGGTGGCCCTGGGTCAGTCAAAGTTCTTCCAGAACTCTCTCAGCTCCACCAACCTCATAGGGTGTTTGTTATGAGGGGAGGGGGGAGATGATTGTAAACTGCTCTGAGACTCCTTTGGGTAGTGAAAAGTGGGGTATAAAACCAACTTCTCCCCTTCCTCCTTTGCTGAATCTGGTCAACCTGTTAGCCTTTGAGGATCTGTCACAGACTGAGCTTAGCAATTGCATTCATCAGCCTGACTCCTAAGGGAACTTTATCCTGCCTGCCATGAATTATGATTCTAGCCTCTGGCCCTTGCAGATTGGTCCACTCATTTAGACTTCTTATCTTATCCTGACTGCTCATTTGTATCCCTTGCAGCCTTGGGGGGGGGCATCCATGGATCAGTGGTAGAGTGCTTAAGCTTCCAGGTTCAACCTTGACAACCTCCAATTAAAATTATAGGTAGTAGGCAGTGTTCCCTCTAAGCTGAGTTAGTGTGAGCTAGCGCACAGTTTTTTAGCCTCCGGCTCACACACTTTTGTCTTAGCTCAGGAAGGATGGCTCCAGAGCAAACTAATTGATGCAGCAGCCTAATCACTCACTCACAACTTTAATGCCAGTAGTTCACAAAGTAGAATTTTTCCTCACAAGACTCCATAGCTTAGAGGGAGCATTGGCAGTAGGTGATGTGAAAGATCTGAGTCCATGGAAACCACTGCCAGTCTTAGCAGAGGATACTGGCCTTGATGGACTAGTGGTTTTACTTAGTATGAACTGCTTGCTCAGGTGTCTTACTCTCAGCCGTCCCACAGAACTGCTGACTCAGACTTCTGATGATCTGGACACTGCTTCTCAACTTTAGCCTTATCATCCAGGCTTCTGACACTGGGCTAAGGTGCCATGTGTCACAGAGAAGACTTGAGTCTCTGCCTTAAATCCAGATCTAATAGCACTCCTAAGCTACAAACCTGTTTCTTCAAGGAAGAGTGCAATTATATCATAACAGTCTTCCATTAACTCTGTCATCAGTACCACAGTCTTGTCTGGATCAAGCTGCAGTTTATTGATTGTGATCCAACTTGCTGTCATCTTCACATGCATGTTAAGAACTTCTGCCATCTCACTTGAGTCAGATGGACATCAGAAATAGAGCTGGTGATATCCACATATTGGTGACACTGTGTCATGTTCAGGGTTAAGAATAGAGCTATTGCTCTAGCCAGGTTTTCTAGGATACAAATTACAATGACAACCAGTACAGAAATACACAGGAGCAAGGTCTACAAACCAGTTCAGAGTCAGGTAGCCAAAGGTTCAGTCCAACAGTCAAGGTAGGAGGGTTCAGGGGTCCAGTTCCAAGGCTTGGGAACAGCTACAGGATACAGAAGCCTGGGTCCTAGGCTTCAGGAGCAAGCACAGATTAGTGGAGACAAGGTACAAGGCAGCAGGGGCAGGGTAGAGCTCTGTTTGCTAGACAAATCAGCACACAGAGTGTTGGCACGCAAGGCTGTTTCCACACTGAGCCTGGCTCAGTGTGTTTCTTTTATCTGCCCCTTTTGCTGACTCATCCCCTGAGGGCCTGGTGTTGCTCCTTACAGTCATGTTCACCTTCCTACAGGTGCGGATTTCTTACTGGTTCCCTAACAGCCTGTCAGTCTTGGTCCTGCAAGGAACTAACACTCCAGGAACTAACACTGACCTTTGTTGAGCAGCCAAGCAAGCACTTCTCTCCTGAACCACCGAGCACTCTCTTCTTCTATGTGCTGCTGGCTCAGGATTGGCTGGCAGGGAAGTCAGATTCTGTGGCATCTCTTTCTTTTCCTGGAAGATCGAGTAGGCCAGCCGTGACTGGGAAACATTCTGACTTCCTGATGCTTCCCATATTGGGTCTGCTACCAGATCTGTCTGCTCAGGTGGGGATTCCATTGATGTGGGGCCTGATTCTTCAGATTCCTCCAAGGAGAAGGAGGTGGCAGCTGGCTGGCCCACGACTCACTGCAGTCCAAAATTTCTCAATAACATCTTCCAGAAGTTTCATGTAGATGTTAAATAGCATGTAGGACAAAACAAAACCTTGTGGAACCCCAAAGGACAAAAACCATAACGTAGAATGATTGTCCCCTAGTATTATCTTCTGGAACAGACTTGACAGATAAGCCCAGAGCATGGTGCCCCTGATTCCCATGGCACCCTGTCAGATGAGAATAATACGTGGTTGATGGTACTGAAAGGTGATGGGAGTACCAGAAGTCTCAACAGAGGCATACTCTACATGTTTTTATGGTAATGGACATCAGTCAGGGCACCCACGAAAGTTTCTGCTCCAAAACCAGGTCAGAAACCAGATAGAAATGGATATAGAAAATCAGTTTCATCCAACAAAGCCTGAAGCTGAATATCTATCATTCCTCAGAGCACCTTGTCCTAAAAAGGAGGTAGTGCCACCACCCTGTTGGCTGTGCTCATTCAATCCTATTCAGCTTGGATCAGAGACCAAACAACTTATTTAACTTCAGGTCTGAGAAGCTTCTAGCTAAGTGGGTTACATAGTAGAGAACTAGATTCAGTATTAGCACCATGTTGTATTGTACCTCTTGCATCAACCCTTGCCACAAAAGGCACATATATTAGGGAAAGGGTAGGTGGAGAGAGAGAGATAAATGTGAGAGATTTTGGCAAAGAGAAAAAGAGGTGCCAAAGAGAGAGACAGAGGAGAAGTTGGTGCACAGAGTGAGAGAGAGCTGGGAAGAGATTCTCCCAAGGTTTGCTAACTGGTAAGTAGGAGGTGGGTAGGGAAGAAGGGTTGTAATTTACCGGGCAGAAAGTGGGCTTCAGGCCGGTAGTTTTATTGGAATCCACAGATAGAGCAACAGCAGACTTAATGCAAATACAACATTAGTTACAGCCAATTTGCCAAACAAAATGTTAATTTTATTAGGGTTTTTTTTGGGGGGGTTGCAATTATTCCCTCTTGCAATGGCAACTTACTTACTGATTCCAGTAAGTTGGTTGTTGGGTCACAGCCAACAAGCTGAAACATGCTGCTGATGGAGGTTCTACTAGAATCCACAGCAAAAGTTCCCTACAGTTGTAGCCCCTGTTGCAGCCATTTTTCTTAGAGGTACCGAATGAACCTGTCATGTGCGGGCCTGTGTTTCATCTGTATATCTAATAGCCATATGTGGGTTCATCTGTGGATATCTAAATCCACCTATAATAACAAAAAGGAGATTTTCTCAGAACAGTTAAAATACATTGGGCGGGTTAAATTGCCCGATAAAACAAAAATATTGACTGCACATGTGCAGATAATGCACCTTACCTCCTCCAGGCAGCCAGGATGTTGGCCGGGAACAACAGTGACTGGGAGGAAGAAATTACAGTGGGCCTGGCAATGGGGGCTGGGAGCTCCGCCAGGCTTATTTATTTATTTATTCAATTTATACCCTGCCTTCCCCGCAAGTGGGCTCAGGGTGGCTTACGGTAGTGGCACCAGTTGCCAATAAAATCATATGAAACATATAAAACAGTACTAAACAAATAAAACCATAAAATCATAAGGTGCTATTAGTTATCCTCGTAGTGGTGTCCTACAGATGTCTCCAACAGCTGCATTCCAGCTCAGTGTCATCCTGAGTCACTCGATGGAATGAGCCAGATGTTAGAGCTGAGGGCCGGGCTCATTGATGGTAATAGTAGGGGCAGCTCCTAGCTGAAGGCCTGGTGAAAGAGCTCTGTCTTGCAGGCCCTGCAGAACTGTAAAAAATCCCACAGGGCCCTGATCTCTTCCGGGAGCTCATTCCACCAGTAAGGAGCCGCCACTGAAAAGGCCCTGGCCCTTGATGCCAGAGAGGAAGATGGCCAGGAGCCACAGCGGCCCCAGTGATGGCAGCAGGAAAGGGTGAAGCCATGGTGGGTCCAGTGCCAGAGGCCAGAGCTACGTCAAGGCCAATGCCAATGATGGGTGGAAGAGGAGGAGGAGGAGGAGGAGGAGATTGGATTTATACCCCACCACTACCCGAAAGAATCTCAGAGAGGCTTGCAATCCCTTTCTTTTCCCCTCCCCACAACAGATACCCTGTGAGGTAGGCGGGGCTGAGAGAGCTCTCTTGAGAACTGCCCTTGAGAGAACACCCCTAAAAGAACTTATGACTGGCCCAAGGTCACACCAGCAGCTGCACATGGAGGAGTGGGGAATCAAACCTGGTTCTCCCAGATTAGAGTTGTGCTCTTAACCACTACACCAAACTGGTGATATAGAATAGTGATGGGCAGAAAGAGAGAGAGTTATGGGTGGGGAGAGCGAAAGAAATAGTGAGGGGGTGGGTTCTGAAGGAGACTGAAGGTGAGAGGCATGGGGGAGAGAGAGGGAGAGAAGGGATGGTGGGAGGGAGGGAGAAAAAGTGAGAGACAGAGAAGTAGGGGGAGAGGGGAAGAAACAAAGGTGGGAGGGGGGGTCATTGGGGGGGGGACGGGGGGGGACGCCATCCCCCCGGGTGAGGTGCGGGAGGGCGGGGCCTGGAGCTCCCTGCTGGTGCCCGCTGGAGGTCGCCGGCGGCTGTGGGGAGGACACACTTCCGGTGATGTCAGGGGTGTGGCATATGCTAATGAGTTATGCTAATGAGTCCCCCTAGCTCTTTTTCTACGAAATGACCCCTGGGTGGGAGAATGGGATGGCCTCTCCCACAAGTTTCTTGTGTGCCCCCTTTGTATTCTTCTATCCAGCATGTGTAAGTCCTTTTATAATATTCCTCACATTTATTATAGTATTCTTTGATTGATAGACAGGCAAATCTTAATCTTAAAGACAAAGAAGCAAGAGAGATGGTCAAGCTTTGAGTAACTAGGACTTTGCACAAACAGATGCGAAAGAGTATTAGGATGATATACAGCACTTGCTGCAAAGAACACTGGGCAGTGGAATTGTCAATGAGTCCTTCAAGATACTGCTTTTTGGCCTGTTCTGCAGGGTACTGGCTGATTGAACTGCCTGATGACTACTTGGGAGGTTAATGGGTCATTAGGGAATTGGAACAGAAGCTTCCTTTCTCTAATACTGCTCTACACTTCTCATTAAGTTCCTAAGAATCATTATTCATCCCGTTTGCAAGCTCCATTATTTTATTTTTAAAGTTACTTAGTAGCTCAGTATTTTGCTTTTCCATAATAAGTGCCCCTATTATAAACAGATGGGTGAAGCAGGAGGGGGTAGGAAAGAAAGTTGCACTCCACAGTTAAAAATCCATCCGTTATAACACTCTGGTGGATCCAAGCCAAAGTTTAGAAGGCACACGGCCACCACTTAGCATTCAAAAACCCATCAGTGGTGTTTTTCAGCTTGTGACTGCAATCCCTCCAACAAGGTAAGTTTTTTGTCACTACAAGAGAAAAAAACCCAAATTTTGTTGCGTGTATGTGTCATATGGACCAAGGAGTTCCAAATGGGGGAGGCACTCACACTGATGGCATGGTTTGAATTTTCTATTTAAAATACTTTCATTCTGATGACATTTCCCTTCAGCCAGATTTGGCCTTGAGATCAAGGAGTTCATATGCAAGTTACAACTGGTGATTTAGGAGTTTATGGCTGATACTGCTATTTGTCAGTCTCATAAACAAAGGTGTTTTAATCTTTGTTTTATGCCTGCTGGTTTTGCTGTTGTTCAGTCACACACTCTTCACGACCCCATGGGCCACATCCCACCAGGCCCTCCTGTCTTCCATCATGCTCCGGAGTTTGCTTAATTTCATGTTCGTTGCATCAATAACACTGTCTAACCATCTCATCCTTTGCTATTCCCTTCCTCTTTGACCTTCAATCTTTCCCAGCATCAGGGTCTTCTCTAGTGAGTGCTCCCTTCTCATTTGGTGGCCAGAGTATTTGAGCTTCAACTTCAGTATCTGGCCTTCCAGGGAACAGTTATGGTAAATTTCTTTTAGGATTGACTGATTTGATCTCCTTGCAATCCAAGGGACTCTCAAGAGTCTTCTCCAGCACCATAATTCAAAAGAATCTATTCTTCAACACTCAGCCTTCCTTATAGTCCAACTCTCACAGCCATACGTGAAACACTTATTATATTTTCCTGGCTACAACTTTAACATACCACAAATCCTAGTGCATGTTCTAAAATCCTAGTATGGGATGCATAACATATGTAATCAAACATGTTTCACCCCCTTTAGTACACAAAGGAAATCCTAGTGGATTGCAAGTTATCACGTTGATCTAATTCAAGGACACTATCAGCTCATAGGACTGGTTCACCCATTGCAGCTTGAGTGCTAGTAACCAGTGGCTTTTCAACCATGTTGGGCAACAGGTGGGCAAACATGAACACTATTCAGCCCATTGGAAGTTGTTTAACATCATGGATATATATGCTGCAGTTATCAGTGATCGTGTGAAAATAATTTTAAAAACTCTTGCCCTCTAGGTCACCTGGGATTAATAATCTATGGTTTTCCCTTGTAAACATGGCAGCTATAAAATGTAAACAAGCCCAAAAGTGTATTTTACCAACTCAGGCATCCCATATTCACCAGCTCTCTGATGCTTTGTTAACAGTGCCCTTAGTCTTCGTGAAGAAATGCATTTTTTCTTTGGAGGTTTGAATTGAGCATAACCTTCACCCTGACTTTTAAAAGTTTCTTTTTTTTCTATGGGCAGAGAACAGGCAGGAAGCGGGGAAGTCAGTTCAATTGTGTTCCACCTCAGCCCACCTACATAGAAATGCTAATAGGTCTAGACTATGGGATGGTCAAGCTCCCATCCTCTAAGCAGGGAACAGAGATTTAGAGGCATTAAATACTAGCAAATTCTCGAGACTTCAGGAAAAGCTTCACTGACCTGGCTTGACCTGGTCAGTGGGTGGGGAAACAGAGGAGATAAAACTCAGGGGAGCAAGCTCTCTGTAATGCAGAGTCCATCAGAGCAGGCAGAAGTCTTAACTGAGGTGTGGAGGAGGTAGCTATTTTACCATGTGCTGTCCTGAGGAGCTGAAGGTAACTTCTAGGTAACGGAAAACTCTGTAGAGATCTGTAACTTTCTAAGACAAGGAGCCTGTCCTATATTTTAACATCTGATACGGCATATATAGGGAGGGCAGGAAGGGTTGCATCAGTCTTTGTTGCCTTTTCTTACAAACCCAGGGAAACGCTGATCACCACTTTGGGGTCAGGAAGCAATTTTTCTCCTGGCCAGTTTGGCGGGGGATCCTGGAAGTTTTTTGTCATCTTCTGGGCATGGGTAAAGTAACCAGGACCCAGCAATTTAGATGACATAAAGACCAAAAGTATTGCTGCACAAGTTCATATGCTTACAAAAACTAACAATAACATCAAAAGACCGAAGTCTTCAAACTGCGGAAGCAAGGACGAACTTTCTCGAGCTTGACAGTCCGTTTCGACCTGAGTCTTTATCAAATAGCTCTAGTATGTAACACTTTTGAATTGATGCACATATTTTGGAAACTCATGATTTGAAGAAATAACAACACAAACTGACGTTTGATAAAGACTCAGGTCGAAACGGACTGTCAAGCTCGAGAAAGTTCGTCCTTGCTTCCGCAGTTTGAAGACTTCGGTCTTTTGATGTTACTGTTTTGCTGAAATATTAAAATATCATTATTGTTAGTTTTTGTAAGCATATGAACTTGTGCAGCAATACTTTTGGTCTTTATATCTTCTGGGCATGGAGCAGAGGTCACTGGGTGTGTGTGTGGGGGAGGTATTTGTGAATTTCCTGAATAGTGCGATGGCTGCCTTAGATGACCATGGAGGTCCCTTCCAACCCTATGATTCTATGATTCTGTAGAGAGAGGGACAGAGGAATTGTGTTTTATCCATTTCTTTTGAATCCCTTGCCAAATCTGGTGCTGTAATAAAGGAAGCTTGTGAACATTTTCTTTAAATAATCTGTAACTGGTGGATCTGTAACTGGTTGACAGATCGCACCCAAAGAGTGCTTGTTGCTCTTCTTCTTGGAGAGGAGTGACAAGTGGAGTGTGTCAAGGCCTGTTTTGTTCAACATCTTTATCAATGATTTGGATGAAGGGATAGAGGGAATGCTTATTAAATTTGCAGATGATACTAAATTGGGAGGGGTAGCAAATATGGTAGCAGACAGAGTGAGGATACAGGATGATCTTCACAGGCTGGAAAACTGGGCTAAAAGAAATTTAATGAATTTCAATGGGGATAAATGTAAAGTTCTGCATTTAGGTAGGAAAAATCAAATGCATAATTATAGGTTGGGGGAGACTTGTCTTGGCAGTAGTATGTGCAAAAAGGATCTAGGGGTCTTAGTAAACCATACACTGAACATGAGTCAGCAGTGTGATGTGGCTGCTAAAAAGGCAAATGCGATTTTGGGCTGTATCAACAGAAGTATAGTGTCCAGATCACGAGATGTGATGGTACCACTTTGTTTGGAATAATAATAATAATAATAATAATAATAATAATAATAATAATAATAATAATAATACTGGCCTACATCACAGTGATGTTGTAAGGGTTAAAACAAGATCACATATGGAGCACTTTTGAATATTGAATACTTGGAAGGAGTATGTAAATTTGAATTACTATTTCCTATGTCTGCGGCCATCGCTGAATTTCATACAAGCACCAGGGTGTTGAGAACTTTAAAGCGAACCTCAGAGCTTTTCTGTTGCCCCAGAATATCGGGCCAGAACCAACGGGTTGAAATTAAATCAGAAGAATTTTCAGTTAAACATGAGGAAGAACTTCCTGACAGTTAGAGTGGTTCCTCAATGGAACAGGCTTTCTCGGCAAGTGGTGGGCTTTCCTTATTTGGAGGTTTTCAAACAGAGACTAGGTGGCCATCTGACAGCAATGTGAATTCTGTGAACTTAGGCAGATCATGAGAGGGAGGGCAGGAAGAGTTGCCTCAGTGCTTAGTTCTTCTAGCCCTTTTTACATGCCCAGGGATATGCTGTTTGCGTCTTTGGGGTCAGGAAGCAATCCTGGAGGTTTTTTGTCATCTGGGCGTGGAACAGCGGTCACTATGGGTGTGGAGGGGGGTATTTGTGAATTTCCTTCATTGTGCAGGGGGTTGGACTAGATGACCCTGGAGATACCTTCCAACTCTATGATTCTATGAAATACTTTATAACTGCTGGAAGTGGTTCTCTGTACCACATAGACCTCTACCATCTTGAACACGCTATTTTAAAAGGGTCGCCAGGAATAAGGCAGTCAGTTGGCAAGTGGCTATTCCTCCAGAGGTGCACAAAGCAGTAAATGGTCCCCATGGTGACCAGGCGCTGGCAACAGGAGATGCAGAGGCATAGAAGGGAAGCTGGGGGAGTCCTGATCCTCCCAGTAGGCAATTCCTACAAAGGTAATGTTGTGATGGCAGGTTACCAGAGAGCGAGAAAAGCCTCTCCAGTGGTGAGAAAACCTTGGAGGGCAGGGTAGAACAGGGCCTGCAGGCCTGAGTAGGACCATTCTGCCACAGTTTTCAACAGAATTTAAGTAAAGCTCAGACAGTATGCTGGCTTTCTGCCCAATACTGAATTTTTCACAGTGCCTCCACAGCCACTAGAAACGAAGCAGTACTTCTCTCTTTCAGCTTTATTCTGTGTGACACTGAGACCCACCCACTCTGCCAACCTGATGGGCTCAGTGGATTTTCTTTCACCCCAAGGGGTTTTGTTTCCATTTTTATTTTTAATCAATGCCTAGAGCCTTTCTATAAATAAACAAACTTGCCTTCTCAGCATTTTAATGCTGTTCTTCTCACAGAGTTCTCTGCGTTGTTTGCAAGTCACCAGGAGCAAAGTAGCTTGCAAACAATCATATATTCCCACTAAACTGTTCAGACAGATGTAACATTTTAAGAAATCAGAGACTTCACTTCCTTTCCTTGAGCTAAGCAGGGGAAGGGGGGAGAGAATGATTGGTCAAGTTGTCTCCATGCCTTTATCCTTAGGGCATTCATGGTGACTTTGAGCAAATTTGTGCTGTGGAATATTACTATCTTTAGTTAGGTCTGTGCAGAAGAGAAGAACAGAACTCAGAGGTTTGTGATTTGTCATCTCTGTAAGAGGGCCTACAGCCTAAACAGAATGACCTGGAGGCGTATCCCACTTTGACAAGAGTCTCCAAGCTGACTGTGAATGGTAGATACCACAGATGAGCAGACTTCATTCAACTTGATTTAGAAATAGATTTGGCAAACAGGACTATTTTCCAATATCCACTAGAAAATAGCTTGTTTTCCCCCCCAGTCCCAGACATCAGTAAAAGTATGATGGGTTCTGAATGGCATTCCCCACAAATAAATCCTTCAACCCTCTCCTGTACACTGTCTTTCCCTTCTCCCACAGTTACCTGGCAGTGGAATAATGAGGGCAGGGAGATCTTGGTAGGGACCTTTGTGAGTTCTCCTTCCTTCCCCTTCTGGTGCTTAGAATGCTGCTATATCCCAGGTACCAGGCATCCTGGGAACAATTATTCTCCTGAGTGCTTGAGTCCATATTATGAAAATTGGCCACCAAGGAAATTGCATGTCCTAAAGCTCCTTGAACCTAGGATGGAACTGGGCATGCATCCTAGGTTCAGGGAACCCTGGGGATATGTACTGCTCTGGTGCCATAGCAAAACTTTGTTTCCCAGGATTCCAAGTGCTTTAAAAACTGCCACTGCAGCATTCAAAGAAAGAAGGAAGAAGCACAGCAGTTCAGATTGTTATCAAAGCCAAAGATGGATGTTCAGGAGAAATAGAGCCCACAACAATTGAAGTGGATAACTGAGGTGAGCATTACAAAAAAGAAATGTTTGCGTTCCCAACCAAGTAATTATCAATTTCCGTGATGTTACTAGTAGAATCTGAATCATGAAGACAGCTTAGTTTGTGTCTGAAATTGGGTTGGTGAGTGAGAGCATTCAGTCCTTGGTAAATCTGATTATTTTGCACTATACTTTGAAGATTTTACTACAGCTCCCTATTATAGTAAAATACAATTTAAAGCTTTAGACCTGCACACCACAGTCTGTTTGTCTAGGGAGTACATACTGTTATACACACACACATATGTATGTGCGTGTGTGTGTGTGGAGTACATACCATTGAATTCTGGGGTGCTTCTGTAGTTCAATGCATATGTGGTGGATCCAATCATCTTTTTCTGGACCTCTTAGTGGCTTTCAATCATGGTATCCTTTTGAACCATCTTTCCAGGCAGGGACGGTGGTTCTGGTCCTAACTGGAGGGTAGGTTTCAGAAGATGGTGCTGAAGAACTGCTGCTCAGCCCCTTGTCTTTTGGCCTGTGGAGTTCTGCAAGGCTCCATCTTGTCTTCTATGCTTCTTTGCCGCACTGCAGGATCGTTGTGTGATCACCACCTCGCCCCTACCCACGGGACCTCGACAGGACATGTGATTGGGCGGCTGTGCGTTATTTTGCTCCGGGCCAAACTGCCACGCTCCCCCCCCCCGCATTTTACGGCCTGTGTGACCGGGATCCAGGATTCTTTCTTAACCCAGGTTCAGAAATCATGGGTTACTTTGTTCAGGGCTTTACTTCACGAGAACCCTGGCTAGCTCTAACCGTTCTTGATTCAATTAGTAGTCAGCATTCTGGGGAAAGGGAGTGGAAGGGGAAATTTGATCAGATGTAGATTTTTCATGAAAACTTTAAAGAGTTCAATAGAGGAGGTAAACATTTAAAATCGTTATGAGCCTCCAGGGAGTGGAGGTTTAGGGGAATCCTTACTCATTGACAGGAAAGAAAAAAAATCAATAGGACTGTACATGTTAACATGAAATCTTCTTAATTCAAACAGCATGTCATTGGGATCTGCCATGTGTTCCTCTTGACGGCATAAATCGTTCCCCTGTTGTCTGCAACCTCAGTGATGAAATGAATAAAAAAAATCAGCTTCCTTGTGAACAAGTGGCACTCTGATCTATTCATTTATTTGCAGGGCTCATTAATATAACATCGCTGCAACAAACAGCTAACAGGGACTGGAAAGGAGGGGAGAGAGAGAGCAGTGTCAGGCTGAATAATGGAATTGCTCTGCTGAGATAACAATTAGGTTTGGAATATACTATCAGCTAAGACGGAGACAAGGAATGATCATGCCAGGCTGATGAACTAGCTCCGTGGATGCGCCGAGCTCCTGCTGGGTTCATCCATTGGGACATAGCCAGATACAAATATAACAATAGAACAAAAAAGCAAGTGTAAAATAGGTGACTTTTTTCATTTTGGTGTTGCCTTTTCCTTTGTCAGATATGGTATTATTATATCCAAATTCACTTATAGTGCTGTACTTGAAGGACTCATGTCTTTCTTGTAGTTTGTATTTCCACATTTGTCTCATCTGATTCTGAAGCCTTTGGAATCAATTATATCTTGTTCCAAACAAATTGTCAGAATATAGGTTCCAAAGTGTGACACTCAGTGAATCCACTGCAGTGAATAGCAGTGAGATGGTGCCTGTTCCTTTGGGGTGCAACATTGGCATGCATGCGTTGGTCTGTGCTTCGTGCGGTGGGAGATGCTACTTGGCCTGTGGGCTTTAGTTGGGCATTTGGTATTGATGTTTTTGAATTAGCACTCCAGGGCTGTGATTGCAGTGTTCTTTTTGCAAAGTGGTGCAACTTCCTATACTGTGTTGCTCTGTCAGTATGTTGTAACTTGCAAGGTTATAGTGGCAAGTTAGTCCTTGAGTGCAGTGCTGTCCATTTTTTACATGGCCTAGCACCATAGGATCAAGCCATTGAAGACTACAATGGGTCATAGAATATTTTTAATTTATTTACTTCTTTTACATCCTTTCTCCCTGCTGGGGACTCAAAACGGTTTATGTTGTTCTCTTCACCTCCATTTTATCCTCACATCTATCCTGTGAGGTAGATTAGTCTGAGAGTGTGTGATTGGCCCAAGGTCACCTAGCGATCTCCCATGGCATGAGTGGAGATTTAAATCTGAATCTCCCAGATCGTAGCCTGACACTCTAACCACTATACTGCACTGAGGCAACACTATTTTTGCAGCAAGTTTTTCCTTTCCAGGTTCCCATCTTCATTTATCTCAAATAAGAAAAGTTAGTAGAACCCTATTATTTGTGGCTATGGGGGTTGATAATATACACTTGTACCCAAAGGTACTTTCTCATGAGGGGCACCTTCATAATGGTAATATAATACTTAGCCTTGTGTAGCTGCTTGCATCCAGTGATTGTCACGCACTTTCGATACTTGAAGCAGCTGGAGCGCAGTGACACACTAGTAGACTTGGGATTAGAACTCACAAGAAACTAATTTCCTTTTCTGAATGGTAATATGAGTTAGAGCACTGGAAAATTATCTTTTTTTAAAAAGCCTCTTCTCCAGGTATGTTGTAAGATGGGATATGATAAAGATGATTAGACATCTTCCACCTTAACATCCCATTCCAGCTAGAAACTGTGCAGGTACTGAAGCAGTCTTCAGCATATATACTCCTGGCTGTATGGGGAACTGTGTGAGCAAATGCCAACTGTGCTTGTTACTCTTCCAGCCAATCCAATAGCAGAGCTGGGTGAATATTAGTATTGGGGGGGAAACAGGAATTCCACCAATAAGCTGTTCAGGAGGAGGAGCAGAAGTCTGGATTCATCCCCCTCCCCCCTTTGCTGCCTAATGACAGGATTAAATAGTTGTACAGAATTTTTCAGAGGGGCTATGAGTACAAATAGGGCTGACAGGCCTCCCACTATGATAGGAGACCTCCTGCCAGCACCCCTTGTTGCCAACTACTGCTTTGAGCAGCAGTGGGAAGGGGGAAAGTTGCCATTGTCTGTGTGGCAATATCATTTCCAATTTTATCATAGCATTTCTAGCTATTATTACAGCTACCTGATGCCACTTTAGGTTTTCCCTTAAGAGACATCATGGCATAGAAGACTACATGCCCCCGATGTGCCTGCCCCCAAAGTGCCCACTGATTGCCGGACACTACCTGACAACCCTAAGTACATTTTTTAAAGTTTATGTCCATGAAGCTTCAGTTTCAACACACATGCTCTGTTGGATCAAAGCCTCAAAATTAAACATGGATGATAAATTATCATCAGATTGGTGTGATTCTGTTGTAATGCTGATCTAGCTACCCTGCCTCCTGCCCAGATGGGCACAACCTTCCTGGCCCTTCATGATGGTTGGAATCTTGGGATGCTGGTAGAAACCTAGATATAAGCTTAGTCTGCATAACTACATAATCAAGAAACTCTGTGTCTTTAAAGGTTTGGAATGTATGATACAAACCAATTTTTTTGCTGGGCTTTTGCCCTGGTCCATTTCTGGGGTCTCTGTAACCATACCCTTTAATTTTTAGCTGCATTCTGTGATTATGACTGAATCTCCCCAGCTGTAATTAATGTAATGCATCTGTTCTAACCCCGGGGCTGCATTGTGACACAGTTCCTTCAAAACTGTTCAATTAGTGGACACTAAAATCTAGGTCGAATGGGAAGTCTGGTTTGGGTATTTTCCAGGTCAGAACATTTGGAAAATGGAAAGGCATTACTGCCTTGTTTGACACTGTAGTCAGTTTTTGTTGACTCAAGTTAGGTAAGAAATGTGAATGGCATCTCAGAGAATGGCAAACAGTGGGCTTTACTGGGGAGGGGCAAAGCAGCTCAGCTTGTCATGCAAATGCTGCCGCAAATGCATTTTTAAAAATAACACACTGTTGTAAAGGAAATGACTGTCAAGAACCATGAACCATTGTGTTTGGGTGACTTGTAAACACTAGCAACAGCAGACCTTCTGTGCTCAGTATAATATAATGCAATTTGATTGTTGTATAGTGTCTTTTGAGACACATGATGCTTTGCAACGGTAAATGATACAAGATGCACTACAGAGTGTGATTTACAGAAAATGGGAATGTAAGAGACACTACACAGTGAACAAATTAAAGCTTTTAGTCCCAGGACTGAGAGCGCGGGAGGAAATGGGAATTGAGGCAAAAGCAAGAGAACAAATGCGTATTTTTAGAACACAATGGCAGCAGCCCCGTCTAGGATGGCACCAGCATGGTTCACTTTGTTTTGGAATGGTTTTCAGCATTAAATCATCAGCTTAAGAGATACAAATGAAATAGGAGTAGATCCGAAGTGAGAAAATTAGTAGCTGGAAAAAAGAATTGGGGACTACTGTGATTTGAGCGGCAGCAGAAAATTGATAGGGTAGATTAAAATAAGAGACAGTGTCGAATGAGAACTAACTGGATAGAAGAATGTCCTGGCACAGTCTATGAAAGAGAGACATGTGGAGCAGAAGGGTTCAGTAGAGAATGCAGGTTTAGTATGGCTACCCAGGACCAAGATTCTAGGCAGTAGTGAAGTTTAAAAAAAGAAATGTCTGGGTGGGCTTTATTCCAGATGTGGTAAGTGGGTTGGTTCCTTAGTGATAAGAGAAGATCACTCTGAGCATGCTCTGTGGACACTGTATCCTCAGATGTGAGCAACAAGTAACTGTTGAGTGATGAAGTCGGAACACAAGTTACTCAGCAAGGAGTCAAAATATTGTAGGTCAGGGATTAGATAAGGAAATCTTGCATTGTGATAACTTCTCACATAACTAATACTTTTCTCCATTAATAGCAGTTTATAAAATTAAAGGCTGGTAGCTCATATAAAATAACATTTTCATCCAAGTCATCCTGTATTTCACAAGAAAATGTCTATTAAGAAAGAAAACAGTTTTCCCTTGAAGTGTTTGAAGTCGAGATGTTAGTTCTGAATCAGCACTTCAGAATCAAGGATATCAGCCTCTTTTGTTCTTCTTGTTGTTAAACTTCTAAAACAAATGTTATTTTCCGATTTTATCAAAGGCAGAGTTCTAAAACTGGTTTTCTGACTATTTGATCACCAGTCTTGTTACCAGCATGCATAAACATTGCAACTCATGAGCTTAGTTCTCAGCTTATATCCTGAGACTTTTCTGAAGGCATGATGAACAGCAGGGGTCATTTCATAGAAAAAGAGCTAGGGGGACTCATTAGCATAACTCATTAGCATATGCCACACCCCCTGACATCACTGGAAGTGTGTCCTCCCCACAGCCGGCGGCGACCTCCAGCGGGCACCAGCAGGGAGCTCCAGGCCCCGCCCTCCCGCACCTCACCCGGGGGGATGGCGTCCCCCCGCGTCCCCCCCCAAATGACCCCTGATGAACAGCAATATTAACATGTGCCCAAGCATGTTATCATGAGGGGTCAGCATACTTAACAAACCAAACTGAGATGTAGGCCCCTGCCACACGGCAGGGAAAACACGGGCCGAAGCGTGGCTTTTAAAAGCCGCGCCAAAAAAGAAACGCAGCGGCGGGATCCCACGGATCCCCTGGCCGCGGCGCCTTATCTCCCCAGCACGATCAGATGCCGGGGAGAAAACACATTTCCGACGGGGAGGCTGCTGAACTGCGCATGTCGGAGCATGCACAGTTCGGGTGGGGGCCGGGGATGTGCCGGCGCAAAGACGCGCCGACGATCCGACGGCCCAGTTGAGGCGCCTCATCCAGATGAACCACCTCGGTAGGTGGTTCCCAGTTGATGCGGAGTTTCGAGGGGAAGGGCCGGATCGGGGGCGGAAGCACTACACTTCCCAGGTGTTGTGGTGTGATTGCGGCCGTTTGCTCCGCCCCCGATCTGTCCCGCTCCCGGTCCAAATCCCCTAGTGTGAACGGGACCGTATTTAAAGCATTAAAAACTGTTGCTAAAATAGTCTTGGGAACTGTCCTATATTTTTGGAAAAGTAAACAGGAAGAAAAGGTATGCACCAACATAAAATCCAAATATTACTATTATAAGCAAATTAATGCACACTGCAATACTCTATGCACACAAGGACTGTACCATAAATATGAATATACAAAATATCTTCTTCAAAGGATGTACAGATGTGTGAGTCTAGTAATTCCAATTCACACTGTTAGGAACAAGCCCTTAGGTGTTCAAATTTAGTTCACAAAGAATTTTCATCTTTGTGTTGCTGTCTGTATTTCTGGAAAGCACATAACAAAGGGGCCTAGTTTTCCCAGCTTACACCACAGACCACTGACAGAGCCAAAAATTGCCACCATACGTTCTGGTGATGGATAGTGCCTATTCCCGAGCCTTAGCTCCTGTCTGTTGCTATCCTAGGGAGCTGGATGGAGTAGCTACCCTTTTCAAGACTGGGAGCTGAAGTGGTTATGGCAGAAGTGTCGGATAAATAGGCAGCTCATGAAGTAAACTCTCCTGTTAGTATTTCAAAGAGACATTTAGGTAGGTGTGAATGCTTTGCTTCCTAATAAAATATAGTATTAAACATTCAAAGCCTGTCTAAAGTGGAGCTTAATGAAGTCCTCCAGAGTAAGTATCACGCCTTTTAAAGTTAGTTGCTTTTATAAAAGTCTATAAAAAGGAAGCCAGTCCTATTCTCTGAGCATAGGTTTCCACAACTATTATCCAGCTGTTACTTTCCATCAGCTTTCTCATGTTCTGCCATGGCAGGCATATAAACTTCCTCCCACGACTGGAAGATGTCAGGGCATGATACAGATGCTAGGAAGATGAGATTTGTATTCAGGGCTTGGAATGATTACAATACACTAGCCCAGTCTTCCAAGGTGGACAGAGTGATTTGGTTCCCGTGTTTGAGAGCCCACATGAAAACCACAAGATGAAGTGCAAGATGAAGCTAATGAAGGATAAAAAGAGTTGCGGGATAGGCCATGAACTCTGTCTATGGATATATTGTGCTGGCTGCTTGTGCATTAATTTCCCATTGATGTGAATTTAATTCACACATCTGGTGTGTGACATCTGTACAAGACACAGCTGGCAATTGGTACAGCTGTTGGGTTTTTGTGTTTAAAGTCATATTGGAATAACAGCCTACTGGAATGGGGCCAAATTATATCACTTGGCTGTATAAAAGGCCACAAAATTTAACATAGGCTTTTGCTGTCACAGTTTCTGTCTGAGAGCTTATAGGAAGAATTTGCCTGATTGTGCCCTCATTTTTTTTTCTCTCTCCCTTTGCTGTTGCCTTAGTAGCTGAAATTTAGGTTGTGAACTTTGTGGGGCAAGGACTTCTCTTTTTTATGTATACCAGTCTGTAAAGTCCCATGTACATTGCTGGCATGTGCATGAAAGAAAGACTGATCTCTTCACTGGGCTATGTCTTCCTCACTTTGTATGTATCCTCCGGTATATATAATTCTATTTTGGTCATGGACTCCCCTGAACATTCCAATGCGCTCCAAAATCAGTTCGCTCTCTGATCTGTTATTCAGAGGGTCTCCCTATCCACTGGCCGCTTTGCCTGAGTCCTGCCTCCAACAGTCTAAACAGTTTGCTGTTCTTCTCCCCTCCACAGCCAGTCAGAATGCAGAGGTCATTTGCATATGTGGCCTGATTCGCCTTTGGCTCGGAACACAGAGGTCATTTGCATATGCGGCCTCACTGGCCATTCCCTCTAACATTCTAAACAGTTTGCTGTTGATGTTCTGAGGTAAAATAAATTTCCCCTTAGTGTCTGTTGAGGGAAAAAGACCTCTGTTGGCAACCATGTAATTGGCTATGGAACCACTTTCCAGACCCTTGGAGCCCAGAAAACATGGCACAGGAGGAGGTGCTTTTCTACATTAGCTGTGACTGCATAGCCCCAAATTAACATAAGCCAACCTCCAGGCGGCCTCCAGCTATGAAAACTGATGTCCAGATGACCAAGATCAGTTCTCCTGGATACAATGGCTGCTTTGGGCAGTGGATTCTATGGCATTATACCCTACTGAGGTCCCTCCCCACCCCAAATCCGGCCTCCCCAGGCTCTACCCCTCAAATTTACAGGTATTTCCCAACCCAGAGTTGGCAACCATGTAATCAGCTATGGAACTACTTTCCAGACCCTTGGAACCCAGAAAACATGGCACAGGAGGAGGTGTGTTTCTACCTTAGCTGCCACTGCATAACACCCCCCTCCCCCTCAAAAATAAGTCAGAGGTGGAGAAAACCATATCTGTTACCATGAGGCTGTCCTCCCATTCTACCCACTTGGGGCAGCAAAATGACTTGAGACAGCCCTGCCTTATAGCTAAGCAGAAGGAAAGAAACATGGCTTGCCTCCCTCCATTTTCCGCTTCCCTCTGCCGCCCCACCAGCCACAGTTGGGACACTCATCTGGAGCTTCCTTCTAGATCTCGTTGTATTTCTTCCCACAACGGGCATTACTCCTAGTACATATATAAGTCTGCCTTGGTTTTGGGTTGTACAATTGTGTTGTTACAGTACTAAATGTAATGAATAAAGGTGGTGAGTTTATTATTTATTAACAGACTCAACCATGCACCCCCACAGACAGCTTCATTACTTCAGAGTATCTCAGTTTGATCAAAAATAAGTTAAAATGTTCATTAGATGTGGGAGCATACAGAGAACACAGAATAAAAGGCAAACATACTGCATTCAGTGTGTACCAAACAGGCACAAAATATCCTGTGGTACAGCCAACACAGCCTAGGACTCTCCCAGGTACTAAGCTAAAAGGGTGATAACTAGCTCACTTAGTGATCCTAAAGACAAACTCCATTCACTAAGATTGATTCAGGTGGGTAGTCGTGTTGGTCTGAAGCAGCAGAACAAAATTTGAATCCATTGGCACCTTTAAGACCAACAAAGTTTTATTCAAGGTATATGCTTAAGGGTGCCTGCACATGAAAGCTTATACCGTGAATAAAATTTTGTTGGTCTTAAAGGTCCCACTGGACTCAAACTTTGTTCCATTCACTAAGCAAATATGTTCTTTTGAGTGCCATTACTGACCTCATGACATATAGATGAATACACGAGAATCATGCGTGAATCATCTAAAATAATGCTTAGCTGAAATGGAAGGGCATGTTTTGTAAAAAAATATTCAGCTCAATGAAAATAAGCCCATTTTTTCCAGCAATGTTTTCACCCCTTTGCAAAGTAGTTCATAAAGGGTCAGGTGCCTGGGGAAAAGAAAGCACATCCTTTTTGCTGAGAAAATTGGGCCAGTGTTCCCTCCCACTGAGTAGTGCATTCAAGTATCCATCCGACTGAATGTAATGCAGTGCAGAAGAATAGTACGGTATGCATATTCAGGTGCACATCTGAATAAATATATGAATACATATGCTGTACATTGGAAAACTTTCAGTGGGGATACTCAGTTGAATATGCATGAAACAGGCATGAAAAATGCATGAAAAAAATCAAGGTTTTTCACTGTTTCCTAAATCTCACTATGATAATTTTCACACCAAACCCCCCCCAAAAAAACAAAAAAACCCAAACCTTGATAGGGTTCCAAGGTATGAGTTGGAAAATACCTGGAGACTTTGGGAGTGGATCCAGGAGAGGGAGGGGTTTGGGGAGGGGAGGGGCCTCATCATGGTACAATGCCATCGAGTCCACCCTCCAAAGCAGCCATTTTCTCCAGGGGAGCTGATCTCTGTCAGCTGGATATCAGTTGTAAAAGTGGGAGATCTCCAGGCCCCACCTGGAGGCTGGCAACCCTAAACATTGATGACAAATCAGTGCAATACTAGTCTAAAGAGATAAATGGAAGCCTATAACAGGATGTGCTCTCCCAATGGAAGTTACTAAAAGGAGCTCAGTGCAGTGTGATACTCTGCTACCACAATTTATTTTTCTGCTTTTGATTAATCCAGAACTTTTGTCTGCGGGTCTGAATTCAGATCACTTTTCATTCACACAAAGACTTTTACAAGTACCGTGTAATAGGATTGCCACATAACTGTGTTACTCAAAGCAATCTCACGTATAATGAAATCCCAACTACCATGCTTTCAGCAAACCTCAAAATCTGCCCTGTTGCTAATTTATCATGATTCTTACAAAATCTCCAGTGTGCTGGGGAAGTGGGAAATGGTACCAATTCTTGTCATTTGTATGAGCGTCTTTTCAGGTTTTTGAAGTGTTTTTTTCAAAACCTTGAATGTTGGAAATGTGAGAATCTCAGTTTTCCCTTCATAATAAAATAACTTTATCACCTCTGTGGATGTGCGAGGAAATTTGAATATGGAACTATACCGTAGAAAGAGACAGTCTAAAAGAATAAGATGTTAGGAACTGGATGGCCATTGAAGAATTGGATTTTATTTTTTAAATCTTTTTAGTCTTTTGGGTTGTTGCAGAATTACATCCTTCTGAGGCAACTGAAGTTGATGGGTGTAACTCTGCTTAGGAGGGCACTTCTGGTCCCATTTATATTTGAGGTTTGGTGTCACAACTCTGATTTTGTTAGTTCTTAAGTTGTATCAGGTGTAGATACTTTTTAATTATCAGAAAATTGTAAAGTAGAGAAGAAGAAAAAGAAGAAGAGAAGAGATTGGATTTATACCCCACCCTTCACTCAGAGTGGCTTACTATCTTCTTTCCTTTCCCCTCCCCACAACAGACACCCTGTGAGGTAGGTGGGGCTCTTTCGAGGATTGCTCTTGAGAGAACAGCTTTGAAAGAACTCGTGACTGACCCAAAGTCACACCAGTAGCTGCATATGGAGGTGTTGGAAATCAAACCTGGTTGTCCCAGATTAGAGTCCATGCCCTTAACCACTACACCAAACTGGTAATGTGTGGACAATTCCTTTCCCACTGTTTCCTTTTGCACTGACCTACAGCCATTTAACATCACAGACTTGCCAGGCCATTAAGTTATCTCTGGTCCCATAATGTTCAAAGAGTATATTCAGACTGACAGATTTTCACATTAATAGTACCTGAAAGTATTGTTGTTGTCTTGACCAGCTCACACTTCATTGCACAGTCTGTCCAATTAATGCTTCATTTCCAGGTGTCTTTGCATAGTACCTCATTAAACAGGGACTAATCCTTCCCATGGTGCTCCTTGTTTATCTTTGGACAAGTGCTTTTCCATATCCCTTACATTGGTTCTGGTTTTGTGATTCCCAGCTTTGTTATCAAACTGTTTTTCCTTAAATGTTTAAAAGCAAATTTTGGACACATTCATGATAGACATAATGTAAGCTGAGGGTTCACAAGGAATTGTGGCAAGAATATACAGGAGGAACTTGCCATCCACAGCATGAAACTGCTACCAGCCTGTTCCTGAGCAGTTTAGTACTATATCCCCATTGCTATAAATGTCTGGCTGCTGAGGTTCAAACATGAGCCATAAAACAGATTTTATTAGCCCTTCCCTATGTTATAAAGGGCATAATCTCCTGACCCTATTATAACCCACTTCAGAAAGGTGTTAGTGGCTGTGTCCTTTTAAAATTTAAAAAGGCTGTGGGATAGAAGTGCAGTTCATTAGGACTAGAGGCAATGCTTGCTGTCTGACATTAGTTAGAATCAAACAGGGGAGGAGAATGATGTAAGCTGCTTCAAAGTAAAAATGAAGTAAAATTTTTAAAAATTAGAAATAGGAATCACTGGAAACTCTATGGTTTGCCATGGAGGTTCCAGTGATTCTTAGAGGAGTGTGACATCACTTTAAACAGTCTTCATGAACAAACCTTGGGAATAAAGGTGTTGCTTATTTTGTTGAGACCCTGAGGCTAGAAGTATTTACATGGCAAGACAATATTACAACTGTATTCTCCTGGATTTCCATATGAGAGTCATGAATTTGACCTTGCTATATTTCTCCTAAAAAGCAGGACAAAGATACCCATTTGGGGATGGTTTAGTGGTGTCTAAGAACACTGTAGTTTTTGTCTTTGTTTTCAAAATCATAGAAACTATATTTAAAATAAGAACAAAAATCCACAACTACCTTCAGATTCTTATCACCCTCCCCATACCATTTTCAGGCTTTTTAGTAAGCATTGTTCATATTGTAAATATTATACTTGCTTCTTTCCTCAGATTCTAACAGTGTCAGGTCCACCAGAAGGAGGAACACGAGTCACAATTCGTGGTGTTAACCTGGGCTTGGATTTCTCTGAGATTACCCACAATGTGCATGTGGCTGGTGTGGAATGTACACCGCTGGAGGAGCAGTATATAATTGCTGAGCAGTGAGTTGATGTGGCTGCATTTCAGTGTTTATGTGAGCTGAACACCAATTTTAGCTTTTTGGATAAATGTCATTGCATCTTGCATCAACTGGAAAACTAAATATGCTTCCTCGTACTGTGGTTTTTAAACCACAAATCTTAATAGGCAATTTGATTAGGTTGAACATATAAGCCTTTATTTGTGTAATAAAACATATGACTGGCTTTCGCCACCTTATTTTTTATTGTGGTTTATTCTTGTTAATAAATAATAAAATAAGATTATTAATGTTGTGTTATGCAGGACTCAAGATAACCCTTTTAGACAGTGATCCTAAACATGTATACTAAGAAGTAATCCTTATGTTATTCATTGACGCTTTTTGCCAGGAAAGTATCTTTAAGATTGCAGCCTTAGACTTGTAAAATGCATACCAGTATGACATAAACTCAGAAGCTAAGCATGGTCAGCCTGGTCAGTATTCGGAAGGGAAACCAGCAAGGAATACCAGCGTACTGATGTGGAAGCAGGCAACAGTAAACTACTTCTGAATGTCTCTTGCCGTGAAAACCCCATGGAGTCACCGTAGTCCAGCTGTGATTTAATGGCAAAAAAAGTATCAAGGGTCTTTAGGGTTAAGTCCTTCTATGGGTCATAAAGAGGGTTCAAGTATAATTTCTTCCCTGTTCTCCTATGTATTTTCAGTGCGCAAGAAGAGTTTGACGTGGCACCCTTTCAAAGAATCATTCCCCCTATGTAGTCTGAGAGGGAATCATCCCACCAAGTTCTTCCTGCGTGTTTGAATATAGCTTTGTAGCCAATTTTATGCAAAGCCATAATTCTTTTCTTAGGGCCAACATGACGTAAATGGTATTTTGTTGCAAAACATCTGCTGTTAATATTTTATGCATAATTAACCCTGCCTCGGTTCCAGGATGGCTTCTGGAATCACCTTCCAACACGGCAACTCCGATGGTTCTGTATTCCTGTCATTTCCTTCTTTCCCATTCTGTGGCACTGCACAAACGAAACCCTGTACCTGTCAGGCCAGATTCTCAGCTAGTATAAATCAACAGTGCTCTAGTGATCTAGGCTGGTTTGCACCTGCTAAAAACCAAGATCCTGGATTTTATCTCAGGGATTAAATGACCCTTTTAAACTTTTATTAAGCATTTTGTTTCCCTCTGAGTCTGGGCTCCTGCTTTGCTAAGCAACTTTCCTGATGAGCACCTTGCTGTTTATTCTCAGCTTCCACTCCACTCCAATTGGAATGCATCCCGCCGTGCTGCCGGATGCAGGCAGCCATTTGTTAAACGTGTGAGGCAGTGACAGCAGTTTAATCCGAATAGGCCTCTGCTGGAGTCAATTCATTTATTTCACTAAGAAAAATGTCAGCTGAAAATTAGAAAATAGGCATGTAACAAAGGACGGGCAAACAACCCTTCCCCGGTGACACATGTCCCTGTGTTAGCTGCTTATTTGTTTGTTTTTGTGGAGTTTCTGTTGGGGGGGAGAGTCATTGTACTAAAAGGAAGCGCATGCCAGTAAATGTTCATCTATGCAGGACAAGGAGACTACATTAAGTCTTTTTTCCCATTTTCACTGAGCAACAGCTTAAAAGAGTAGCAATGATAGGTCAACCCATTGACTGTCCTAACCTTAAAGTTCTCTCTAGCGGTTATAGCTGTCCACATGGCTCAGGGAGGTTTGGAAGGAGTAAATTATGGCAATGTAGAGACACATACTTTGCGTTATCAGGCTGCAGCATAGTCTCTGAAAAGTGAAGATGCATTTTTGGCTGTCGCATGGCCATTAGCTAATATCAGAGCTATCTTCTGTACACTGATCATCCTTTAAGAGCCATTCATGCTACAGACCATCACGACACCCTGTGGAAATGCATCTCATCAAATAATTGTGTGATCTGGAGTAGCTTTCTGCTTTAGCTTTCTTGCTATGACAAAATCTTTGCCTTAAAAGTGTTCAAAATGGAAGTTATTGAGCCCTGTCCCCCCATGCACATACCCACACTTAATGTCTTTTTTATGGCATAAGGTGTGGATTCAGTGGTGTTCTCCTTTCTGAGGAAGGGCTTAAGAATTCTAGAACTGCCTCAGCAGTTGCCATGTCTCCCTAGGTTACATTTTACTGTGATGTATTTTATTCCATGCCAAATAATTCCATGCCATAATAAACATAACATGAGAAACAGGGAAAAAGTAGCACCTAAATCATGTGATGTTGATGCAGTGCCTTGAAAGCAAATTGGCAGTTCTTCAGGTCTTGAGAAAATCCTGACCACCATGGCAACTGGAGATCTCAGTGTGGTATGCCTGCCTAGTATATCTCCCTCCCCCGGGGATGAAGGCTAGGGGCACTTCAGCCTGATGGACATTAGTGCCTCCAAGGAAAGGCTATGGTGTTGTGGTTGCCATAGTAATCACAGCATCTCAGCCAGCTCCAGTAGAAAGTCTGGGTGTAATGCAGGAGAAAATGTCCTCCTACAAAACATCCAGAGATGGTAAGGCTACTATGGTGACTACAGTGCTTCAACCTTACCTGAGAGGCAGTGATTTCTCCTCTGAATCTAGAGTTTCCAACTTTGACTTGGGAAATTGCTGGAGATTTGGGGGAAGGTAGAGCCTGGGAGGGGTGGGAGCTCAGTGGGATAATGTTGTACAGTCACCCTCTAAAGCAGTCATTTTCTCCAGCAAAACTAATCTCTGTTGTGTTGCAATGATTTATAATTCCAGGAGATCTCCAGTCAGCCCTATTTGAATCACAGCACAGGTCAGGAGGGATGCAGGTGTAACCCACTAAGGTCCTAATTGTTGCAATGATTTATAATTCCAGGAGATCTCCAGTCAGCCCTAATTGAATCACAGCACTCAGGTCAGGAGGGATGCAGGGATTATGGGTGCGGGCTGGGGAGAGGTGAGGCAGCTAGTTCTGAGCCTCATGCTTGCCACTACTGCCTCATTCATATGAGGGAAGTATCGACTCTTGGAGATTACAAGATTACAAACTGTGCTGTCTGGATTCCTCCCTAGATTGCTGCCAAGTGCTTCTTGCTTCACCTGCAGTTAGGGGAAGGCAGTTCTTGGTTTTACGCATGCACAAGATGGAGCAGGGTCCTCCCTTGGGACAGGTTAAAAATGGAATGATTGCAGGCAGGGCTGCCAAGGTATGGAGATACAGACTTGCATTTTATTTGCCATAGTCTGTGTTCCCTTTTATCAACCTCACTGAGACTAGCTTTCTACCGCTTAAAGGAATCCTTCTTACCTTTTACAGCTTCCATTACTTTGTTTGTTAACCATGCAGGCCTTTTTCTATGTCTATTTGTGTCTTTCCTAACCTGTGGTTTATATTTTTTCTGAGCTTCTAGGATGGCAGCTTTAAATAGTCTCCAAGCTTCCCCAGTGGTTTTGACCCTTTCTACTTTTCCTTTCAGTTTCCTCCTCACATGTCCCCTCATATCAGAGAAGTTACCCCTTTAAAGTTAAAAGTGGTTGTGTTGGTCTTTCTGGGCAACTCCCTATTTATACAAATGTTGAACTCAGTAACATTAGGGTCACTGTTCCCAAATGGTGCAACACATTTACATCTCTCACCAGGTCTTGGGCATTACTTAGGATGAAATCCAGGATCACCTCTCTCCTATTAGGTTCCGTGACCGTCTGCTCCATAGCACAGTCATTGACAGTGTCTAGAAACTCAATCTCTTTTTCCCAATTTGAACACATATTGACCCAATCAGTGTGTGAGTAGTTAAATTCACCTATTACAACACAGATTTCATCTAGCTGCTATCTTTAATTCATTCATCATTTTATAATCCTCCTCTATCTTTTGATCTGGTGAGCAATAACAAACTCCCAGTGTTAAGCTTCCTTTTGGGCCCACTATTTCAAACCATAGCATTTCCAGAAGCAAATCAAATTCTCTTACCCTCTGAATCTTACTGGACTGTATAACCTCTCTGACATACAGAGCCACCCTATCTCCAACCCTTCCCCTCCATCCTTCCCCCAATATTCTAAAAACTGCTCTGTCACCTTTTTGATTTTAAGCATCAGTAGCCTGGTTCCTTCTCGGGACAAGTGGAGACTGTCTCTTTTGTACAGCTCCCTCTTGTTCCAAAAAACATCTCAGTGCCTAACAAACTTTAACCCTTCCTCCCTACATCATTGTCTCATTCACGCATTGAGACTCCTGATCTGTGCCTGTCTCTTCGGCCCTGTGCGTGGAACAGGTAGCGCTTCTGAGAAGGCTACCTTGGAGGTCCTGGCCTTGAGTCTCCTGCCTAGCAGCCTAATTTTTTCCTCCAGGACCTCACGACTGCATTTCCCCACATTGTTGGTGCCAACTTGTACCACAACCACTGGCTCCTCCCCAGCACTGTCTACCAACCTATCTAGAACACATGTAATGTCCGTTGCCTTTGCACCAGGCAGGCAAGTCACCATACAGTCAGTACATGGGTTTTCCACCCAGCTGTCTACCTGCCTAATGATCAAATCACCAACTACCAAGTGCCTCCACCCTCCCTGCACAGGGATGGTTCCTTGGTGCGAAAGGATACCTGTTCCCTAACTGAAGAAGAGGTCCCTTCTGAGGGTACATTCCCTTTATCCTTAGGACGGTGCCCGGTTTCCTCTCGACCCTCATGCTCCCTGACAGCGGTGGGGCTGCCATTTTCAGAGTGGGACATATCTAATGAGTCCCCAAGAGTCTTCTCCATGTGCCTAACTGACTGTCTCTAGTTCTCCAGGTTAGCCACCTTGGCCTCAAGGGTACAAACTCATTCCCTGAGAAACAGGAGCTTCTTGCACCAGGCACACACCCAAGACTTCTGCCTACTCCATGCAAAACACTGGATAGCTCCCAACCCCCTGCTGGTATTCTGCCTTCATAATTATTTTTGTTAATAATTATGTACAACCCCCTTTTAAACCCTTTGAATTTATGTGGATCTCCTTATAGAAGTCTACTTACCTTACTGGGAACACAAGGAGACTAGGGATCTGGCTTTCTGGCCCTTCCTGAGTTTCTTACAGAGCCCATAGGCTAAGAGCTACAGGCCAAGGGCCCTTCCGCTCATGCCTCTGGTGAGGTGCAGCCTTAAATAGAAGCCTCACCCAACAGAGGGCAGGACCAGCAGCTATTCAAATTACACCCAGGCAATCCAATTACAGTCAAACAATCACTCTTTCTCACTCTTTCTCAAACAGCCAGGAATCTGCAACAAATTAGAACTCACCCACACACTCCCAAACACAGTCCTCCCACACAGTACCCTCAGCTAAATCACCTCAGATGAAAGCAAATAAAAAACACTTACTCCTCCAGCAGCTCTGTCTCCTGCTGCTTCTCGGAGCTCAGCTGGTTCTTGTAGTTTTTTTTAAATCATGACTATATGAGATAGGGCCTGGTGATGTTATGGGTATGTGAAATATGAGTCTAACTCCAAGATCCAAATAAAATTGGTTAAGAACTTTCTATCTGGTTCTTTCTTGATGACCTATCTAAACTGGGTTTGCCAAGGTTCAGCTAATCCACCCTTCCAAAGCATGTGCCCTCTGTTAGTATCCACAGAATCGCTAGTATTTGTGTCTGTGTTTGCATTTCCAAGAGCCCTGTATGCCATGAAGCCTTACCTCCCGTCATTTCTTGATAGGAAGCAAAAACCACTTGGATGGCAACAGTTTGCCTCTCCACTGCTTGTTCAGTGTTTAATAAAGAATTTGATTGATCCCTGATTTTGCCTTTTCTAGTGCAGCTTTTAAATAAAGTAATACTGCAGAACAAGGTAAAGCTCTTTCTGGGTTAGGGCACAAAGCCTTTGTGAACCATGAAGCTCAGTGTGGTTT
>NW_015163616.1:553009-581644 GCF_001447785.1 Gekko japonicus | reverse complement strand
GGCCCTTTCAGCTGCTTGCAGCTCAGGTCAGTGGTGCTCACATATTGGAATTAACATCTATCTTTATTTATTTATTTATTTATTCCATTTGTATCCTGCTCTCCCTGCAAACAGGCTCAGGGCAGCTTACATTAACAGATATCAGGTACCACAAAATCCACATAAAAACATTTAAGACACTTTAAAATAGTCAAATAATCAAAGTGCTCACAGTAATCATTCCTTCGGTAATTAAGATGGCGTGCTGTATGATATAATAAGCTGAATTTCCAACGCATCGATCTTCCTGTGTCTCATGCTGGTATGGCTCGATCACCAAGCTGGGGGTCTGTAAACTTGGAGAGAATGGACTTCATAATGCAACAATCCTGGTCTGGGTTGTTGTTGTTTTAAGATGTTATATATAAATGCTAACCATTACAGAAAAAAATTTTGTAGAGAAGGCATACTATTTGGCTTATTCTCTGGGGAGTGCTTTATGGAGGTAAAAGTGGAATTGGTGCAGTCAGTAGATCTGACATGCTAGCAAATGGTGCATAGTGCAAGACAATACTTTATGAGTGTTGATTTGGAAAGGGCAGTATATTCAGACAATTACAGCATGAGACTTGGATTCTGCTTCCAGCTATAAGCATGGTTGCCAACTTTTAAACTGTTCCCACTAGTTGTCCTTTTGATATGATTTTTCCATGCAGCAAATACCAGGAGATATTTACCTCCTTGCTATGAAAAGTTTTGACTGCCTATTTCCAAACATTAAGTCTTTGCTAAAGAGACAGGACATTTTTCTCCTGATCAGTTGGCAACCCTAGCTCTAACCCACTTTGGGCAAATCTTTAAATTGCTAAGTGCCTTAGGTCTCTCTTCTCAGGAATCAGCATCACTATATTTATTTTATTGTTCTTGCCTGGAGTGCTGTGGGTGGCATAGCACTTGCAAAGTACCTTTAGATCCCTCGGTAAAAGATTCCATAGAAGAGCAAGGTAATATTATTATTACAGTAATGGTTTAAGGCCATGCACTAATGCCATTGTAAGCTATATTAGGCTAGTCTTTGCACAGCCATTAGGCTTTATACACTGTAGTATTCCATTTTCTTTTAGTCAAAGGAACAGGGGGAATTAAAATTATTCTCTTTTGATGATGGCATGAAACCTTGATTTTATAATCACAACTCTAATTAGAGCTCTTGAGCTTTCAAAGATTGTTAACATCATTAAAACATTTATCCTGGGCAGATAACAGCAAGTGTTAGCTGCTTTTTCAAGATGAATCCAGATAAAAAGTCTCTCTTAAGGGTTCTGTGGGCAGACTGGATTCTCATATAGTAATGACTTGCCATGTTCTAGCCACGCTATCTGCCAGCCAGCAATTAGGTTAATATTGGTTAAAGGCCACTTAACCCAATAATCAGCCCCCTATGGCACTTCCAAGAGCCTCATTTTATAACAGGGTACCTGTGGTTTCAGCCTAGATTAGCACTTCAGTTTCCTATCAGATCAACCATAATAATTAATATCACCCTTCTTTAATTTACAATTTGCCTGTGGATTCCATAACTGTGCATTATTATTAAAAGGTAGTAATTCTACCAATCGAAGAATTTAAAAGCAGGTATGCCTAGAGGCCTCTCAAAGATCTTAAATCTGACTCTGGAAAATATTTTTTTTAATGAACACTAAATAACTAAAGTTATATTATTTCGTACAGTAGTACTTTTTCAGGTTTGAAATCAGTGGTCCTTTCTTTCAAATAAAGGTGGTTAGGATAAAACTGAAAAGTTTTGAAAGCAACAAGGTGTGTACACTTGTAAGAACAGCAAACCTTTGAAAGGTGACTGTGGATCCATTCACAGGGGTGACATTGCATTTTGAGACTGGAAGTTAAGGAAACCTTTTCAGAGCACAGAAAATTGTGAAGCAGTTGCTTCACGACACACCCAGATTGCCTTGCGACTCACTGTGAGTCAATGCATATAGTGAGAGAGACTAATTGCCTCCAACAACTCCATGGATTGGCTGCCTGTCTTGCCTGTTCATAGCCAGCCATCTCACACATTAACATAGTGTTGCTTAGAGCTTGTGTGAGGAAATATGCAACATGCATAGACTGAACTCTGCCTTAAATCCAGGAAACAACTGCTTGATTTGTGTCTGTTGGAGCCTGTGTTGGGTTTTCAAGAATAGTCACTGTGCAGCTGTAGCATCCCGATACAAACAGCCAGTAGCCCAGAGGTGGGACAACCACTCCTGTAGGTGGGGCAAGTTAGTGCACTCCTACTTCCCTATCATGCATAGCCTATGAATCATTTACTATACCAGTGCTACACCTGCTTTCAGCAGCTCTTGCAGTGGTGTGAATTTAGGATGAGTTGTGTGCTGAGTGCACAGTAAAGAAATCATCGATGTGTCCTTTGTGAGTCATTCTCTGGGTATGATGTCGCAATAATTTGCACAGTTTTTAAAAAGTGAAAATGTCAGCATTTTCTATTGCAACCAAATGAAGCACCCATTCAAAGGTACTAGCTGGCAAAAGGAATTTTTGAAAACCTCTCCCCCACCCATTTCTTTTTCAGCTAGTCTATACACCTGCAATTTTCTGTGCCTGAGATGAATGGCTGTTCCCATTGCATTTTAGTGTGTGAGCTTGAAGAAAGCAACAGCCCTGTTTTGATCAGAGTGAGAAAGAGGCACACACATAATCCATGATTAATATGATGATGGAGAAGATCATATGAAGGATTTAGGTACCCACAAGAGGTGCTATGATTGTCCAAGGGCAGCATCTATATAGGGAGATTGTGCTGATATGCAGTGATAACAGACCTCACATTTGTTAGCATTTACATGTTTTGATGTTAAGCTTCTTTCAAGGATTCCATCTACATAGGGTGTTATAAGTTCTTTGTGGAAGAGGATTGACTTAAGTTGCAGAGAAAAGTAGGAGAGTGTGGGGATGTTGCTGACACTGTGCTTTCTGAGAATAAACAAGCCACCATCAGTGCATCTTGCATTATGCTGGTGCAAGAGAATGCAACCTTTTCAACTTAACAGAGCTCTTTCAGCTGGGAAGCCGAAATCAGTTCTGAACTCGGGTGCATAATAATGCTTCTTAAAGCTTTAAATATTAAGTCACAAAAGTGTATATTATCACAATGATTAACACTTCATTACAAAAGCTTAATTGGTTACATTAAAATTGGAATTGACAAATTGAAGCAATCCCCTTGTAATGGAGTCAAAATGTTACCACATCCCAAACAAAATGGAATAAGGCACTTAAGGGGAAATTAGTTTCTAGGTAAGGTCACATGACATAGATTCTGACTGAAGACTTGCCAATATGATATGTATCATAATAGTTTCATACAGGATAGACAAAGTTAACTTACCAAAATGGGTAGAGTTATACCTACTATTATATCGACAGTCATTGTCAACAGTAAGCTAATACGACACAGATGAATGGGGTGCATGGGGTGGTCTCGGCTGAAGCTTCCCCCTTTTGCATTTCCTGCAAGCCACTCCCCATCCACATTTCCCACACAAGTGCACCTATCTGTTTATGAGTAATGCTTTTTCAGCTGCTCCCTTTCTTCATCTATTCAAGTGTCCTGTAAATGAGGGCTAAACCAGATTTGGCATTCGACTGGGTCTGCCTCCAAAACTTGAAGGGGTGTTAAATTTTCTACCCTCTTTCTGAAATGCTGAGGTAGACATACCTGTGTTGTTTCTCCTCAGAAAAAGCTGTGTGTGGGGGGGTGTAGAGAAACATGTAACATAACACCGTGATGTGGGTGAATCTGCATAAGCATTATAGGGAGAAGGGTGAAGAAGAAATTGAAATGATCTTGCCAGTATTGTCAATAGTTCCATTAAGGTTTTGTATATATACTTTTGGATAAAATCTGAAAATAAAATATTTTTTTTAAAAAAATAGTTCCATTAAGGTAAAGGTTCCCTTGCTCGAAAGCCAGTCGAATCCGACTCTAGGGTTGTGGTGCTCATCTCCGTTTCAAAGCCGAATAGCCACGCTGTCCGAAGGCGTTTCCAAGGTCATGTGGCCGGCATGACTAAACTCCAAGGCACACGGAACGCTGTTACCTTCCCACCGAAGTGGTCCCTATTTATCTACTTGCAATTTCTTGCTTTCGAACTGCTAGGTTGGCAGGAGCTGGAACTAGAGATGTGAGCTCACTCCATCATGCGGCACCCGGGTCTCAAACTGCTGAACTACTGACCTTCCACAGCCTGCAGTTCAGCGTCTTAACCACTTGAGCCACCGCAGCTCCTTCAATAGTTCCATAGCAAACATCAAATCCTATTTCATGCTGTTACTGCACAGCACAATGTATTTGTAAGGAGAACTCATTGCAGAGAAGAGACATATGCACAATAGGGTTGCCTATCTGTTGCCCCGCACTCCCAGGAGCTTTGAAGACAGAGCAAAGGGTGGAAATGAAGTCATGTGATGTGTCAGGCGAATTGATGTCAGTGATGGAATTGATGGAAGTGATTTCAGCGCATCAGCTCTGGAATTCCTCCATGCAGTCATGCAGTATCATTTCTGCCCCCTCCCCAACATTTCTCATGCGTGCTTGGGCACAAGAATTGGGTGGGTGGGTTGAATCGCTGAGAAAATGTTATCACATACAGGAGCTGGTTTGGGATCTGATATGTAAGATAATTATTTCTCTTTTCAATGTTTTGACAACATTAACCATGTTATCTTTGAGTATGCTTGTATTGTGCCAGTGATGTTCCATTCCACTTGCCTTATGCTCTCAGAACTAGCAGAGCATTCTCTTGTGGTCACGTTTGCCAAATCTGTTATCTCCATCTTGGTGTCTGTTTCTGATTAAACTGGGGAATGCAACGAGAGCTGTTTCCTTAATGAACTCATCCTTTACTTCAAGGACTTCACACTTTCTTTGCTATGGGCTAATATATTTGCCAGTAGTGCTTTGCTTAGCACTCAAGTTTACAGCTTGCAATAATTACATCTAATTTTGACTCCCCCCCCTTAAATTAGTACATGGCAAAAAAAGAGAGAGAGAAGACTCCATAATTAGGTAATTCAGAAGATGAGGAAATAAGGCATAAAATCAGGAATATAGCAGCCTCTCTGCCTTTCATGAAACTCATTGTGGGACTTTACATTTTCAGAATCGTGTGTGAGATGGGACAGGCAGAGCCTGGAATCAGTTCTGGGCCTGCTCTTCTCTGCATTGGAGAATGCAAGGCAGAATTTGTGGCCAAGTCTGCACAGCATTACACATTTGTGGTGAGTACTAGCATAGCCACTGTGATGAGCTGATTTGGCAAAATCATACCCAATACAGAAATGACATCTCTTTATGTTCTGAAATATTAATATTTTAAGGGTAGCACAAGAATTTTCAAAGTGACAGAAATGGTTTATTATTCATGCTTTAATGCTCCTGCAAATATTTAGATTATGTACTGTATTCATGTTTAGCACACCAGCTGTCAGGATTTGTTTTCATTCCAGTTATCTTTATTTTCCATTTTATTAATTTGGGTTTGTCATCTGCTTTTCTTCAGTCCCTTTTTAGTCTGCTCTGTAACCTGATGGGCTCGTGGCTGTATTAAAGATTATGCCATAATAACTCACTTAGGGATGGTTCCACACCAATGCCAGTGGATGCCCTGGTAGAGTGGCTTCACATAATCAGCTCCATCAATTTCATAAGTTGTTTTTTAAAAGTTAAGGTACCACTCAGTGGAAGCATTTATTCTAGTCTAGGGCTGTTGCATTCATGTTGGCCCTTAGTCTGACATTTATTTATTTACTTCGTTTATAGCCTGCCTTTCTCCCCATTGGGACCCAAAGTGGCTTAGATTGTTCTTCTCTCCACCTTTTTTCTCTTCACAACAACTGTGTGAGGTGGGTTAGGCTGAGAGTGTGTGACTTGTCCAAGGTCATCCAGCAAGCTTCCATGGCGGAGTGGGTATTTGAACCTGGATCTCCCATATCCTTATTTTACATGTTCATGTGAGGAATCTCCTGAAACTTAAGATTTTGCAGATGTTCTGAGGAAAGTAGATGTGACTTTAGATGTATCACAGATTAGAGCACTGGTTCCCAAAGTGGGCCATACCACCCCCTGGGGGGCGCTGGAATGATCCAGGTGGGCGGTAGGAGCCTTGGGAGCAATTGGGGGGCATTGAATAAAAATAAGGGGGTGGTGGAAGCATAAAGAAATAAGAGCCAAGAACCTATATAAAGCAGCCTTTTCCTGCCTTCTCCTGGTCTTCTCTGGGATCAGTGAGGGAGGGGGAGGCGGAGAGGGGTCCCCACAGCCAATCACAGCCATACATTTGCAAATTGCAAATGCATGTGCACCCTTGTAAGGCTGGTGTTGCTGCTGGGCTATTGTGTGGTGGCTGCTGCTGGCCTCTGGCTTCAGGTCTTCAGCTGATGCTGCTCTGTCCCTGCTTTGGCCTGCCTGCGTGGATCGTGGTGGACTCTACCTGGGCTGAAGAAGTCATCTAAAAGGTAAGACTTGAGGGAAATACATATTATTTTTAAAGGAGGCTATTAGTAAAAAGACCTTTTAAATTAGTGTCCCTTTACTTTAGGTTGGGCAGCCTGCTTGGGATGGCTTTAGGTTACAGTTCTGTTGGGTGTGGGTTGACTAAGCCTTATTCTCTTGCAGTTAATAATTTTGAGGGAAGGTTTTAAAAGTTTGGTTTGCATTTAAAAGAATTTCTGTTGGATTGTTTTTTTAAACTAATTGTAGTAATTGTTTGTTGGTGTGGTGGGGGGTTTTCCTCAATGTTTTTAATTTTGTGATTCAACTTTTGTTATTGGTTGTTTAAATATTGTAATTTTCTGGTTGATTTTTAAATATATTTCTTGAGACTGTACTGCTGTGTGCCTCAAAGAATGCCAAATTCTTTGTAGTCTGCAGAAGTTATGTAAATGGAGCACATTTAATGGGAAAAGCCAAGGACTGCAAATTCTGACTCCCTTGCACTTGGCTTGTAAGATTCACTGAGACTTGGTTGCATGCTTTGAAGCAGGGCTTTGCAGCTGGGAAGCCAGACGTTAAAGTGGAAGTTCTTGAGAATCTTCTCTTTCTATTTGGGACACAGCCATCTGATCAGTGTGGTACAGTGTTTAAGTGTCAGACAAGGGTCTGGGAGATCTGGGTTTGAATTCCTCCTCTGCCACTGATAAGTAATGATTTCAAGATTAAAGAAATGGGGGTATTGGATTGCTCTTTGGATTGCACTATGTAAGCTGCCTTGCACCTAGTGTGGGGGTGCAAGAAAGTAATGATTTCCAGCTATTTCAAAGCTGGCTTTTCCCCAACAATTCATGTGTGTGTGTGTGGGGGGGTGTTATTCCCCAGTGGTGGGAAGAACTATAATTCATGCCCACTGCCAGTAATATTAATTAATTGTTTTATAAATAAACACAGAAATTTTATTTTTTTACAGATATCATGGCTGAACCTAAGAAAAAATGTAGACAATATAGTATTCAGTATCTGAACTATGGCTTTATTCAGTCGCCTACAGACAGTACATTACCGATGTGCCTGATCTGCCAAAAACTTTTATCAAATGAAGCTATGAAGCCTTCAAGATTACAAGAACATTTGACAAAAGTTCATGCTGATAGGAAAGATAAGGATTTATCTTATTTTCAAGCACTTAAAGAAAACTTTTTGAGACAGCCGACATTGGCAAAACTCTTTTCAATAGCATCCAAACAAGATGACGATGGGCTGCATGCTTCTAACAACATTTCGTTACTGATTGCTAAATTAGGACAACTGCATTCTGTTGGGGAAGAACTAATTCTACTGGCTATAAGCAGAGGTCATTTCGGGGGGGATCGCGGGGGAATGCAGTTCCCCCAGGTGAGGTACAGGGGGGCGGGGCACATGACGAAGCCCCACCCCCTGCTTCCGGCCACCCCGCTTCCAGCCCTCATTCAGCCAGGAGGAGGCAGGAGAAGAGGGAGGGTAAGTTGCTTCCTCCCCACCTCTCCCCACCCCTGCCTGCCTGCCTGGGGCCAGGGAGGGCCTTGGCGGGGCTTCCTCGCACTCCCGCTGACCTTGCAGGTCCACCGCCGGGCCCCTGATTTCAGGGGGTGTGGCATATTCTAATGAGTTATGCTAATGAGTTCCCTTAGCTCTTTTTCTACGAAATGACCCCTGGCTATAAGTGAGGTAATACACACCATGCTAATCAAGCCAGCAGTTGATATTACCATACAAAATTTCTTTGAGCAATAACACAGTGCAATGAAGAATTGATGAAATGGCTCAAGATTTTGAAGACTCATTATAAACTGGGATTTAAAAACATCCCAGTTCTCTATACAGCTTAATGAGTCAACTTTGGCAGGAAATTAAGCTTTGCTTTTAGTATATGTGCAATTCAAAAAAGAAGGAAAAATTTGCTAAGAATTATTATTTGCTAAAAAATTGCAATCTGATACCAAAGGAGATTCGATTTCATGCATTGGAAGAGTTTTTTTAATGAAAAAGAAATTTTCATGAGTAATATATTGTCAGTTGCTACTGATGGTGCTCCAGTGATGATGGGGCACTACAGGGGGTTTCTTGCATATTTTAAAAAAGTGGTTACAAATGTATTCACTGTACACTGTGTCATTCATCGTCAACATCTAGTTGCCAAAAATCTGAGTGAATGCCTACATAGGTCATTATATTATGTCATTAAAGCGGTCAACAAAATCAGATGCAATTCACTGAATGACAGATTGTTTGGACAACTTTGGTCCTGTCCATACAAGGCCTTTTGAGCCGGGAGCGGGACGGAACAGGGGCAGAGCAAACGGGCACAATCCCACGGCAACATCTGGGAATCGTTGCCTGCCCGTCCCTGTTCTGTCCCAAACGGCGATACCGTGCTGTAAAAAAGAACCACCTACCTAGGTGGTTGTATCCTTTCCAGCGCCGCAAGCCGGGCAGTTCGGCAGCCTCCCCCTCCCATCGGACTTTCCTCCCCAGCATCTGATCGTGCCGGGGACCGATGCACCGTGGATGAGGGGATCCGTGGGATCCTGCCACGGCGTCTCAAGTTCGGTGCGGCTCTGCTTAGCCGCGTTTCAGCTGTCCCGTGTGGCAGCAGCCTTTGTACTGAAAACGATGAAGAATTCAATCACTTGCTGCTTCGTACAGAAGTTTGTTGGCTATCAAAAGGTGCCTGTTTGGATCGGTTTTATAAACTCTTTGACTCAGTGCTAGAGTTCTTAGAAAACAAAGATGATGCTTTACGAGCCAACTTGATTGATGCCAAAAAAGACATAGCTTATTTGACAGACTTGTTTAATAAATTTAATGAAACAAATCTCCAGTTCCAAGGTGATGAGCTGAACTTAAAACAAAAACTGTCATTTCTGCATTTGTGGCAAAACTACTTCTGTACAAACGAATTTAGGATGAGGGGAATTTAGCCAGTTTCCAAATTTGCTTACCTATTGTAAGCACTTGGAGGCTATCTATTCTGACTTTAATCAACGATTTGAAGATATTCTTAAAATGAACATACCCAACTGGGTTTTGGACGCTTTTTCAAGTACAGGCACAGAAGAATCTCCAGAATTACAAGAAGAACTTATAGAAGTAACAACAAATGAGGAATTTAAATTTAAATTCAAAGATGGCTACCAACAGTTCTGGCTGCAAAAGCAGATACCTACACTTTATCCTGGATTACAGGCTATAGTACAAAAGTTTCTAATTGCATTTCCTTCAATATATTTAGTGGAACATGGGTTCAGTGCGGTCACAAATCTGTTAACTAAAAAAAGAAACTGACTGCAAATATCTAATTGTGGTGATTTGATTGCTGCTGACAAAAATGGATCCAAACATTAATAAATTGATAGTAGTACATCAGGTTCATCCTTCTCATTAGGATTATTTTTAATGTCACTTGTTATTTTTATTTTGATATTATCTTTTGTATCTTAATTTTCTGTGTGTATGCAAATGTTACTATGGTTGATTTTATAAAATACTTTTATGATTTCGAGCTTCAAAGTGTCTTATTTACAACATCTTTCTTTACTGTGTGCAAATTTGTCACTGCAACTTTTTGTCCACTTCTTGAAGGTAGATTTCCAGGGGGGCGCTGAGTAATTTTTTTTCTGAAAAGGGGGCAGTAGGCCAAATAAGTTTGGGAACCACTGGATTAGAGTAACCCAGCATGCATGCATGCTACTCTCAGATTCTTTCAAAGGCTGCCATGTCATGAGGGACCTGTCTACCTGTCATTAGCTAGTTTTGACATCTAGTGATCTGGAACCTTGTGTAGGTTTACTGCAAACCACCCCTTCCTGCTCAAAGAGCTTACATTCAATGCTGCTAATGAATGTGATATACTATTCATTTTTTTGACAAAAATGACCCGAGCTGGCACTGTAAGATTATTATGTATGCCTGCCTTGCAGAGGGGCCGACACTTAATGATTGCAGGTGTCTTCTGTGCCAAAGCATGGCTTTAACAGTGGATTTGCCGTAGTGTTGAGATCTCCCTGTGTACTATCCTGGCAAGGAGAAGTATCATGTTGGTCATAATTTCCCTCCTTTTTCACACTGGCAAGAATAATGAGAGCCCTTGTTACTCTGGGACTTAATTAACTAGAATTAATCTATGGAGCTGCCTCTTACCATTCTGTTTTGTATGTGCTCAGAACACTATGGAATAGTTTTGTCAGGATACAGTACTGAAGACATGACAGGGTCATTCTTTTATCACTTACTTTTTAATAGAAAGTATATCTGATTTATTAGCACTCTCTTACATGCAACATATATACACACCATAAATTCTTAGATTTTCTCCTGTGACTTGCCTTGATGTACAAGAGTTCCTCTACATTTAGGAAGCAAATGGATGCTAATTCAATAGAGTCTCCATCATCCGTTTAACCCAGAGTTCCTCTTTGCGGTCTTCCATTCTTGGACTAATCATTGCTCCCTTCCGTTATTTCATTATGAAGCATGTTATTCATATGCTTGCAAGTGACACCTGAGGCTTTTCTGCATCTCTGTTTTTGCCTAAGCAAGGCATTTTATCGACCCTTGTGGATTTTATGCTGACTACATGCTAGTGCTGCCCAACAATACACAATTTGTGAAGTAATTGATAGATAAATTAGGTTTTCACCTGCTTTCTCATCACTGTTATAAGCAGAACAGTGGAATGGAATTGGGCTTTTGTTTTAGAGGTGGACTTGTTGCAAAAACATTGGCTCTATCAACAGTCTGCTAGATGGAGGAAGTCCAGATTTCAAGTTACCATATACCCTTGTATTTAGGATTGGACTGTTAATATCTCTGGACACCAGCTGCTTCTTAATATCAGGGCTGCTTCAATAGCTGTTCATGGAGGGAGACCTCCATTGGTCACACACAAAATCCATACGCCGAAAGAGACTCACTGTATTTTGTGACCTTTGTACTGTATTAATAATGTACACTCCTTGCTCCTGCCACATAAAAGTAAACAAATTAATAAATTTAACAGTTGTCTCAAATCCTAATGGCCATATTTTTAAAGGGCCAGGCCTCGGTTTGAGGGCACATTCAGGCACATTTTTGGCCACCTGAAAGCCCTTCCCCCGTTTACTCCATAGTTCAATTTACTCCATAGTGACTATGTAAGGCAAGAGCCCCCAGGCTTCTTGAGCTTGTGGGTATATTTTGGAACTTTGAGTACTATCTCAAAATGGCTGCCACAAAAGGCAAAGTCATACTCCAAACTGCTGCTGTAGAAGGCAAAGCTACTCACAATACCTTGCTTCTCACTTTGCAAAAGAAGAACAGAAAGGGAATAAAAATAAATGAATGAAAGCACCAGAGTAGACAGAGAAGAAGGCTGGGGAATAAAAAGCAATGAAGGAAATCACAAGAGGGGAAGATGGGAGAAAAAGAAGTGGGAATAAAAAGATGGAAAGCCTAAAACCTAATTTTGCAGTGGCTATAGTTGCTGTTAGGCAGCTGTGGAAAACCCTTCTTTTGTACAAGGGCAGTCATTAACAAGCACTGTCTTACAATGGCCCTGCCCACTTTTTAAAAAAATTCAGTGTATACTTCCCTTCCCTTCCCTTCCCTTGGTACACTTTTCCCCATACCTGCTATTCTCCAATATTTTTGGGAGAAAGAGCTGTCCACATATGTTAGCACACTGTCAGGATGAGCAGGTGCACATTTTCAAAGGTCCTACCCATATTGAAACTATTTTCCTTCCCTCAGTCCCTTATGGCCACCGTTTTCCCCACTGTGTCACTGGGGGGCTTGGAGGGGGGAACTTTTAAAAATCAGTATGCTGTGATGCTATAACAATTACTGATTCCAAGGCACAGGAGAAAAAGTATGCAAAATCACAGCTGACAGAGGAAAGTATACAGAAACCTCCCAAGTGGAAGCTCTACTGCCAGTGCACATGCTTTTGCATTCTCAGTGGCACTGAATGCAGAATGGAGAATCCTTATTGTGTGGATGCAGCCTGAATCTGTCATTATGATATATTCAGCTGTATAATAGGAATAGTTTTCCATGTTGCTAAAATCAATGGCTGTACTTTGGGATTGCACTTTGAGTTGAAAGTAAGGGGACAATGGGGGGATAAGAGTAGGTAAGGTGTGTCTGGGGTGATTCAGTAAAGGGCTTGCTAAAGAAGGCATAAAAAGGGAAAGCAAATAGTGCCTGCAACAAATCTAGAACTCACATTTGTTCACTCATTGGAAAAGGAGCTAAGACTACACACAGTCTCTTAGGTAAGATCACTTATGATTAATAATATTCTTCAATAAGGACTGCACTGAGTTTGATCTGGCAAAGTTTGATCATACCCATTGAGTTTGATCATATGTGGTGTCCCCCAAGGGGCAATCCTCTCCCCAATGTTATTTTACATCTTTATGCTCCACTTCCCCCAGCTGGCGCAGAGCTTTGGGCTTGGGTGTCACCAGTACGCTGGTGACACTCAGCTATATCTGTTGATGAGCAGCTATCTGAATGCAGCCCCAGAGAATCTGGCCAAGGGTTTGGACACTGTGGTTAGTTGCTTGAAGCCAGCTGAAACTAAATCCATCAAAGATGGAGGTCCTGTGGCTGGGGCGGGAGGGATGCTGGGTTGGGATGCCAGCTCCCGGCTCTTGATGGTGTGCCATTAACATCTGGATTGTCCATCAGGAGCTTGGGGGGATCCTAGATGCTTCCCTTTCAGTGGAGGCCCAGGTCACAAAGATTGCTAAACTGGCATTTTACCATCTTTGCCAGGTTAAACACTTGGTTCCCTTCCTGTCTCTTTCTAAGTTAGCCACAGTGATCCATGCAGTGGTCACCTCCAGGTTGGACTACTGAAACTCGCTCTATGCAGGGCTTCCCTTCAGGCTGATCCAAAAATTGCAACTGGTTCAGAATGCAGCTATGTGGATTCTGACAGGAACATCCTCTAGAGCACATATTCAAGTGGTGCTCTACCAGCTGCACTGGCTCCAGATTGAGGACCGGATCAGGTTCAAGGTTTTGGTGTTGACTCACAAAGCCCTAAATGGTCTGGGACCAGCATATCTTCAGGACTGCCTTTCCTGATATATCCCCCAAGGGGCGTTACACTCTAATGATCAAAATCTACTGGTGATCCCTGGCCCAAAGTACATCTGGCTGTCCTCAACCAGAGCCAGGGCCTTTTTAGCCCTGGCTCCAACCTGGTGGAACACTCTCCCGGGAGAGATCAGGGCCCTGTGGGACTTGTTACAGTTCCATGGCACCTGTAAAATGAGTTGTTCTCCTGGGCTTATGGCTGAGGGCAGCAACCGGCTCCATCTCGACAAGTTCCTTCTCGGATTGGCCTCCCGCTTTTCTCCCTTTCTCCCCTTCCCCTCCCCTTTCTTTCTTATCAGACAGTCATACATAACTCCCCCCTGAGATTTTACATCATCTATTAGTGGTATAGCTGGTTATACTCATTATGTATTTTATTCATTATGCATTTTACTGTATTTTCTGTAATTATGTATTAGAATTATAATGTTTTAGATGGTTGACTGTTTTTATAAATGATGTCACCCTCTCTGAGCCTCCAATAAATCAAATGGGGGGGGGAATGAAAATGAGACTTCCTTTCCCACTCCAGTCACGTTGCTAGAGCCACAAGCAATGGGCATCTTATTGGCCCCTGCAAAGCTGCTTGTCATTAAAAATAATTCTTTAACTGTGCAGAAGACAACTGTGTTGGGCTATAGTATGTAATAACCAGTGCCTGGGTGATGGCAATTGTGAATATGAATCTCAGAGTAACACCTTGCAGTATCTCATTAAACATATGCTGAACATTATCATGCTTTGCATTGTTGTTCCTTGTTTATGAATTGATAAAGCTACTAGTACATAATTTCATCCTGTTGCCTGGACATGTTTTGTTTTCTGTTTTGGTTCTGTCTGAAGCAGACTTCATAAGGGGAAGTTAATACTTTTTAAATACATGGATAAAATAGTATTCTAAGGGGCAGACTCAGTGGTCTGCTCCATTGCCCCAAACAATCCATTAGTGAGTTCTACCCACAAACTAGATATGATAACAGCAGACACATTTGCTTGCTCACTTTCAGGAGATAAGTTGATAAACCCTGGCAACATAAAGCATAGGGTGTGTGTCTGGGTAAGGGGGTTGTCTAATGTTAATAGCCAAGGTGATTCTCACCCAGCCCAGCTGTCCTCTGGTCTCAGAACTGGGCTGGAGAAAGTGTTCAGCCATGGGTCAGTAGAAAGGTGAAGAAGAGTTCATCTACCTTCACCTGTGGACTCCTTAAAATTAGAGCAAACCCAATGAACACAGAATAGGTTTGAAAGAAAAAAGGGTCCTATGTCATCAGTTGTCCTGGAATGATATGAACACAGAATAGGTTTGACAGAAAAAAAGGCTCCTATGTCATCAGTTGTCCTGGAATGATATTAGCCAGTTAGGTGGTGATTCACAGCTGAGGTGAAAGAGTCAATAATCCAAACAAGATAAATTCTGCAGTCCACTCCTTTTCGTTCCTGCAAATCAATGTAAGCAGCAGAAACAGGTTTGTTTACCTCAGTGGATGCAGTTTCATAAAGCAAAACAGTGACTTATGAATGACCCATCAGGGAGTCAGTATGGCTGAAATGCCTTGGAATTCCATATTGGTGTGGTTGCAGAGTCTTATCTCAGAACAGCAATCAGTAAACATCTCAGAAATACTAGAAAATCAGACAAGACAAGGAAAACACTGGCTATCTGCCAAAGCACAGGTATTGTTGGCTAAGAAAAGGCAGCTTGTTTAGCAGCAGGGGACAACAGGAGAACCACAGCTAATTTGAATATTTTGTTGCATGGAATTAATCCAATTTGCACATTACTGTCAAGAATGGAGAACTGCAGCTTGCTAGGTCTCCTATATTTACTCTACAATATTTATATTCTGGAATCAGTTCTTTCAGAAATCTTGACCTGTCCTTGAAAGCATGTCACACAAAGAAGTGTACATTTGAGCTTCTTATTATTCACCACTTTAATGCTGACCATTTTGCATATATCAGTATCTTCTAAGTGTATCTGCAGCCACAAGGGCTGGAATCTTGAAAAACAAAATGAAATACTCTAATACTCAAGCTCATGGGAAACAAAAAAGTGTATTGGACTAAAGTGCCTTTAAGTCTCATGTTGCTTGTTTCTGCAGTAGCCATCTTGCCCATTGTAACCTAAAATTGCTTAAAAATACAGCTTTTAAATTTCTCAGCTGTAACAATCATGTGTTAAGTACTATTTAATATTAAAAATCTCTGTGTTTTCATTCACAGCCCTCAAAGCATTTTGCACTAGAAGTCAGCATCATTATCCCTGTGTTATAGATGAGAGAAATCATGGGCACAGAAAAGTCATTCACCAGACCAGGCAGGAACTAGAACAAGCACCTATTTATGCTGACTTTTATTACCTCCTTTGGTTATGTTGCTGCCATTAGAGGATCATTACCTAGCATTAAAAATTCAGCTACAGATTTAAGGACTTTTGGCTTCAGGAGGGGAAAAAATATTCCTCTTATTGTTCCATATAAAGCCTTTTTGGGAGCCTTTCAAGCCCCTGGAGCTAGGAGAAGCATTTTTAAACAGTCGTCATAGGTCACTTTTCAGATCCAGGGCCCGGGATTAGTTTGACACTGAATTGACATTATATTAGTTTTATGATGCCTGCTGAGAAATGCCATGATTGGAGAGCAGAGGATGGAGGCTCTCTGGACCACTGCGCTCTTGTAGCACCAAAAAGGCTGTGTTTGGGGAATGCTACTGGGATATTACCAGAGAGCAGATGAGATCTGTTATGAGAGAAAAAATAATGAAACAATTGGGTTACTCCATGGACAGAAAAACAGATGGGGGAAAACTACCTGCCTTCCTCATCTTCCCTTTGTGGGGCTAAACATCTATCACTAAAGTGTGAGCACACTGGTTGACCTTAATTCTTCAGATGGCATATGAGGAGAGATGTTGCCTCTAAAAGACATTGTCTCAATTCCTACAGAGTCTGTTGAATATCTTGGTTTCTTTATTTCTGCACATGTATGTACACAGTTGGCATGAAGGTACTATATCCTGCAGAGCCGTGTTCCAATAATAAATATGATTTCCTGTTAAATAATACAGTTTTGTCCTTTCATTCACCTTGGAGGTGACCACAGAATGAATTATACAGCCATAAGAGAAACAACCCCCCCCCATATTATATAGAAAGGAGGAGTGCTCAGATTAGGATTATGTTATGAGGAAAATTGATAGTTTTGTTTTGTGGGTGGCGGTTGTTATTTTTCATAAGTGGCTTTATGCATTTGACACAGTGAGTTCTGGTTTACCAAGTTTATACCACTACAAATTTGTCAGTCTTTAAGATGCCAGAAGATTTTGTGTTAATTTGGTTGCAGTAGACTACCATGGCTATACCTTGAAAATATGTTACATGTTGCAAAGTCTTGTGGTTGTGTGTTTTAGGCAGGGCTTTTTTTGTAGAAAAAGCCCAGCAGGAACTCATTAGCATATTAGGCTACACCCATGGCAGCACAGCTCATTAGCATATTAGGCCACACCCATGTGTTACCTGAAGTGTGGTCATCCAGCCACACCCACCTTTTGCTTCTTATTCTGTTTACCTTGTTTGTTGTCAAAACCCAGGGCTTTTTTGTAGCAGGAACTCCTTTGCATGTTAGGCCACACACCCCTAATGTAGCCAATTCTAATGCCTTTCTGCTGTTGGGTGTGGCCTGTTATGCTAATGAGCTCCTGCTGGGTGTGGTCAATTTGGGAGCCAGCCGGAACTCCGTTCCTGTGTGTTCCTGCCCAAAAATAGCCCTGGTTTTAGGCCTTCAGCTCAAGTACTTTCACAGCCTTTCCCCACTTATAGCAATGTATCTCAGACCAAAGCAGATGATCTTTATCTGTTGTTGTTGTTTTTTTGCTCTTTTTCTCAAGAATCCTACAGTGAGCTCCCTGAGTCCCAGCCGTGGGCCGGAGTCAGGAGGGACCATGGTGACCATCACTGGCCATTTTCTTGGGGCTGGCAGCAGTGTGTCGGTGTTGCTTGGTAACCAGACCTGCGAGTTTTATGGGTAAGGGGCTGATATATGCACATGAGCATACATTGTAATCTCTTCTCTGCTTCATGGGCAGCATTTCAGCTGTTCCAGCTGTAAACGCCCATCCTCTCATTAATCACCTTAAGTCATCGTGCATGTGACAGTGATGAGAGCTGCATAGTAATGACCAATTTAATGTTTATTAATTTTATGTAATGCTTCATTTAGATATATTTAAATCCTGCCTCCTCCCCAAATCCCAAGCACATGCTGTTTTTTGTATTTTTTCCGTCCCCTTGTTCTTGAGAGGAAATATAATCCTGAAAGAACAACAGGCAGCTCCTTCCACTCTATTATCTGCATTGTAGTGCTGGCTGCAGGTGTGTCTGCCTCTTGGTAATACTCTGAACGGTGGGAAGATTTAGTCTGAGTGACAGGTACTAAGGATGAAAATGTTCTTTTGTCTTGGGACTTGGCCATCGTAAATAACTGTTTTAAGTTTTTACAATGACTTTTTTTCCCTTTCAAAATCCAGCCTCTTGAATGAAAACAATGGTGCTTCACACTAGTTGTCTTTTCTAAACATACAGGAGTTTGATTTATATACCATGATTTTATGCCATTATATACACTATGGTGATGATCAATAAATATAGACACATGAAATAAAATAATGTGATCAGAAACCAACAAGAGGAACAGGGCTTTCCTGCCTCCCAGCTCTCACTCCAGGCTACAGTGTTCCCTCAATGATGACCCAAGAGCTCAGGGAAACTCTAGGAAAAGTGCTAGGTGTGATGTGGGGGCATGCACTGAAAAGAGTGACTCAAACTACCTTGACTGATGGTAGAAGTGTGCTTCTGTCAATGGAAACTGAGATTTAAATCCATGCTATAATTGTGTGCTTTACTTAGGCAGCTGAGTAAGAAGTACTGTCTCTATAGAGGACATAGCTGTACACAGTTTGGTATATATGTGTGTAGATTCTCTCCTCCCCAGACCAGTCCAGGAATGGGAGGGAAAGAATTCTACACTTGAAACATACATTACACAAGAACCCAGGAGAGATAGCCTCTCTGGATTTACAGACACAGCCACCAGGATCTCTAGATTAATCCCTCACCAGCCTGAGATTAGAGATCCAGAATCATAGTTGGCATGTGGATTTTACACTTCCACAACTCTGTAAGAATTTGTACAGTCCCCAGACCAGTCCAGGAATGGGAGGGAAAGAATTCTACACTTGAAACATACATTACCCAGGAGAGATAGCATCTCTGGATTTACAGACACAGCCACCAGGATCTCTAGATTAATCCCTCACCAGCCTGAGATTAGAGATCCAGAATCTCAGTTGGCATGTGGATTTTACACTTCCACAACTCTGTCCAGAGCTGTACAGTTAATCTTAGCAAGGTAGCATAATTGGTGAGCAGTTCAGACAACAGGATCTAGCTTGGAGTCAGTTGCACATCAAGCAAACACTATTTATAAACAAGAATAAGGTTTATTCAGTACAGACTTGCAATCAGATTAGAAGAATTCAAAAGAACAACCTAAGCAATGTTTTGCCTTACTACACAATAATAAGTATGTTTACCAAGTCAGGAACAAGTATCAGTCCAGAATAGTCCATAGTAAGAGTCCAATAGCTCCAAGGGATTTGGAGCAAGAAGTCCATCTTTGCAAGCATGCAGCCATGTGCTCAGCTGCACAAAAGAGTTCTTTGTTCTGCCTGGGACAGCATTTCCCAGGTACAATTCAACAGTAGGGAGAGAGCAAGAGAAGAATCTGAAATCTCCTCCAAGGGTCAGACAATTAAAAACCCCAATCTAATTAGAATTGGCTGTGGCCATCAGCCAATCCAATGAGGAAGGGGTTGTCCACTTTTGGGGGTTTTCATGGCAATGGGTGGGGGATAGGCTAGGTCTGGGGAACACCCTCTGCAGTGAATGATCCCAGAGTCCAACCCACCTTGGGCCTACGTGCCTGTTTGCTCATCAGCTAGGGCATCTGCTCTTCTGCCAGCGAGTGAAGGAATGTTTATGGCAGGGCTATAAAGGACATCTGGTTGGCTTCAATAGGAAATCAAAACAGCAGGGGATCACAAGATACATTCCAAGGGAGACATGAAGCCTATAGAACATTCCAAGGGAGACATGAAGCCTATAGAAATTAATATTTATATACAATATGTTTTAAGTAACATGTGTATTTTAGGATTTTTCACAAAATGAAATCAACCTTTCCTGTTTCATAAACTGCTGTGTGATTTAGGCAAATCACATGGTCTGGTCTCATGGTTCAACATAAAGGCCCTGAAAGGAAGATGATACCCCTTAGCCCTAAGTCCTAGTATGGAAATATGGTCATATGATCACAAGATGGTTGTTCAGATGCTATAGTCTAGATACCTAATTAAAGAGGAATTGGAAATTTAAGCATTTCTTTTCTAACCTTGTTCAAGAAGGAAAGTTGAAAGCTAGGGATACATGTTATGGTAAGGCCTCGCCACCTGAATCTGCTGTTAGTTAGTCATTCCTTCTGGAGTCCACCATTTGAAGAACCTAATATACTTCTTCCCTTTTTATCTTTCTTCTTTTACCTGCTATAAAACTTGCCTTTCCCTAGCTGCATTATGTAGTCTAATGAGAATGTTATATATCAGAATTGCTGCCTTCTGCAGCCTCTGAGAAGATAAAATAACCCAGCACACCCACTTTATGCCTGGACTGGGAGACAGTAGATTAGGGGCAGCATGTTAATAAATGGGTAGGATTTAATGGATTTACTACTTCCTCATCTCGTTTAATAATGAGTTCCATTTATACCTTTGGAACGAATAAAAAGAAAAACAGAATATGCCTAGTTAAATTTTACCACCTATTTCATTTCTTATCTGCAGATGAGGTTCCTTCTTCATAGCCTTTGCTTTTCAGATGTCCTTTTAAGTCTGGAGTTGCATAAGAGCTCTCAAAAACTGGTGCTGGGAGGCACTGATGTTTACAGAGCTCTGCCTTTTTCTAGTTTACATGACTACAGTCAGCCCTGTTGGGCCCAAGTATAGGACAGGAAAAATTGCCAACTGTACCACATTATTTGTTGCTTCAGAAAGCACAAGCAAAATATATCTTATAGTAACCTTGGCCATCTTTGTACTGTTTCAACTGCTCTTCTGGAAGCACAGGCTGGATGGTATACTGTGAGAAGGTGACTATACAGCTGTGAAGAGTTACTGGTTGGTGCTAGTTGTTCTGATTAGTCTCTTTGGTTTCTGACTGAGAGAGTCTCATTGCAGGCATCTGAGATCTTTATTTATTTCCAAATGTATCATGCCTTCCAGCTTGCAAGAATTACCTTCATAAGGTGGCTAAGAAACTATAGAGCATATAGTAATTTTAAACAAATTATTGGAAACACAATTAGTTTATACATGGTTGGTGTAACACAGTAACTAAGAGAATCAGTTCTGATTCCGTCTCAGCCACAAAGTCATTTGGGGACTTAAGGCAAGCCAGCCCTTCTATCTAGAGATAATAATACCTGTCTACCATGCACAGCTGTTGTAAAGTAATAGTAACAGTATGTAAAACATTTAGAAACCTGAGAAATAGCTGGAATATCTATCTCTGATGGACTGTCAAAGGTTTATGCCTAACAGGGTCTCAAAACCTTTGAGTGACAGGCTGTTCAAATTGAATTCTGTGGAGAGAGTCAGTTAAGAAATGACAATTGGGAACTGACAGTTGAAGAAGAGACAGTTAAGCACTAACTGTGGACTAGGAAGGAGGCAAAAGGAGTGAAAGGATCAGCGAGGATCCCCATTCAATCTGAAAAGGAAATAAAATTCTAGTTAAGAGAAGTCATCCCTGCCCAGATGAAAGGGAGATAGCTCTTAAAAGAGGTGTGATCCCAGGTCTGTGTATATAGAAGGATTCTGGGAATTTGGTTGTATGTGCTTTCTAGACTTTAAGAGGCAGTGACATTCAGAAACCTATCCTTGAGTGTTTAAGCAGAAACAGAAAAGAAAGCCTCTCTCCTCAAAGTTTTAAAAGACCTGTTTGAATAGCAGGAACACTTACTTGTTGACAACAAATTATCTGGAGTTAGTGTGATTACAAAGTTACCTCAATTTTATTATTGGTTCACCTCATACATCCTATCCCTGATTCTACCTGATCTTTTCTTTTCTAAGTTAATAAAACATTTTGTTTATTTTGAATTTTCAAAAGCCTCTTGTGTGCCATTTCAGAAGCTGAATATAAGGTGATCGTGTCTCTTCCCTCCGTTCCCTAGACTGGGCCAGCATCTGTATCGGTAGACAGACAGACACGCAGGCAGGCAGGCAGAGTTAGAGATATATGTAAGCGACAGGGTGAGAAAGTCATAGACAAATAAGAAGAAAATAAAGTGGCTGCTCAGCAAGGAAGAAGACAAAAAAAATGGAAAATCCTATGCATAAGGAATAGAAGAGGGCAAGATTGCCATACCATCGTAAAAATAACAATTCAGCCATACTTAATGGCTGAGTTGTTTCTTTAGATCCTAAACATCAAGAGCTTGGCAAAGTAGAAGGCTTTGACTTTCTTCCTTAAAGTGTCCAAACAGCTGTGTACATTCATGCCTTGTAGAAATCTCTAGGAGAGATCATGTGAGATGGCAGGCACCATAACAGAAAAATGCTAGGCAAGACAAGTAGGGAAGATTCTTCTTCAAAGAGTTTCATATTGCCCTCTGTATTCTTTTGCACAGTATTTGGTATTTTAAGAAACAGTTCTATTCCTCTCCTAACCAGTCAAGACGCTGAAATGTTAAGGAGTCCCACTGCCCTGCTCAGCTTTTACACAAGGTCTGAAGGGTATGACTGGGCTTATATAGAATCATACAGATGGGTTCCTGGAATTGGAAGGGCCTTATAAACTGTCTAGTCCACCCACATCCTTAGTTCAGGAAATTCAGATCTAGAGCATTCCCACCAGACAGCTGTCTAGCCACAGCATGAAGCCCTCCAAAAAGAAAGAGCCACCCACCACTGAGTTAATTGTTCCATCCGTGATATGTTTTCACTATTAAGATGAAGACTTTCTCTTAATGATCATCTGAAATCTAGCCTACTGTAACTTAAGCCCATCCATCTTCCTGTCTGAAGTAGAAGAAAACAAGTCCTTTCTCTCTTCCTTGTGACATCCTTTCAGATATTTGAAGAGTGAGATCATGTTTCCCTGAATCTTCTCTTCTCAAGGCTAAATGCACCCAATTCCTTTAACCTTTCCTTACATGGCTTCTTTTTCCACATCTCAGGCAGGTAGCTTTTTCAATAATCAAATTTAATATTTTGTACTAGTGTGGGTTATTTTTAGAATGTTTTTCCTAATGTGCAGATTAAAGAAATATTTAAGAACGTTTGCCTTTAGAACCAGAATTATTCCACCACAATTGCTCGTGTATATATGTATACTTACATTTAGGTGCTGCTCCTAATTCACCATATGATCCAATTACCCCCCATAAACCAGTAAATCAACATTTTTCCAAATCTAGCAGTCTCCTGTTTTACTCCTGCCTTTCTATGCAAGGTCATAACATGGTCCATTTCTTTTCTTTTCTTCTTCTTTTTTTAACTACATGGTTTGTAGGTGATGAACTTGGCATGTACTTATGATGTGCAGGGAGACTGATTAGATGAAGCAGTTTCTAATGAGATTCACTATAATTACAGCTTCTCTCTATTCTCCTGCCTGTGATCGGGGGAGTAGGGAGATTCACCATGACGACATGGTAATAGCGCAGAAAGCTAATTAACTGATCACAGGGAGCTTGCAGTAACTCTTTGCCGGCAGTGATATGTCGCTTTGGATCTCGCACAAGGGCTAAGCAGGCTTCTCTGAAGTCTGGTCTCTGGCATGGTAAAATGCCTGTACTCATCTGAGGCCACTGGCAGGTAGAAGGACAAGGCAGGGAAGGCTGTGAGAATCATTCTGTTCTAAAGGAAACTGGCTCTTTCAAAGGCCCACACTACACTGAGGTATTGTAGTCTCTCATCACATTCTAACTCCATTTCCTCTGCCTTTCCTACTAATCTTTACCGTGGCTTCTTCCTTTGTCCTGCGTCTCCTCCATCTAAATTTAGATTGTAAGTTCCTCAGGGCAAAGACTTTTTTGCACACTTTTGGGGAAAGATACAGAATGGTATGGATAAAAACAAGCCACATTGTCAGATTATGAGTCATAAAATAATAACCACCTTTCTCGAAGTCCTACACATCCATCTCAACTCCCTCTGATAAAAAGGTAGGACTAACATTTAGTTGTTTTTGGAGTGGTAGTAAAAAATTCTCCTAACATGAGGAGCTAAGAGACAGACATGAATTGCCCCTTTCCCATTGCAGACTAGCATGAAGCACATACAGGGGACCAGTGCTCCCCCTAAGCAGAGTTAGTGTGAGCTAGCTCACAGTTTTTTAGCCTCCGGCTCACATATTTTTGCCTCCGCTCAGGAAGGATGGCTCCAGAGCAAACTGATTTATGCAGTAGCCAAATGCTCTCACAACTTTCATGCCAGTAGCTCACAAAGTAGACTTTTTGCATACAGGACTCTGTAGCTTAGAGGAAGCATTTTTGGGGACCAGTGTTCCCTCTAAGCTGAGTTAGTATGAGCTAGCTTACAGTTTTTTAGCCTCTGGCTCACACATTTTTTTCTTAGGAAGGATGGCTCCAGAGCAAACTAATTTATGCAGTAGCCAAATCACCTGCTCACAACTTTAATGCCAGTAGCTCACAAAGTAGAATTTTTGCTCACAGGACTCCACAGTTTGGAAGGACCATTGCTGGGGACTGTATCTTTCCATTTTTTGTGTGTCAACATCACACAATCCAAGTAGTATTATTACTGTTAATTATTATGGTTAATTATGTTTATTACATCTGAATTTAAGAAGGTTAAAACCTTCAAGACTGTAATTTTATGATTGCATGTTTATCTGTCAGGTGTATATCTCTGGGCCAAACTGGATGTTTGTGTGTTTTAATGAAAATCAGTATTGGCTGGCTACAATCAGGCAGATGCTTAACTCTTTCCATTCCTACCATTTATCTGCTCAGATTTATCTCCCCTGCCCAGCTGCATTTCCACATTAAAAAAAAAAAGATAAAGAGGAGGCAGGGTGGTGTGGAGAAGAGAGAAAGCAGGGAGAATCTTCCCTTCTCCTGGCTATCCTGTGCACTGGGCACCATGACCTGCTTCCACTGTAGCAGCAGAAAAATTGGAAGTGGGGAGGTGAAAAGAGAGGAGGAGAAAGTAATCTCTGGCTCAGATGTACCATCTGACCCAAAGAAAAATTCAGGGGTATGTAATTCTCTCTTTACATTGAAGATAAAGCTACTTTCTTCAGAATATAGTAAAGAGTGAACATTATAAGCATTGTAGTGTTACTATCTCTTTTTCACTTGTGTAGTTGTTAAAGGCAACTTTTCCCCCTTTTCTCTTTCAGGAGGTCCATGAATGAAATTGTGTGTGTCTCTGCCCCCTCTACTCATGGCCTCGGCTCTGTTCATGTCTCTGTTGCCGTGGATCGGGCACAGTTAGAAAGCACCTTGCAGTTTGAATACATCGATGACCCCAAAGTTCAACGCATTGATCCTGAATGGAGCATAGCCAGGTAGCTGGGCTTATAACTGGAGAGGTGGGAATGATGAATGGGATCAAAGCATGACTGATCTGCCCTCTCCTGATTAAAGTCATGTGAGCTGGTTTGAGCTTTAGATGAATTAGTTCAAGCCACATGACTTTACAAGGCCTATACCTCCCATCTTCTCCTGCCTGAAACACCAGAATAAAGGAATCTCCCATCAAGTGTTGGGGGGGAAAGAGACAGGATTTCATTTCCTAAACCAAGAAGCAGAATGCAGTGGAATCTCTCATGTTTCATTTAGGAGCCCACCTCAGTTCCGTGCGCACCAGTGGCAGCATAATTCTAGAAGGCCAACCGTGCTAGCCCATTGCAGCAAAAACCAAAAAAGTCTTGAGGCACTTGAAAGTTTAACAGATTTCTCGTGACATAAATTTATGTGGACTAAATGAAATTAGGTCTAGTACATACAAGTATATACCACAATACATCTGTTAGCCTTTTTTAGTTCTACAAGCTTCTTCTTCTTCTTCTTCTTCTTCTTCTTTGTAAGGATCAGGCTCATCCATTTGTCAGAATGTTTCCTACAGACATCTTTGGTTTAAACATGCTTGAAATCCAGAGATATTTGTGTGGCGAAATCAGACAGGATGTATTTCAAAAGACGATAAAATTTATAACTTACTTTAGGTATATAACTGGAACCTCACCTTGAAGTAGAGCTAAGTCACAAATTCAATCCAATATTCTGGGCACTACTTAATCATGATTCGAAGTGGAATGCTTTTCACCACTGTTAACTAACAGCATACATCTTGGGTGATAAATGGTGAGCCTCAACCCTCTGAGGAGCTTCAGTCCAGATCTGCCTCTGACTACTGCCTGCTCCAAGCTCAAATAGCAAAAAGTACATGTGAGGGAGAAAAATTGTCAGTGGAACCTCTTGCCCTCAAAGACACATGTTGAAGGCATTTGCAATACTTGCCCCCACAAATCTCAGCAAGGGTCTAGAATCATGTGAGCCTGGTGAAGGTTGATATTAACCATACCAAAAAGTCATTTTCAAAACACATCAGTGTTTTTAAAACCAGTTTAAAATGTTTTGTCTTGTGAAAACAACTGGAAGAGCTATTGAAGCACGGGAGATAAGAGTTTTGCCCAGAGATTAAGACCACACCAGATTCTTTAACAAGAGGAGAGCTTTATTAAGGCACCTGAGTCTAGCTATCACCAAAGTGATATCCAAAATGCTAGCTCCCCAAGTCTTGCAGTCATTCACATTATATACTATAAGTTTTATCACGTCACTAGCCTCAGACAATGAAAAGTTGTTTTTCCTCTTTCTTCATATAGAAACACTTTATCAAAAGGAAACATCTTGAGTATGCATGTATTGTCTTCTTGAGGTTACATTACCTATGTCAGCTTAAATCACATACACAATAGGAGATAAGAACATATGTTTTTGAAAAGGAAGCTATAAAAAATAGTTATACCCGAATCCGTGAACCACAGACACCTTAGTTGGGGAAGATAACATTGTTAGCACACTTTAAAGAGGAAATGGCTTCCAAAGGAAGCACCAAACCACTAGTCTAGCTTAGGAAAAACAGGAAACAGATTTGGTCAGAGAGTTTATAGGGACAGACTAACCAATGTCTTAAATACTTTTGACAATCTTGTGTGATATCAGACAGGCCTTATTTAGATTAAGGTATTATTTTTAATATTCTGCTTCAACCCTAGAGTCGGATTTGACTGGCTTTCAAGCAAGGGAACCTTTACCTTTACCTTTTATACTGACACATCTCTTTGCAATGATCAACTCATTTATTTCTAATACATTTTTTCTCATCCCCTCCACTTTCTTCATTGTCTCATGTCTGCAAGGACTTCAAGGTGTCCTGAGACTTAGACCCCCAAATACAAGGAATGCAACCAATGGTGCCTGTGATGTCAGCAGTTGGCACCCTGTGGAATAGGCTGAGCTTAGCAAAACTTATTGGAATGGGAGTGGAGACTGGTGGAGCAGGGCAGGGCGGGGGAGAAACTGGTAGTACCTGATGGTAGAGTCAGAGCCTTGTGGCAGTTGGCAGTACAATGAATATTCCTCAGCAAAAAGCCATCTGGAAATTCTTTGTCCTGTTTTATATTTGAAGAATCTGAGGCTGAACGAGAAATCCCAAGACCTGTCAGTGAATCTACAGAATTTATTTTTGTAGCCCAAAGAAAACCACTTCCTTGTTCATTCCTTATAGGTCCATTGTATAGGAAGCAAATAATGCAACTGAAATAGAAATGAGCTTAAAATAATTATGACTAAATTTTCTTTGCGTTGGAAAGAATGTGGAGAAAAGGGTGCTTTTTACTTGTATGGTGGAGCTGTGTTCAGATAGAGCATCTTAGGGAACAAGTGACATTTCTGGTGTCCAGTTTGGAGATACTACACATTTTGCATTGAACATGTTTGACAGTCAAACTTATCTTGCTTGACTTGGAAGATCAAGTGTGAGCTGATCACTGGGTCTATTTAGTTTGGCAGCTGAACAATTTGAACACATGCCAAATAGGTTTGTATCAGATGTTTGCAATACTGTACGTGTGTGAAAATGCTCCCAAGCTAAACATATTGACAGTTATTACCACCGCTAAGGATTACTTACAAACTCCATACATTAAGATTTTTTAAAATGCAGCCGCTATCTATGACTGTGTTATATGATTTGTGACTAACTTATAACTTGTGATTGATTCATATGATCTGAACGATCCCCTCTTTCCATACCATCCATCCAGCCCACCAGCTAAGATCTTCCTCACAAGCTCTGCCCTCTGTACCCTTGCCTTCAGAGATAAGGCAGGTAGAGACCAGAGATCAGCTGTAGCACCTCATGCATGGATTGCCCTTCCCCTTGAGACTTGACTGGAGCCTGTGCTGCTCTTTTTTAGATGTCAGGCCAAACCCTTTTTTAAAACCCAGACTTTCAATTAAAGGGTTAATCTCTTAACACCATTTTTATAGTCTGCTTTAAGTTTGAAAACTGTAAAACTTGTTAAAAGCTGCTCCATGTTTTATGTTTTTTATGCCATGGGTAGATTTTTAATGCTGGTTTTTAATTAATAAATATGATTATGGTGTATTATGTTTTTATTGTGTTTGATTTTATAAGCCATCTTGGGCAGGTTCCCTAGAGCTGTCACATAGACATTTTCTACATAAATAAATAGTAAAAATTAAAAGTGTGCACCTGGTTAAGCTGTCAATTGCCTACTGAGTGGAGCAGAGGTGCAGTAAAGGGGGGCATAGAATTCAATCATGCTATGTAACAACACAGAGGCATGAAAACCTAATGGAGCTGTATTGAATTCTCAGGAAGGAATATAGTGAAACAACCTGCTG
>NW_015163616.1:552325-552721 GCF_001447785.1 Gekko japonicus | reverse complement strand
AACTGGCCAATGAACAAACAGTCTGTCAAAAAATTGTCTCCCTATTTGCCACTTATGACAAAAGATTACTTTTTCAGTATTTGGTTCAAGACAATGAACTTCTATAAGCAGATAATTATCATTATGACCATTTTTGTGAAAGTGTAACTTTCGTGAAGTAGTCACATGAATTAATGGTACAGAATAAATGTGGTAATGTGTTACATTAAGAAATATAAATATTACCATATTTATTTTATAACATTAGTATAGTATAACATAATGTTCTAATTTTAGTACCTTTGTTTCAGAAATTATACACCCTACCATTTTGAGGAAAGCAATTTTAATATTTTTCCCTTTGGGCCTGTAGTATTAACTGGGGAATAAAGCCAGAATTATATGAGTTATAACCTA
>NW_015163616.1:549146-549291 GCF_001447785.1 Gekko japonicus | reverse complement strand
TTAAAAATATCTTTAAAATTCTTTAACATGAACTGGAGTGGCGTATTTGGCTTGGCCTGAGTCCCACCCATGACAAACAATAGACAGACAACTGGACACAGAGGGGGGGGTTTGGAGGAGTTGTAGTAATGGGGTCTACAACTCC
>NW_015163616.1:512788-548889 GCF_001447785.1 Gekko japonicus | reverse complement strand
CCACAGATTCCTCAGAAAATAATTTATACAGACCTGTCCACTGACTCCGGAGTCTTTCCCTGGGCTTGTCCTCTTGCCTGGGTTCTCTCAAAGCAAGCAGTGCTGTCAGAGAGCTACAGCAGAATGAAGAGAGAGACTGACCTTCCAAAAGTAGGAAGTGGCGCCTGTCAGCAATCAATTACAGACTGCCCAGCTCTCCGGCAGCCTGTGGCTAGGAGGGGCCTCCAAAGACCCGATCTCTCACTGGAGTCAGCCCTCCTCTTCCCGGCCAATCGCACCAGTAAATGAAGCACGGGAGATAAGAGTTTTGCCCAGAGATTAAGACCACACCAGATTCTTTAGCAAGAGGAGAGCTTTATTAAGGCACCTGAGTCTAGCTATCACCAAAGTGATATCCAAAATGCTAGCTCCCCAAGTCTTGCAGTCATTCACATTATATACTATAAGTTTTATCACGTCACTAGCCTCAGACAATGAAAAGTTGTTTTTCCTCTTTCTTCATATAGAAACACTTTATCAAAAGGAAACATCTTGAGTATGCATGTATTGTCTTCTTGAGGTTACATTACCTATGTCAGCTTAAATCACATACACAATAGGAGATAAGAACATATGTTTTTGAAAAGGAAGCTATAAAAAATAGTTATACCCGAATCCGTGAACCACAGACACCTTAGTTGGGGAAGATAACATTGTTAGCACACTTTAAAGAGGAAATGGCTTCCAAAGGAAGCTCCAAACCACTAGTCTAGCTTAGGAAAAACAGGAAACAGATTTGGTCAGAGTGGGGTCAGAGTTTTCTGCTGCAGGCTATAAAATGTCTTAAATACTTTTGAAAATTTTGTATTAGACATAAGACAGAGGTCACTTAGACTATTAAAGTCTTAATTTTAATATTCTGCTTCACTATCTAACTGTTTTTAATTTGAAAAAATCAATTTATGTAAAAGGTACTTTTGTGCAAACTGGGAAGAAAATAATTCAAGGGAAATTTCTCATAGAAATTTCGTATTTATAGATACACAGAAATATATTTCAAAAACATTGCAGGGAACTCTTTGCCCAAATGCCATTTTATCTAAACAACAATCGTTTTGAGGAGTTATGAAAGCCTAAACTATTTGTCACTTTTTGCCACCTCATTTGTCCTCTCTGCCTTAGGAATCTTACTGTTGATTCTAAAATCAACACCAACTTTAAAAACACTGATTTATAAAAAAATATATATTACTCCCTCCCCACCCCTGATGAAAGAAAATATGGTCTGTGAATCAGCACAGCAGAGCCATATCATCTGTATGAGAGAAAAGGCTATTATCCTCAATTCTTTTCCATTGCTTTGCACTCCATGTCAACACCCAGCTTCTTTGGCTCCTGGGGGATTTATTCCACCTGTGTAAATACTGAAGATTTATGGATAAGGCCTGATCCTTCAAGCAACTTGGCACATACATTCCTATAGATTTTCTGAGTTCAGAAGGATCTGTGCATCAGCATCTTGAAGAATTAGGCCTTTAAGATCAAGCTACAGTCTGCATGTGTTGGGCCTGTGTATAGTAGTGGCAGAAGCTCCAGAGCCTCTTTGAAAATATCTCAGTTCCATTTCAGTACATTGCAAACTCTCTGGAATAGTATGTCTCCCATCCACAAACATGAATTCATCATTGCCTGGCAGTTACAGCATCCCTGTTTCCTGAGTTGGAAAATCAGAGTTATTAACTCAATTGTAATTACTGAGGCAATTACAACCATGGCAATCTGTGACGAGATTCCGGGAGAGCAAATAGAGCTCTGTGATCACTCCCATCTGCTGGAGAAGTGCACAATTGCTCATTAAAGGCTTCTTCTTAAGAGCATCAGAGAGTCAGGAATAAAACAAAAACAGTGACAGCCAATGCATTAAAAAGCTGATGCTGATCAAAACATGCTGCTTACCCAAGATTCATTGCACCCACACTCTGAAATACAGGAGCTGATTTGACTTTTTTGCTGCCATAACTCTTTTGCCTTTCATAGAATTGCACATAAAGGATGAAAACTTTCATGCACTAGCTTCACACTCTGAAAACAAATAGCATGAATGGTTCTGAGAAGTGAACTTAAGATAGGGTTGCCAGCCTTCAGCTGGGGCCTGGGGATCTCCTGCTTTTACAACTGATCTCCAGCTGACAGAAATCAGCTGCCCTGGAGAAAATTGGGTAAACCAAAGGAGTGCACAGGAAAGATTGTGTAAACCAAAAATATGATACACCATGCTAACTTACGTCACAATTTCTCTATTGTTATATAATAGACAAGGAATATAGCTTAATCTCAGCTGGCTCCAATACATACATGGATACTTGTACATCCAATACATAACTCTCCTGGATATATAACAGACTATTTCAAATACATAAATACAATTGAGCAGAATTTACAAAAAAATTTAATCCGAAGACGCCTTGTAGTTTGACTTCAGGTGTGGCTGCAAGTTCTTCTAGAACAAATCTCAGCTGGCTCCAATACATACATGGATACTTGTACATCCAATACATAACTCTCCTGGATATATAACAGACTATTTCAAATACATAAATACAATTGAGCAGAATTTACAAAAAAATTTAATCCGAAGACGCCTTGTAGTTTGACTTCAGGTGTGGCTGCAAGTTCTTCTAGAACAAATCTCAGCTGACTGCTGTGTTTCAAAAATTTTCTTTGTCAGCCAGTATGAAGACTACAAACATTATGATATCATATGATTACATTTACATCTACATTCAAGTAAGTCCCCAGACTCAGCAAACCCAAAACTTACACAGTCTATGTTTCTCTAATGATTGGGATCTGACTTCTGGCATGTCTTTCAGATGATAAGACCGCACATGCTGTTGTGTGTGCTCAATTATGATATTGAAAATTGCTGGGTCTGGAGTTACAACCACAAAAGCTTACACCCAATTTTACAGCAGAGTTGAAGTCCTGGGAATGCATTCTAATGGAAGTTATAAAAAAAAAAACAACTTAAATCAAACTCAAAGATTCAGACCCAAAGGTGACAAAGACTATAAGCAGTTTTTCCACTTTTTCTCTTGGCATAATAAAGTCTTATAATCTTTTTGGTGGGTTTACTGCACTGTCCTTTAGGCATAGCCCTCAAATTTTGCATTCACCACCATCTATACTGACCTGCTGGAAGATTAGAAACAGGTGGTTTGCTAGTATCAACCCTCACTATCTAGTCCTTAATGATTCTTGTTTTTCTGCTAATGGTGGGCAGCTGTGAGCAACCTGGAGTATCACTAACCAAGCTTCAATATTTTTTGATGATCTTAAAAATGCAGTTACTTAAGGGGATATATTATGTGGACCAATGTAATCAGGAAGCTTCTTATGTATGAAGATCTGTTATGTTGGGCATAAAGGAGGATCTCTGGCGCCAGGGAGTTGGCATTATTTCAGGTTTATCTCCAAAAAAAACATTTTTAACTTCAAAAGCCTAATTAATTTGTAAATGTCAACTCTTGGGTTAAAAGAGTTGTATTTTGGCACCATAACAACATTTAAGCACTTATTTAGTGCTGTTTTTTCTGTGTGAGTTAATAGTCTACTAGATAAATTTACTACTATGTCTTTCCTGGCGGCGTAATCTGCCTCGGATTAAAAAAGGCTCCTGCAGGAACCTTATTGGGTCCTTGTTGTCTAAAAGTACTTTGTCTATTTCTAAGATGACTACTGTAAGATTCCTCTGAAGTGTCTGTTTCTTCATTGGAAGTTTCTATGTCTGAATATGTTCGCAATGGTGAATTATATGGCATTGTACCATGCTGAGGCCCCTCCCCTCCCCAAACTCCGCCCTCTCCTGGATCCACCCCCAAAGTCTTCGAAATGTACTGGGTTCTTAGACACATTAGTGATCAGCTCCTGCTTTATTAGTGATTAGTTGAACTCTAAGACAAAAGAGGCAGGACCGAAGCCCTGCTTAAATGCATGCTCAACACCACACCCAAGACACACACACTCCCCGTGACTGGCTATTTACATAAGAACTCCTATACAATAGGTTCCTTCCAGGATCCTGGTCCCCTATTGTTCTGTGAATGAAGCTAAGTCCGTGCTCGGCCGAAACGCGAGTTCAATACATTACACCCTTCCACCCACAGTCCAGAGCAGCCTTAACAAGTGAAGTCTCTAAGGTATACTGGTCTGCATCGCTCTCGGTTCGAGTGCCATGGTTCTGACTGCAGGGCGGTAGTTGCTGGAGCCGAGTTCGCTGGTTCCGTTGAGGAACTGGCAGACAGTGGTGATGTAGACATGATGTCAGGGCTCTCTGATGTCGCTGGCTCTGGCGGCTCACCTCCTTGTCCCACTGGTTGTTAGCTGGGTTGCCAGCTGCTGGGGGGTCCGCTGATGTGTCTCTCTCAGGCTCAAGTTTCTGGGGGCTTGGCAGCTCACCGTCACTCTTGTCTGGGAATGTGTTGGGCAACCCCGACTCAGCAGGGAGGAAACGGCGGTGGAGCTGGTCAATGTGCCTCCAGTGGACACCTCATAGGACAGGGCCCCGGTGACCCTGATAACTTTTGCAGGGATCCAGGCTGGGCCTCTGGAGAAGTTCCAGGCATAGACCGGGTCACCGAGGAAGAATCCGCGGGGTGCTGCCTGATTTTCTGGGGTCAAGATGTGTTCCAGAGTGCAGTCTGGGTGCAGTCTATCGAGGTGGGTGGCTAGGCACCTGCCCATGAGGAGTTCCACTGGGCTGCGGCCGGTCATTGTGCACGGGGTTATGCAGTGGCCGAGAAGGAAAACCGCGAGCCGGTGGTCCCAGTCCCCATGGATGATCCTGCTGAGGGACTCCTTTGTAGTTCTCACCATCCATTCCGTTTGGTCGTTGGTTGCCAGGTGGAAGGGAGCAGAGTGGATGTGCCTGATTGTGTAGCGGGCCATGAACTCCTGGAACTCGCTCGAGGTGAAGGCCGTCTCATTGTCCATCACAATGGTGTTGGGCATGCCATGGGTACAGAAGGCCTGACACAGAGCACAAATTGCTGCTTGGGATGAGGTGGAGCTGACCAGGACCACTTCCAACCATTTAGTGTGGGAGTCCACTAGAAGAAAGAAAATCTGTCCCTGGAAGGATCCCACAAAATCAAGGTGAAGCTGGGACCATGGTTTGTGTGCAGACTCACACTGATGCACTGGGGCCCTGGGTGGCTCCAATCAGGTTTCTTGGTATGCCTGACAGTGCAATGAGGTCCTGGACAAGCCATAGCATGGTGATTCTACACAAGCTGAGCAGGAGGGCCTTCATTTTGGTGTTGGTTACGTGCTGGAAGACAGTTAAGTATTTCAGGTGTTCTACCCATGCTTCCCAGAGGTCAGGATGTGCACAGTCGAACTCGGGCAATTGTCCTGCTCCCAATGAGATCGCCATGTTTTCTGGAGCGGTGCGATGCCGGGGCTCTGGGGCTCGTTGCACGGTGCGATGCTCTCAGCTGCTGGCTCTTCCATCAGGATCCCATCCTCATCACCAGTGAAATGTACAGGGTTCTTAGGCGCGTTAGTGATCAGCTCATGCTTTATTAGTGATTAGTTCAACTCTAAGACAACACAAGCAGGACCGAAGCCCTGCTTAAATGCGTGCTCAACACCACACCCAACACACACACACTCCCCGTGACTGGCTATTTACATAAGAACTCCTATACAATAGGTTCCTTCCAGGATCCTGGTCCCCTATTGTTCTGTGAAGGAAGCTAAGTCCATGCTCGGACGAAACACAAGTTCAATACATAACAGTCTCCAGGTATTTTCCAACCCAGACCTGGCAACCCTAACTTAAGAGGAGATTCTGGTCTGGCTTTAGAGGCATTTTGCTCTTTACACTGATTTCCAAAAGTGAGAGTTGGAGAAGCCTGCAGGCTCTGCTCTCATAGATAAACCAGGGTGTTGGTGTTTTTTTTGTTTTGGTTTTTTTTTTCTTAATTAGCCTCTCAGTTTTGCTGGTAAGGCTATTGAGAGCCACCACAGGCCTCCAGACAACTATTCCACTTGAGATCCCCCATATTACCCATCTCCAAACCAGATATTTTATTTAAAAAGCACATTACTTGTCCAGCTGCTTGGTTCCCCGGATGACCAAGCATGCCAAATTTTGTTACTCTAGTTCATCCTTCTTGGTAGCCCTGCCTGCTGGTGATGTCCTGTTATGGCAGTTCACATTAATAGATGTAAGATTGAGGGTGCCCATGACACTGCCTTTTCAGCCGGCCTACTCCTGAGGTATGGCATCCCCTGCCCCAGATGGTATCACCCTAATTTCTTCTTACCTTCTGTTATAAATTTTTAAAATGTTTTTTTCCCCCTGACCTCTTGAAAATTAATTTCATTCTTTGGATTGAGATCTTCAGTGTTCTTTTAATTATTTGCTACTGTTTCTTCTACTGTTTAACACTTTTTTGTTGGGGGAAGTTTGCTGTTTTTAGCTAGTTTTAGTGATTGTTATGTATATATTATGATTATTGATTTTTATGCATTTGTACCTTATGGATTAAATGTATTCTACTTTTTTAAAATGGAAGATACCCTGAGTACTCCTGAGAATAGAAAGCTGGATGGAAATGTTCTAAATAAATATGAGGTAGATGTATCTTTGTGAAGTAGAACCCAAATTGTGTCATAATAAGCTTCTCTAGGCCAAATAAATTTTTGGCTCTCTAGACATAGCTAACAAAGTTGGAGATGGGTAGCCGTGTTAGTCTGTCTGTAGCAATGATTTGCCAGCTAATGTCATTCAGCATCTGAAATCACTCCACTTTCCAATAAACAGGACAGATGGACTCCCATTCTAGCAGTATCTGAAGAAGTGAGCAATGACTCACAAAAGCTCATGCCATGCCACATATTTTGTTAGTCTTTAAGGTGCTACTGGACTCTTGCTCTTTTCTACTGCTAACAAAGCTGGTGTGGCTAGTGTGGAATGACTCTTCTCACCAGCACAGGAGCAAGACATTTTTTTTTAAGTGGGAAACTGGGTCTTTGCTGGTCTCAGCCATTCTTTTGATTTCATTGTAGGAAGAAATCTGGATAACACTGATAGGGCACGGATTGCTATTTAACAGATAGACAAGGCATACATCCACAAACTGGACTAGAAGAGATTGTGGAGACCCCCACCCCATATACTCCTGAGAAACTAGGGATGCCTCAATGGAGAGGCCAACCTTGGAATCTGAGCAGAGTCAGCAGTCATCCAAACTACCACTTTGTGGGGGGGGGGATAAAATGCAGTAAGGCTGTTGGTTTTTTCAGTCATTAAAATCACTCAGGTGATCAGCTTAGCTAATACTCGAGGAAGAAGCTTTGATCTACACGGTCTAACTCTCAGTCACTTCTTCCTAAAGTAAATGTGGGCCCCTTTCATATGTTCCCCAGCCATCTATTCTGTGCAAAAGAATTCCTGTTATAGAAAAAATGCATATGTTGACTTTCAAGAGATGTTGTCTAGCAGTGCTTAAAATCTGAGCCCCCCCCCCCAACATATCTCAAGCTATATGATAAACATCCCTGGTATCACTTTGGTATCATATGCCTCTTCATTCTCCCATATGGTCCCAGTCAAGCAAGTCCTGCCTTTTCTGTGTAAATCCCTACCCTGTAGTAGTTATACTGGAAATTGCAAAGGCAGGCAAACAAACTGGCAGTCCCTTTCCTCCACACAGTATATTATGTGCAGCCTCCCTTACTTAGGAGCATCACTGTGTAAATAATTAAGCACTCTGACTAATTTATTGCCCTTATTTATTTAGCCCTGGGTCTTTATTTTTTCATCCTGCCAGCCCTAAGAAATGTTACATGGGAGAGGTGACTGCCCACTAGGGGGACAGATGAGACCAGAAAATCCAATTAACTTGTAAGACTGTTCTAGCCAGTCAGGGTGATGGTATATTAATCCACTCTGTCACTGAGTTCCTGTACAGCCTGTAGAAAACATCTTGCTGATTTTTGCAGACATCTGTGTTTGCCAGAAACACAGATCCTGGGCCCTGCCCCAGCTCCCCTTGCCAAACCCCATTAACCCAATGTCTTCTGCTTCCTCTTAGTGGCCACACACCTCTGACTATCACAGGGACCAATCTGGATGTCATTCAAGAGCCCAGGATCCGAGTGAAGTACAATGGCAAGGAGTCTGTCAATGTAAGTAGCCTTTTAGGCCCAAGTTGTTGCAGCCATAGCACCCCATCACAAACTGTGCCTCTGCAGTTTGTTTGTTTGTTTGTTTTAAGAAAAACTGGGAAAGAAAGAGTCTACCTACAAGATGTCTCTCCCTGGCATGCTTGCCAAGAATAGTACTCTGCTCAGGTGATCAAGGGTCCCGGTCACATGAGCGGGATACTGTGCCGCTGAAGGGAGGCAAATTAGAGCCGGAGCAAAAAGAACCGTGGTAGCGCGATCCGACGCGTCCGTGCTCTGGCCTTCAGCAGACGATCAGATGTAGCACAGCAAAACGGACGTTGCGCGTTTGTGCACATGCGTGGGACGGGGAACGGCGCTGGCTGCGACGGGCTACCAGCGCTTTCCTGATCAGACGCCTGGAGTTGCCGCACATCATCCGGAAGATAGTGCTCTGTTGCCGGTACCTTTTCAATGCACGTTTTCAGGCCAAAGGGACGGATCAGGGAAGGGTGCGTGACACTTCCCAGATGTTGCAGTATGATCGTGCCCGTTTGATGCACCCTCATCCCGTCCGTTTTGTGGGGCAAATCCTCCCATGTGACCGGGGCCAAGGTATATTTAAATAGAGTTTTATGATGAAAGAAAGGCTGGATATAAATGTCAGTAGTAATTAAGTAAGACTACTGTTGGCTGCCATGAGTAGCCCCTATTGTCTGCTAGTGTGTAGTGTTTCTCCTCTTGCTGCAGTGCAGACAGGGTACAAGTTTGTTGCATGCAGTTAACATATGGAGGCAAGAGTTATGGTGGCATGGAGTTCTCACACTCCATGTTGTTCCTTCTCCCAGAGAAAAAGCACTTTCCTATGCCCACACTTGTAGTACTAACAGTTGTGGTGTGCCCACAGAAAGCTCACTAGCAGACTAGCCCCAGTTTGAACTAAAATTATCCAGCTGCTTTTTGGACATCTTTGGACTCCAAGCAAAACAGATGCATCTTTCCTTGGCTTGAATTAGCAGTTCAAGTTTATGGTGAAGGGAAGATTCTTCAGTGTTAAATAAACTTCCTATTGTCTTACTTGTTTTGCCTCTAATTAGTTCCTGATAGCCTGGCTTGCTAACACGTTCATATTCTTGACCAACAATTGGGGGGGAAAAAAGGATCCTGGCTCTTTCTGTCACATAGCCATTCTAGGAAGACAGATGTTTTCTTCACAGCTGGAAGATAAAATCTAACTACCAACATCAAAAACCCTGGAATCCCAGTTATGGCTGCAACCTGGGGACTGGAGTATTTGCTGACAGTTGTTTCTGTCACTCTGTGGATTTTTGTGGCCGAAGGGCCTCTTAAAGCACAAAGGTTTGGCACTGCCACACTGAACCTCTGATCAGTGTTGTGCCCTGGTCTTCCAATATTGGAGACCAATTCCATTCCATTATCTCTGTGATGTGGAGAAGCGGCATTTGTCTGCCTTAAATGATACTACAGTATTAATAGTGCAATCCTAATGAGAGTTACAGCCTTCTAAGTTTGTTGATGTCAATGGATTTAGAACTGTATAATTGCTTAGGAATGTGCTGTAAACAGAACTCATATACAGCCAATTATCCTATTGTGAATAGGTTCACATGACCAAATCCAAGGGTAGTTTTCTGCTACAAGCCCCGCACGGATGTCTACCCAGAAATACATATGCTTTTAGCCACTGCATGGTGAATGTCCGTGTATTCATATTATGAGTCAGTTCATTTTCTGATCAAATATTTCCAACATAGATTGTCTGTATTCATGACACACATCCATATACAGAAATATCCACCATGAGGTAATTGAAAATGATGATTTTACAGTGGAAAAATAATGACTGTATGAATAAACCCATATATTTCATGATATATGACAATAACGATAGGCAGCCTATGGAGGACACAGCCTGATCCTATGGATAAGAAAGAAACACCCTGAGTTCAGCAGCAAGAATTCCTATGAATAGGGTTGCAGACACAGTAGTCTCAGCTTGGAGTGTGGGAATTTTAGAGGCATAACTCCTATTTGGAGCCTGAGTCCTATATATGGGAGCCTAGTTACTATTTTAAATATAGATGCAGCCCCATCTTAAAACTCGCTTTTGAGTGCAGCACGGAGCTGCGGTGGCTCAAGTGGTTAAGATGCTGAACTGCAGGCTGTGGAAGGTGAGTAGTTCAGCAGTTCGAGACCCGGGTGCCGCATGATGGACTCAGCTTCCATCTCTAGTTCCAGCTCCTGCCAACCTAGCAGTTCGAAAGCAAGAAATTGCAAGTAGATAAATAGGGACCACTTCGTGGGAAGGTAACAGCGTTCCGTGAGCCTTGGTGTTTAGTCATGCCGGCCACATGACCATGGGAACGTCTTTAGACAGCACTGGCTCTTCGGCTTTGAAACGGAGATGAGCACTGCAACCCTAGAGTCGGATTTGACTGGCTTTCGAGCAAGGGAACCTTTACCTTTTACCTAGTTTTGTTTTAATGTACAGCTCTATCACTTTAGACAATCTTTCCCCCTCCAAAATACCCTTAAACAAACGTTTTCAAACCTACCTTACTAACAAAACAACACCCCCCTCATCACTGATTTGTCAGCAAGACAGAAACCTTCAAGATCACTTTCTGATCCTCCTTCAAAATTCAAGTCCAATTAGAACTGCAAGGACATTTAAATAAACACACCTCATGCTGGGAAAAGTTTTAAACCCGTTGAAGGTTTTATACTTCCATTGTTTATAGTTCAGAAGATTTATTTATTAAAACTACATTTTTTAAAAAAGCACTGAGATCAGATGTAGATACTAAATTCCAGAGTGTGTATACACAGTGGACTTGTTCACACAGGGAAACTGTGTCTGAAAGAAAGGGTGTTATTTACTGTGCTTGCTGACAGATTGCTGTTGTAATAAAAGGAATCGACAGGACAGGCTATTAACTGAGCTGACCTTTGGCCTCTTCTTAGGGAGACAGAGAATATAGTGCAGTTTATTTTGTGTTTTTACCAGCTTGTGACTTCCTGCTTACTGCTGACTCTGCTTTTTTCCTAACTATTCTGTCCAGTCGGCCTCATGACTCCACAGTTGTCTCAAACCTGCACAAGTTTCCATCTCACCTTGTAATCATAAATGTTTCAGTTCTACTGCAATCTGTTTGCCATAGTATCATAAGCATTTGGTTTGGGTGTGGGACAGGCAGAGTTAAAGTCGTGCTCAACAATGAAGATCACTAGTGATGCGGATGAAATTTACAAGTAACAGGCTCATAAATTTAATTGCTCATGAAGCTTATTTTGAATATGAGGCAACATACCCTGAAAGTGTCATTCCATAATTAATAATGAGATGTATTTCAAGGTGATATTTATCTAAATATTCCTCCAAGGAACTCAAAGTGGTATACATGGCCCTTCCTTCCTGCATTTTATCTTCACATTAATAGTTAGACTGAGGGAAAAAATACTAGCCCAAGGTCTCCCAGTGACTTTCATGGCAAGCAGGGATTTGAACCATCTTAGTCTTAGTCCACCACTGTAACCACTGCATTACACTGACTTTTGTGCCTGCAGAGTTAACATTAATCAGTCCAGGCAGCCAAGACCAGCAGTTACTGTTAGCACAGAACTTTATTGCTTTAAAGTCTTACTTTGTCTTTATGAGAAACTGCCTTTCCTGCCTTCCTGATGCATTATCAGAAAGGATGGTAAATGTGCTGCTCGCTGCCTGCCCTTCTCTATAATGCCTGAGTTACACTGCAAGCCTGCATATGCATTTGTGATAATATCCATGAGCTAATTTAGAACATTTGTAGAAAAAAATAGTCCTTTGCATTTAATTGTTCATGGAGGAAATTCAGAATTAGCAACCAAAAAATAGTTGAATAAAAGAGGCTCGCCTAATTAGCTTTGAGCAAGTTGATATTGAGTCTTTACATGCCCTACAAGAACACTGAGAAGAATGATGAATGAAATATATCAATACTTCTCTACAGACAGCCTGTCTGAGGCCATACACTTGCTTAGTTAAGTTAGGCCCCTGCCACATGGCAGGGGAAAAGCCTCTTAAGGCGCGGCTTTTAAAAGCCGCGCCAACGTTGAGACGCCGCGGATCCCCTGGCCGCGGGATCCCACGGATCCCCTGGCCGCGACACCTTTTCTCCCCGGCACGATCAAACGCCAGGGAGAAAACACGGCCCTAACCTGGATCCGGCCGAACGGCGCATGTCGGAGCATGCGCAGTTTGGCTCCGGGCCGGGGTTGCAGCAACGCCCGGCTAGAGGCGCCGTTTCCATTTGAACCACCAAGGTAGGTGGTTCAACTTGCGCCGGCTTTTCCGGGGAAAGGGCCAGTTCGGGTACGAAAGCAGGACGCTTCCCAGATGTTGTGGTGTGATCGCGCTGCTTTGATCCGCCCCCGAACTGTCCCGCAACTGGCCCAAATCCCCTCGTGTGGACGGGACCTTAGTTAGTTAGTTAGTTAGTTAGTTTTCTTCCATGACACCATGCTTTGCTCAACATCTCTTTGCCTTTAGGCTGCACTATATTCTCTGTCTCCCTAAGAAGAGGCCAAAGGTCAGCTCAGTTAATAGCCTGTCCTGTCGATTCCTTTTATTACAACAGCAATCTGTCAGCAAAAGGATCTTTTGAGGATTAAAAAAACCCAGTGTATGTGTTTTAAAAACAAGAATAGCCACCTTGTATTTACGCTGTATGCTAGTCCCATTTTGATTTGGAATTAAGGTCTCCACAGAAGGAATTATTCAAGTGGAAAAGAACTATGTCAGTCCAGGATGCCTAACTTTGTAGTAGCTTCTTACAGTTTCTGAGAATTTCATCCTGGTCACCCATCATAGTGTCAAGTAGGCAAACAGCAGCATAAGTGCAGCCTCATTTTAGGACAGACAAGGTGAAGCCTTCTGGAGGGGTCTTGGTCAGAGAGCGCACCAGGGATCCACTTCTGTTTTGTTTCACAGAGCCATCTCATAAAGAAAAATAGCACTGAGTGAAAGACAATTGAGGCATATGGTGCTTATGTCATTGTGAGGCCCTCCTATATATCATCCAGTGGACACAAAACCCCTCAGCAGAAGGGAGAGGTGCACTAAGTAAACAGCCAGTGAGGATTTGACAGGGGTACAATGAAAGTGATGCTACCATCACATCTTGTGTGCACACACCCTGCACCTGCTTCATGACAAAGGGGCTTTCTGGGGGTCAACATGGAACTGTTAGGGTCTTGTGAAAACAAGAGCTGGAAGAGCCCCATTAAGCACACACATTCATACTTTCCCAAGTCAGTGCAGGGTTTACACCTTCTTAATGTTCTTTATATCTGTGTTTCCTTTTAGTTTCTCCCTCCTCTTGGTATTTACTCAGTCCCCACAGGTCAGTGACTAGAAGTTAACTTTCGGCTGCTTCTCCTCCCCTTCAAAAAACACACATGTATTTCTAGTTTCCAGCTCTTGCTCATGCATTCCCATGAATATTCTTATAAACCCACAAAAAGTACTAAACTTTTCCCAGTTATGTTAGGACAACACTTTCCCCTTCGTTATGTGTGCACATATTTATTTTCAGTATTTGCACTCCACCTTTCCATTTAAAAGTTATAGGATTCCATTTAAAAGTTATAGGATTCACAATGAAACAAGGTATACATCATTTTAAAAGTGTGCTGTAGCTTTAAGATGGTTAGAAAAACTGCATATATAAGGTCAGTTGATCATGACTGAAGAAAAGGCTGCCCTGTTCCTTAACATTAAATTAAAACATTAAGAATTGTGCGTGTAGCCACTCATGGCACTCATACAACATGATTCAAGAAGGATGACCTGCAATGAAAGAGGGAAGGGAAGGAATTGCCATGCGTGCAATGCTGTTTCGAGTACAGGTTTACTTTGTAACACTTGGAGTCTGCACATTTTCAGAATGTTCTCTGTGATTTGTCTGGATCTGAGTTACTGATTGTATTGTGGAGCACTCTCAGATATATAGGCTTGTAACAGTGAGAGGAATACTTTGTACCTTTACTTTATGGACCTGATTGCAGCTTTTTTAGGGACTCAGAGCCCTATATAAAAATGACATCATTTTTTAAAATACATCACTCTTTATTAGCTCTAGCTGGCCCTTTAAGCCATTTCTCCCTTACTTTATGAACTGCCATGAAAAGTTAAAGCCAATAAATAGTGTTGTAATACCGTTTATCTTTGGGTATAGAGTGTAAATTGTGGTCCCCCTTGACTCAATCACCGCAATAGCTGGCACGATAATCAAGTGTCACATCCCCAGGTTAGTTCTCCTTTTCTCTAGCAGCTAATGAGATTCACCTGATCTCATCCTGTTCTATGCAAGTGCCTGTAGGTCAGTATTAGTTTGACACCTTATTGCTAGGCTCTGTTTAAAACCAAGATGATGCAAGATGGTGCATTTTCCTCTTTGTTTCTCTCTGTCCTTTGTACCATTTGCCCTATCCTTCTTATTGCTGATACATAAATAAGAATATTGATATTGCCCTAAGTGCTCTTAAGCTAAAGCCATCCTCACTTGTAAATTGTAAATTGTACAGAGACGAGTGATTGAAAGATATAGAAATCTGACATTTTTCTTTGCCATGAAACTTGAAGTTTTATGCAGACAAACAAACTGTGAATTAGATTCAAAATTATGCATTATATGAAGGAGATGCAGTATAATTTCATGCTGTGGGAGCATTACAAGCCTCTGTACAGTCAATGACCAGCAGGAAACTTTCATTATAGATGTGTCATGCACACACCCTGTAAGCAATTTGAATTGTGGTATTCTTGGATGCTTTATAGATATGAATATTTTTGTTTTGCCTGGAATGCTGTAAAGAAATCAGATTTGCTGGTGCCTTTTAGTGACTTTCAGGAGCTGTTCATTTTACTACATGGTAACATGACTTTGTAGGCATGCATGTCGCTGGCAGCACTTGAAGTTCCGATCTGATAAAAGGATTTTCAGACAGGATTGGATATAAACTATTGAGGTTGTGATGAAGTCAAAGCAAGGTGTCAGACTGATGAAGAGCATGTAGATTTAATTGCTGGGATATTGTATAAATGAGCCACATGCTTTTATGATGCCTGCCATTTTGCAGGTGAGTCTACATAAATCTGCTAAAATGCAGCTTCTGATTAATTATCTTTTCAAATACACCACTGAGGCATTTCGCTATAATCCTCAGGACTGGAACTATAGTTTCTACAGTCCTACATCGTTATATGCACTCAACTCAAATGAATATAAATTAAATTTAACTGTACCTAACTGAATGCATTACTGCAGCTGAGATTTTCACACCTCCAGAAGGTCTAGATTTAAAACAAATGTTAGCTGTAGAGAAATGGTCTGATGTTTGATGTTAGAGCTTTCTTCTCCCTCCTTATTTGTTCTCATTTGATGCTTTGAATAGGTCAAAATATTCTCTTTATGAACACTACAGAAACTCAATGAAATAGAATGGCCAGGCTGCCTTGTCCAGCTGGTCTCTCTCTTCCCATTGCTATTCAATTCTTGCAAAAACAGAATCTGGAGAAATATGCAGTTGACTGTTTGATGGTATAAACATGAATGATGACACATTTAACTATGGTTAAATGTGGATAGATGTGTGTTGAATTTCCCCAGAAATGTAACTGACTACAGAAATGCTGTAGTCTTCTTAATATTTGAGTAGGGTCCTCCTACATACACACACACACATGTTAACAGTATCTAATGTTATCCTTTGCAAGAACACTTTGAGGAGAGCACTTAAAAAATACACGAAGCCTGTAATTACTAACAGCTCAAATATGTTTTATGGGGGGAGGTGCCCATTGCTAAAGTCCACCAAGTAGTTTTTAGGAGAACTTTGACAGTTGCTAAGTCTTGATATCCTAATATCCTAAAGCTATTAAATGAGAGCTTGGAAATAGTCTGGTATCTCTTTGTCTAAGCTGGGTAGCTGTTTCATTTAGCAGATACTTCCTTCCAGTGCCTTAATCAAAAAGCATCAGTTAGGGCAGCAAGGTCAAGATCCAGAAACTCTGCCTAAAGTGTTAATATCTTTGTAATGCAAACCTAAGCAGTGAAAACTCTGCATAGCATTGCATTGTCTGAATAGTAAATATCATATGCAACTGAACTGGATAGAGAGAGAAGAGAAGAGATTGGATTTATATCCCACCCTTCACTCAGAGTCTCAGAGTGGCTTACAAATGTTCTATTTGAGCACTGGAGTAAGAAATACCATTACTGCATGGTATCTCTCTGTTCCAGAGCTGCTCAAGCTATAGAGGTAAAGGCTTCAGATCATGGCATGGGTGCTCCAGCAAAGGAAAGAGGTGGCTCACATGGGCCAATTGGCAGAGATCATGTATTTTTATTTCATTATTATTTAAAAGGTTGTACTTTAAATACCAAGTTGGGTAAAATTAAATTTCCCCTTTGTTGAGTGAGTCCAAATGAAAAGTCTCCTGTTACTTTACAGGGTGTGATTTCTTGATGAAACCCCTGCTGCAAGAGCCAGGCTCTGCTTTATAATGAACTCTTATCTCAGGGGAACAAGTCAACTGCTTGGACTGCCAACTTTTTACCAAGGGAATATAGCCTTCGTCATGCCCAGAATCTCTTGTGACCAACTGACTGTTCCTTACGGCTGGTATGGGAAAATTGCTCAGATTTGTCACCAGAACCAGACATTAATTATAGGTTCAGCTGAAAGGCATATTTGGCAGGCAGCTGTGCAATGTGAAAGATGAGAGGGTGTTGCAGTTCTGATTCAGGACTCTGAAGTACTGCTGCTATTTTCATTTTGAAGTACTGTCTAATGGTCTCCTTAGCTGGGGACAAAAGGAGACCATAACAGTACAGATTTGAGAAAATGATATTCATGTATCCCAAATAGATTTGCTTCAGCAGCTTAAGAGTTCTCCATGTTTTCTGTGTCAAGCCACATTTGGGAGTGAGCCCACTGGATAGTGTCTTGTTGAGAGCCCATAAAAACCTTGAACCAGCCTTCCCAGAACTTTCCCACATGACAACTGCTGTCATCCATTCTGTGTTTGCTTGCTTTGCTTCAGTCTTCCTACATGCTCCATGGTTGCATTACACCTGACTAAGGCCCTTTTTACAACCTCAGGCTCCTATGAACTTGAATTTATGTTGAAGTTTTAAAATAAGAACATAAGAGACGCCAATGTTGGATCAGGCCAAAGGCCCATCTAGTCCAACACTCTGTCACACAGTGGCCAAAAATACCAGGTGCCATCAGGAGGTCCATCAGTGGGGCAAGGACATTAGAAGTCCTCCCACTGTTGGCCCCCCCAAGCACCAAGAAGACAGAGCATCACTTGCCCCAGAGCCCCTATCTATACCTTGTGGCTAATAGCCACTGATGGACCTCTGCTCCATATGCCTATCTAATTCCCTTTTGAAGCCATCCATACTTGTAGCTGCCACCACTTCCTGTGGTAGTGAATTTCATGTGTTAATCACTCTTTGGGTGAAGAAGTTGTATCCAGCCAAATGCAAACAGAAGCTGCTAGTGGACACAGATTTCTACCACATTCCCCTTCCCCTTTTGACTTTCAAAGCCCTATGAGTAGAAGAGAAAGGAGATGGTGATTTTGCCTGATTCCCATACCCTACTGCAGTCCCCCAATTCATCTGGCCATTTGTCCACATGAGTTCTGCAATTCCAGGCATCATCTTTCTGTGGGCCAAAAGGAACAGCTGGCAAAAGTTAAACATAGGATATATCTGCACATGATGCTCCAGTGGTTGATCGGATACAGTCCACTAAATCTTGGATAGCAAAATGCCAAGTCCTACTAATATCATGTTGGAAGATTATATACTATGTGTGCATCCATGTATTGCATTGCTATACCACATGGAAGATTTGGACTTACTTGAGCCATATGAAGAACTTGTCATTCTCCTCATCTCAGCAGCAGAAAGACAGATGGCAGCTCAGTGGTAACTGGGCTTCCAACTATCCAACTATCCAAAGATAGTTTGTAAGCACATGATATTTGCTGCTCATGGGTAAGATTACCTCACAAATTCAAGGCTCAGATAGCCATTTGACTTTGAATGCCTCCTTGAAGTAGTGGCTATCTTTGTAATGTTTTTTGGAACTTGAGAGAGGCCTGACTGAACTAGTCGAGTATCCATTTATAAAAACCTTATAACCGATCCTTTAGTATAATTTGGGGAAAATAGAATTCACCAACTGACAAAGGTAGCCCTTACTGAATCCTTAACATTGCTCTGAATGAGCTAAAAAGTTTTTAAAGTGTTAGAAATTCTAATGTATCAAGATTGAAACAACTTACTTCAGTATGGCCCCGGTCACATGAAAGGTTTTGGGCCGGGAGAGGGACGGATCGGGGGTGCAGCAAATGGGCGCGATCCCACTGCAACATCTGGGAAACATTGTGCACCCGTCCCCGATCCGGCCCTTCAGGCCGAAAAGCCGCATCTAAAATAAACCACCTACAGAGGTGGACTTACCAGCACGGCCACATCAAGCGCGGCCGTAGGATCGCCGGCGCGTCCTTCTGCCGGTGCATCCAAGACCCCTGGCCGAATTGTGCATGCTCCCACATTCGCAGTTCGGCAGCCTCCGTCTCTGTCTCGTCGCTTTCTCCCCGATCTCCCCGGCATCTGATCGTGCTGGGGAGCAACCGCGCAGCAGCTCACGGGATCTGTATGATCCCACCGCCGCGTGTCTATTTTTGTGAGACTTTCAAAAGCCGCACTTTGCCCGCGCTCCCCCCCCCGTGTGGCAGGGGCCTATGTTATGTAGAATAAGATGAATTCACAGTATAACCCTTACTCATCTGTGTTTCAGGTCTGCAAAGTTGTAAACACAACCACCCTGACTTGTCTGGCTCCCTCCCTTACCCCAGAGTACCGTCCTGGTTTGGATGCTGTTGAACGACCCGATGAGTTTGGCTTCATCTTTAACAATGTTCAGCACTTACTAATTTACAATGATACCAAGTTTATCTACTATCCAAACCCTACCTTTGAGCTCCTGAGTCCCACTGGTGTACTGGAGCAAAAGCCAGGGTCACCCATTATCCTCAAGGTAAGAAGACCATACAGTCCAGGTGACCTGGGCGTATTTGAGTTAGCATATTCTGGGATTTCCCTGTATCAAATCTTGCCCTCGTTTCACTAATTGATACATCTCCCCACGAATTTACCATGTGTGGGCCCACTTCACACAGTACATTTTAAGTACAGAGTGTGAATGCAAAAAACACTGCTTTTCTGAGACAGGAACTATACAGCAGGAAATGCCCAGAACTGAATGCAACTATAACGGTTTTGTTTCTATATAGTCCATGAAATGCTCCTACACTGACTGCACAGTGAGTTACACAGCAGAACTAAAGCCCTAAAGTAATTGGCCTGTATATACTAGTTAAGAACACCACTCAGCAGAATTTTAAAAGCTCTCTTACCAGTGCTTCAGACAGTAGTTGACCCCTTCATCCCTCTCTATAAACTTAGCACCATGCACTTTTGTTTGCTGTTCCCTTTGTATTAAGAATCTAACCTCTGAATGTTCAGCAAATGCACAATGGAATTAAAGGTAAATTTTGCGTGAGCATGATGGATCACTTCTTGCCTCAGCATTTCTCCTCCAGTCCCATGTTAAACATGTCACAGGGTGTCAAAGCTTACCCACTGGGAAGTGGTACAGAGATGCAGAATGTTTATTTGTATTACTTATTATAAGATACAGGCTTGAGTCCTCTGTTTTCTGCTTGTGCCTAACTTAGTCCATTGCAGAGGTGGTCCTTTACTGTGGAGCGCGTCCTTTCATGTTAAGTACTTCTTGGCATCTTGAAAACTTATTCTTGAATTAGTGGAAGTGCCCAACACTGGAGGAACACATGCTCTGCGGTGGAGGACAACCTCCTTAATGGAGAAGGGAAGTGGGAACAACATATAGGAACTGACATAAACTATCTGAAGAAGAAAGTAAAATAGGAAGCCCATTAAAAATGCTCCTGTTTATTGCAGATACACAAACTGTTCTCCTTGTACCTGCCATGCAGTATTTGCATATATACTCAGAATAAGTCAGTTTGGCTTATGCCCTTTTCTCCCAACAATCTTCACACATTCCTGAGGGTACCTTAGATTGCAAGAATACCCCTGAAAACTTCATAACTCTTTATAAAACATATACCCTCTTGTGCCCATCAAAATCCATAGTCATGCACTCGGCTGCCAGTCATCACAGTGGAAGGTAAGTACATTTTGGAGGAAGGTATATAAGATGATGGGGGAAAATTAATCTTAGAAATAGACCAAAAAATTACAAGCTTAGATAGAACAGACCTGCATTTTGATATGTACTTTCCTATGTGTATTATTGGGAGATCTCATTAAATTATGCAGCTAATTACAGAAATGTGTATTGGGAAATAAAGGTTTATACAGGATTGTTTGTTAAAATTATTAGAGTTGCATGAAAGAGATCATCAAGGAAGAGCCAAAGGCATCTGCTATATTTTCACAGAATCTTTTCCCCCTATTTCTACAGGGTAAAAATTTATGCCCGCCTGCCTCTGGTGGAGCAAAGCTGAACTACACTGTTCTGATTGGAGAGACTGCTTGTGCTGTCACTATCTCAGAGACCCAGCTGCTGTGTGAGCCTCCAAATCTCACTGGGCAACACAAAGTTATGGTGAGGTCAAAAAATTGTACTTTCCCCCCATCCATCTTTTCGTGTTTTCTGTCACCGAAATTTCAGAGCAGTACGCCTCTCTGTACTTCCTTCGATCTCAGCTGCTGAAGTGGAAATTATTAAAAAATCTACTTTGATATAAAAGAAGAAAGGAATCCCCAAGGCCTTCAAATTTCCTAGACACATGCAAAGCCCAAGTGTGTGTCTCTGATAATATGATGCAGCAAAAAACTGCCTTATTCACCACCACAGTAACTTGCACACATAAATCTAAAAGAGCATATAGAGCACATCACATCAAGATTTCGCCTTTGTGGTACATTCTTAGCCAATGTATGTTTGTAATTCAGAAAATTGCACAAGTATGCATGAATGCTCTCTTTTTTCCATCATATGTATTTTGGGTGAGGATATTTAGCAGTAGTAGCCCAATCTGCCATAATGCTTGAGCTACTGCTAGTTGGGAAGTGCAAGACTCTATAACTTCTGAAAACTCAAAAAGTGCTGTTGCACCTCTGAGCCTAACAAGCTTTATTGTGGCCAGTGCTTTTGCAGGCAGCAGAGTGTCTGTGGGTGCACAGGGTACTCAGCTCAGTTGGAAGGAGGTTTCAGTCGTTTCAGTTCACTTTGCACTAGATAAAGCCAGGATCAGGTTGTCTATCGGATTTGTTGATGAATATCATCTCTGTAGCCTTACACTCCTTGGGCACCTGAACATCAGCTCCCCCCCCCCCAGGAGGCATTGCAGAACAAATAAAAGATGATAACAAATAAAAATGTAAAATGGGACAGTGACAATAACATAGAGACAGCCTCATTTCCCTTTTCTAATTTGATGCTGCTCTACAGATCAGAGATGCAATGTTTCAAGACACGGCAATGCTCCCACTTTGTACACACTCGTATGAATGCCTGGTTTGTGTCTGTTTCTTCTCTTACACAGGAGCTCCCATTTAGCTGATTTACACCATCACAAGGTATTTCTGGCAAGTGAGGGAACATAGATGTTATTTTAGTGGACTCACAGGTGAATGAGCCTTTAATGCTGAAGCTGGTATTATTAGATCCAATCATATAGTTGTCAGAGGAAATAAAGGAGGCAGCTGGCATTGGGGCTTGTGTTAAGGCTAAATGATTATTTGAGATGTGCCTCTGGTGCTCTGCTGTCGGCATTTTCATGTCAGCAAGTAGTCTACTTGTAGTTGTGTCACCTTGTTTGGAAGAACTGTCATTTTCCACGATCCATTCTAGGTCAGATAATACACGTCCAATAGTTTTACTTGTTTAATTGAAATATTTTTCTGTCTTTTGTCCCACTAGTCTTAGCTTTAGTAGACACAGTGGCAAAATACTAGGTAAACATACCTTGTTTTAAAATGAATATTTGCACACATCGTTTCTCTGCAACTACATGAGTTGAGTAGTATTGGGGACTGAGTACTGTAAATTGAATTTGATACCTCATTCTCCATGTGTGTACAGTATAGCTGGAGATCAGGTAGGAAACATCAGAGGAATGACAGCAGAGCTTGCATACAGTTTGGGTTACAGTTTGTTTCCTCCAAATTTATCCATGGAACACAAATACCACAAAGAAGATATTGTTCATCAGATCAAACTTTTGTGTGCCTCTCATGGGACACTTTCCCCCCGTCTTTGTCTGAAGGAAAAGCCTGTGGTGCTAGAATGGTTATTTATTTATTTGTGTGCTTGCTTGTTTTACATACCTTCTTTTCCCAACAAAAGATGGTTCCATAATTAAACCTTAGCAATCTTTCAAGTATATTTTGTTATGAGCTATTGACTTACCTGCTTTGTATGTCATACTTTCAGCTTCCAGTTGCAGTAGCACTGTAATTCAGCTTCTCCACATTTCCATACATCGGAGAGCATTGCATATTCTCCAAAATCTTAGTCCATCATTAACCATCTACATGTCTATTCTGCAGCATTCCCATGGTTTTCCCCCAAGACTTGCTGCTTCGTCATTCATTTTGCTTTTCTCCCTTCTCAGTTTTCCATTTAAACTCCCTCAGCAAAATTGTCATTCTGTCTCTAATGTCCATGGTTTACAAAAGGAACCCGAAAGCCTGTGAAATGAAAGTAAAATGGAGCCATCAGATAGTCTGAACAAAGTCAGAGATAGTACCAGGATGAAGTATTTATCACAACTTGAAGTCTTGTGTTTCAAGTTATGCTGTACCCTTTCTTTCTGAGGACAGTGTTTGTATTGCCTTGGCTGTGTCTTGGAAGACAAACAGAATATCGTGTCTTCTGAAGCCATCTGTGGCATTTTGGGAATGATTTTCAAATTATGGGGGACATGCACAGGGAATCTGTCAGGCACCAGTCCTTGAAGCCCAGCTTCTTTATTTTTTTTTTCTTTTCTTTTTTGTAACAAAAATTCTGCTAAGGTAACAGCTACAGTAGACATTGCAGTTTGTCATTCATAGAGTAGCTGGCATTCAGGTTAGCAGAGGGGTATTTAGAACCATTAGGAGGGGACGCTCATGGTCTATGTACTTGTAATCCAGGAATTTTAGCATTTCCTTTTCTTCTTGAGTAGCAGATAGTTCAAGCTTTTTGATTCTTTTCTCCAGTATTTCTTCCTCATCTTCCCAGTTAGATGAAACATCCCTGGAAGCATGGGCTATGCTTGTATTATGCATTCCTTGAAGCTGTAAATGCTTTATGCATACCAGTGACATCTTGCCAATGTGACAGAATGTGCCTTGGTCATGGCAGACCAGATGTGCTTTTTGAGACATCCTAGGGATCCCCACTGCCCTTAGACTTTTAAGAGGGTGCCCTTCAAAATAATCTAGAGGAGACTGGGGATCAGATAGGGGGGTCTCATCAGAAGGGGAGGACAGGTGTCTTGCAAGTCTACCTGGCTGCCATTGTGAAGTCTGAAGACTGAATCTCATGTATTTTGCTTGACTAGGTGCACGTAGGTGGCATCAACTTCTCCCCTGGGTCAGTGAATGTGATCTCAGACAGCCTGTTGACTTTGCCAGCAATTGTCAGCATTGCAGCAGGAGGCAGCCTTCTCCTCATCATTGTCATTATTGTCCTTATTGCCTACAAACGCAAGTCCCGTGAGAATGACCTCACCCTCAAGAGGCTACAGATGCAGATGGACAACCTGGAGTCTCGGGTGGCCCTCGAATGCAAAGAAGGTCAGTGGTACCACCCCAATTGTATACTTTCAATCTGGAAATGTCAAACAAAGCATGAGATCTGTTTGAGAAGGAAAATGCTTAAGAAGGGGCTCATGCATGCATCCTACACAAAGGGGTGTATTCACAGTGCTCCCAACATCTGTCCTCTAACGTTCTGGAAGGTTTCTTTCAATGACATAGGGTTTTCATTATCTGCACTAGCACATGCTGGTTGCAGGCAGGGTTACTGGCTCTGAGTGAAAAAATATCTGGAGATTTTAGAGGTGGAGCCTGGGCAGAGTGGGGTTTGGAGAGGGGAGGGACTTTAGCAGATGGAGCCTGGGCAGAGTGCACCCTCCAAAGGAGCCATTTTCTCCAGGGGAACTGATCTCTGTTGCCTGGAGATCAATTGTAATAGCAGGAGATCTCCAGGCCCCAACGGGAGGTTGGCAACCCTAGGTGCAGGTCTCAGGCTACATTTTCTGAGATTATAATTTGTAAATGAAGAAAAGTAAATCCTAGAAATTGGTTTTAGAAGGTGGGACAATGCCAAAATTCCTGCTCTTAGAGCCTTTATAGACTATTACATCTATATACTATATTTGTATACTATAAAGCCACAGATCAGGGCCACGCTTGCACTAAACAGATTTTTCTGCAAACTTGGGTGACAACCCTCCCCCCCTCAAGTTTGCAAAAAAAACCTGTTCAGTGTTAAAACCTGTTAATCTTCAGAAAATACATGGGGGATTAAATTCCCCAAAAAGTAAAATAGCATTCTCTGCACAAGTGCAGATAACTCTCCTGCCTCCAGTGGGGTGGAGCCCAGGAGCCACAGTGTGCCAGGCAATGGCAGCAGCAAAGCCCAGGGGCTACAGTGGGCCTGGTGATGTTGAAGTAGCCTGGGGGCTGCGCTGGGCCCGGTTGGCTGCAGGGAAGCCCAGGAGGAGATGAGAGTCCCCCCGCAAGTCTCATGGGCCCCCACTTGTAAAGTACTATTTGCAGAACTTCCAAAATGTCAGTGCATTGACAAATGCCTAAAGTTGTTTGCTTCATAGTTTTCCTAACAAGACCAGTCTTGCCTCTGCCACATAACAAGACCAGTCTTTCCTTTGCCAGTAAAATCAGGTCTTATTGAAGATTCTGTAATGTTAGTTCATTTAAGTTCTTTCTACCTCACACTTGTTCAGAATTTTTACCATCTTCTCTGATTATTTTTTTCTGTCATGGATATCCACTTCATTTTGTTGGATTTCCTAAACATGTGGTTATCAGTACCAGCTGCCACTCACCACTCTATCTTAGATGATCAGAAAACCAGATGGAACTGAAGAACCAAGGAGGGGGCAGGGAGATAAGCAGAAATTTACTTCTTGACACTGGCCAGATGCATTAATTTCACAACATAAAAACATCAGAATACAGCTTCTCTTTTGTTTTTCTCAGCAACAGTTAATACTATGCATTTCCTGACTCAACATCATTGGCTTCTAGTAATAAATTCATTTTCCTACTCTTACTTAATCTACGTAAATCTTGAAAAAGGGATATCACCTTACTGACACACCTTGACATAAGAGCATCAGCTGAAGGAATTTAAATGCATCCAAGCAACAGTGTCAGAAATCACTGAGATAAGGTAATGACTTATCCCCCAATATCATTGGCAAGATTGTGGAAATTCCACTCACCTAAAACTGAGCTTTTTTGAACTAGGCTTTCCTAAAACAGGTTACCAAAATGTATTCTTTCACAGTCATTATAATACCATAAACCATTATTTCACTCAGACAGGTACAAAGGCAAACTTGGTTATGAACCAAACTCTTACATGCTCAGATACTATGTGCAGTCTGTACTCCAAAGCCAGAGGTTCACTTGCATAGTTCTAACAAAGTTGCGACAAAAGCAATATTGCCCTAATCATGCATTAAGGCAGCGAACCTTTGCAAACTTACCAGGGAGCAAGTCCCATTTAATGCAAATGGACTTCCTTCTGAATAAATGCCTAGAATCTGCAGATGCATGGATGGTTCTTTCTTAGATAGACAGAGACACACATCTAGTTTGTCTCTATAACTTTTCCTCGTTGATTGGATGCATCTCCAGGGCTGAGCAGCACCAAGTCTAGTTTCCATGGTAACTGCTTCCTGCTTACCCTGAGTTGACTTTGATCTGGCATGAATTAACAGGACCTGAGCCTATGTACAGCTGTCAAATAAACATTTGGTCAATCTCTCTCAAACACATACGCTCATAAAACGCCCCTTTTTGCGGTCAGAGAGACTGAGAACTCCCTCATATACAGGCCCCATGGGAGGGAAGACATTAACAACTGTATTGGATTCAGAAGCATCACTTTGCCTGACTAATGTGTGGAGAACAGGATTAGTGCTTGATCCTATTTAAGCAACACGAACAGAGTTTACTGGTGCCAGGTCTTTAGGTCTGGCTGTCTGCTGGCCTTTTTTTTCCTGTAGGCTTTTTGTGTGGTTATTAGTAAGGTCAGGCCCTACTACAATAAAGCAAAAGCAACATGGGGTGAGTCAGAATCAGGTAGAACAATAATGAGCTGGACCCTACCAGCTTTTGCGGTGGCAAAAAAGGGAGGAGGGATCTCCTATAATCACCAGAAAAAGTCTGTGTTGGGGACTGTGGATAGGTGCATGGGGTGAAAGCTCCATACACACTAGGGTTGCCAGTCTCCAGGTGGGGCCTGGAGATCTCACATAATTAGAACTGATCTCCAGACTACAGAGATCAGTTTCCTTGGGGGGAAAAGACTGCTTTGAAGGGTGGGCTCTGTAACTTTATACCCTGATGATGTCCCTCCCCACCCCAGACCCCCAGCTGTGGCATTATACCCTGATGAGGTCCCTTCTCAGCCCAAACCCCCAACATACAGTCATGGTTTAGTTCCGTACACACAGTATTAGTAGGTGAATTCACATACTTTTGAACCTGAGAATACTGAATATTGTCACAGACCACATTGCAAAAAGACAAGCTGTGAACCCAGTACAGCAGCAAAGAAGAAGAAGAGGAGGAGTCGTAGTTTGGATTTATACCCTGCCCTTCACTTGGAGTCTCAGAGCAGCTTACAAACTCCTTTCCCTTCCCCTCCCCACAACAGACACCCTGTGAGGTGGGTAGGGCTGAGAGAACTCTGACACAAACTGCTCTTTTTCAAGGACAGCTGTGCCGGAGCTTGTGACTGACCCAAGGTCACATCAGCAAGTGCAAGTGGAGGAGTGGGGAATCAAACCCGGTTCTCCCAGATTAGAGTCCGCACACTTAACCACTACACCACACTGGCTCTATGTAGAAAGAGGTACCTTGTACTTTTGCATAGTAAATACAGTATCACATCTTACTTAGCATTGCTGCTTAACCTATAACCACAAGTTGAAAGGGAGATACAGAGATTTCCTTCAGCACTGTTACAATGTCCTCACTGGATGAATAGAGAATGCTTCTCAGGTGATAACCTTGCCATATTAGGCGTACACGGCCACATGAGGAATACATCATCTGCCATGACTGTCTATGTGATTAGAAATTTACTAGACATCTGCAGTCAAACACAAGTTCTTTCACCACACTGAAAGATGCAACAGGAGAGCATGCTACATGGTTGAATGCCTACTGCTGCCACTTGTTAAATAGTAACCTATTTTCATCCATTGTAAATATAACAATGATTAGTGTATAAAAGATTTACAAGCAAATGCCTGAATGCATTTTTGAGCGCTTCAGGGTGCTTTGGAGTTCTTGAATATACACAGTATTGCACATGCATGTGAACATATGAAGCTTGTCTGTCAAGGTCTATATTATCTGTTCAGACTGGCAGCAGCTCTCCAGGGTCCCAGGCAGAGGTCTTTCACATCACCAGCTACCTGAGCCTATTAACTGGAAATGCCAAGGATTGAATTTAGGACCTTCTACATGCAAAACAGATTATCTGATGCTGAGCCACAGCCATATTTTAGATAATTTGGTTATTGTTTTAAAATATTTATTGACTACTCAATGTGATCAGATGTTTTGGGCTGGCATAAAATTTGCATAGGTAGGGATATAACATTTCTGAAAGCATGAGGGGGTGCAGAAATCTAGGGGGGGGATGAAATAATTCACTACTTTTCTATCACCCTAAATTTATTTTACTGTTTTAGCAACATGAAGTGCTTCATTTATCATGAAGCATTTAAACTCGTACTGTTCGGTATATTTATGGACTTTTAAAGTATATATGCCTTTGTACCTTTATGTCTTTAAGCATAAAGTATAAATTTTCTTATCTTACATTTTCCCTGGGGATGTCCCCAGATTAGCTCAAGAGACATGCTCTGTACTTCCCAGGAAATGTATCATGTAGCCCATTATTATACACAGAACCACTAGAGGGCTAAAAAGCAGCTCCCTGGGGCCATTTCAGATCAGGAACATTGAACAGAGAGGAAGATATAATCTTACTGTCCCCACACACCACACTTCCTATCCTATAGTCAACTTGTTATGATGTAACTTTTTATTAAATGCTTCAAACTATACAGTACAAATATATCAAAAATATAACTGTAGTACAATTTTTGAAACAGAATTCCAACACATTACAACCACACTTAACATCAGTACAATAGAAATACAAAACAACAACAACAACAATAATAACAGTTAACTAGTTGTAAGAACAAACTCAACTGTTACAGTACAAGAATTGTATTTAACGTTAAAGCATAGTCTTTTTTATCAGGCATGTAATCCAAAAAAACGGAACCATATCGCTAGAAAATTTGATTGATATTTTTCGTTGATTTTTTGTCTTAGAGATTCTGTAATTTTATCCAACATACAAAGTTCGCTAACTTTCAGAATCCAGCTATTAATTGAAACTTGGTTAGAACTCTTCCAACATTATGCCAAAGTTATCCTGGCTGCAGCACATATTCCTATCCAAATTTGACACATGTCCACCTGGAAATCATGGAATTCCAAAAGAGGTTTTGTGAGCCAACCTAGGGTTGTGGTAAATGTAATTTGTAGTTAGGTCCCTAGTCTGATGAAGGAAGAGAAACAAGCTCTTTCTCCTCTCCATTTTGCAACTCATTGTACAGCTATTTTGCTAAGGGGAGTGGATCAGAACCAAAGTCCCAGGTGACTCCCCTGCTCAACTGTGAGTTGGCTTCTGTAAACTTGTCTGGCCTCTGTTCAAACTGCTTGATGCAATCTGAACATATCCTAGATCAGCTCACAATCTGATCCTCATTATTGAGCAAGGTAAGTTTGTCTGCCAAACAGGTTTGCTGAAAAAATTGCAGCATCCCTTATCAGGAGCCCTTACTATGTATAGCTGTCCATAGCAATGGGCATTAATGAGAACAAAGAAATTATCCTTGTTGTCGTGGGCCTATTTGAATTAGGGTTCCCAGCTCTAGGTTGGAGAATACCTGGAGATTTTGGGGTGGAGCCAGGAGTGGGCGGGGTTTGGTGCGGGGAGGGACCTCAACGGGGTATAATACCATAGAGTCCACCCTCCAGAAGCAGCCATTTTCTCCAGGGGAATGGATCTTGATCATCTGGAGATAAAGTATAATAGCAGGAGATCCCCAGATGCCACCTGGAGGTTGGCAACCCTAATTTGAATGGTGGTAGAATAGAAAACAAGACTTATACAAAAGGAAACTGTGATAATTTATCAATTAGCACATGTCTTTGTGAATTTAAACTGAACTTTTTGTAACACTTACTCAGTCCAGTATAAGGACAAGTATTAGGAATTTCACTAGAGCAGGCCCCTGGTGTAGTGGTTAAGTGCGCCAGTTTGATGTAGTGGTTAAGAGTATGGACTCTAATCTGGGAGAACCGGGTTTGATTCCCCACTTCCACTTGCAGCTGCTGGATGACCTTGGGCAGCCATAGTTCTGTCAGAGCTGTTCTCTCAACGACAGTTCTGGAAAGAGCTCTCTCAGCCCCACCTACCTCACAGGGTGTCTGTTGTGGGGAGGGGAAGGGAGAGGAGTTTGTAAGCTGTTCTGAGACTCCAAGTGAAGGGCTGGATATAAATCCAATCTCTTCTTCTTCTCTTTTGGTGCACTTCAGGAGAGCATGAATGCTCATATAGTTCTCCCATTCCATCACTGTAGTAATAATATGTGATGCATCTGTATGAACACAATATTTGTGCAATCCTTACCCCTTATAAAGAGGGAGGATTGGACAAAGTGTACATCATACAGTCACTGGACACATTGTGGGGGGGCATGCAAGCATTTATGCTTCTCCTGTGGTGGTGCATGAACCCTTAATCTCTGTGTGAGATAACAAGGTTTTGCATGCCAACTGTCAACAACTATAAATCTTGTAGATCTGTACCCACACCTGAATAGCTGATTTTCTTCCTGGACCCTGGATAATGCCACTTATGCTTTGACACGTGAGAATAGATTCCCTGTGCTAGCCACAGCAAAAGAACACTAGAGGTGTGTGTGTGTGTGACTGAGTAGAATGAGAAAGAGAAAGCCACACATGGCACAGTGATTTAAAAATAGGATCTTTATTTTTATCTAGTGCCTTTCAAGGCATTTTCAGTGCTTACATACAAGGTATGAATAGCATACAAATTAGCAACTCTGTTTTGTTCTCAGCATCTGTTCTCTCTCTCTCCCCCCCCTCTCTCTCTGTCTGTCTCTCCCTCATGCTGGGAAAGTGGCTCCCAGCTTGAGGGCATGTCTGAGTGACACAGAGAGGTCTAGAGCAAACGAGCTTCCCTGAGTTGGCTCATTTGCAGTCCTTGATTGCTTGTGCCACAGCCTCTATTCCCAGTGCTTGTCTGTGATTGTCTTTCTTTCTCTCTCCCATTCCTGTAATAGCTTTTGCAGAGCTGCAGACAGACATCAATGAGTTAACCAGTGACCTGGACCGCTCTGGGATTCCATACCTTGACTATCGCACATATGCCATGAGGGTCCTTTTCCCTGGCATTGAGGACCACCCTGTCCTGCGTGAACTAGAGGTAACAATGTAGTTGTGTGTTCTCTTGGTCTCAATTTCATCAGGTAGCTGGCGTTGTTGTTTCCCAGTCCCTTCTGGGAAGCTAGATTGAAACCCACACAGCTGTGAAAGCACCTTTCTGCCTCCCACACTGAATCTTATTAGAAGTGCTAGGCTAAGCACAATGAACACCAAAGTTCATTATAACAAAGGCCTTCTTTTTATCTATTTTACACACAGTTTGTTTCCTCTTGATTTCTTACATGGCTGCTGCCATACCACCTCCTCCTGACCCCCGTAGTTAAACCCTTTGACAAGGTCTGCAAGTCCAGCAGCAGAGCAGTATTTGTTACCATTTCAAGGCTCCTTTAATTCTCTTCTCGTGAAAAGGAAACCAAAGAGAAAGGAGGTACTCCGGAAAACTGCACTCTGCTGCTGCAAAGGATATACAGATGCTTGCCAGGTTTTCTGCATCTTGCCCTGTGTATGGTAGTGCTGTTGTATCTGAGACCTTGGTCTCATCTCTTTGGCTACATTGGAAGCCAAGTTTACCAAGTACTTTGCCAGCATCTCAGTTCTCTTAAGAAATGCAGTTCCTACTTACATCTGAAGCAAAGTGAAGGAAGATATAGAATCCCATAGAGTTGGTCCTGCCATGCAGTTAGGGAGGGGGCAAATCACCCTCTTCCTTCAATAAAGCCGTACTGATGGAAGAGGCAGAAAGGGTTATTTTGTTCCTTTCCCCCCCACACACTGTAATTTCCTGAACCATGTGGCTATTTATTCACACAGGACCTGCACCCCTTGAAATAAACTTTGCTAAGATTGGGAAGAACTTCTGGGTGGAGGGGAATGTGGAGAAGAATCCATGACCATCAGATCCAACCCATTATTCAATATAAAAATGTGGTGAAGATAACATCAGTGGCATTTCTATGCATTAATTGCCAGGCCAAAATGTGGTGGTTAATATTTGGCTGTGGCAGAAGATGTCATCAGTGGCATTTCTGTGTATCAGTCGGCAAGTTACAGTAGCCTATGAAACAGTTTGATGCTCACTTTTGGTATTGGTGATTTCGATTCCTTGATCTCTTGTCTTTTCAGTCCAGGTCCAGCTGCACAACCAAAAAAATTGTGTGTTCTTGCTTTTTTCATGAACAGCTTGCAATGACTTGACATATGACAACAGAGAGAATCACTATCCCGCTATGGGATGGACATCTTAACTGTTCATCCTTGTGGCACCTGTGCAATCCCCCATGAGAATTTTTTGAAGCTCAAAAATGCCTACTGCCACTGCATCCCACCCCCCCATGCTGTTTTACACCTTTTCCAGCACAATATGTAGGAGGCAGAGCACACTTCTCTTAGTACTCTCTCCACTGCTGTGAAGAGAGGGTCCTATGTCAAAGCTCTATTCAACAGCTTTCTTACAACCTCAAATCTTACTGGCAACTACCAAACCCTGCTGGCAATTACCTCAGACCTTGCCTCCTTAGAGCCAGGTGTCCAGAATATGGAATGAAAAGGACTCTTTAAAAAATGCAGGTCCTGTGGGTCAGAAATTCTCCACACCAATAGCCATGGTGAATGCCTTATGTGCCTTGGCAAAGAGCAAGACATCTTGTGCTGCTTTGTATGTCACTTTGAAAGCCTGACATGATAGAGTTTCCTGCTAGAAGCAGGATCTAGGAAAGGGCTTTGTCTGGTGCTGCTCATGAGAAAAACCCAACTGATACACTGTCTTCTGTTGCTAGCAAATGGATCCGAGCATCCTCAGTTCCTATGCTCTGAGACCGACACAAATCCTCAGCTCACACTCCCCTGTGCCAGATTTCTTGCAGCATCATGCAGAATTCGCAGGGAATTAACACAGAATGTAGCTGAATCATAAAATGTAGATGTTTTGTTCAATCTGTTCTGTGATTTTAAGAATGCATAGGCCATTCAGTAATTTTAAATATTGTGAATTTTCTAAAACTTATTAGATACACGTACATTGTTGTAACTAATCTTGTGCTGGTCATGAACCGTAATAATAATACATTTGATTTGATTTGATGCTCTGAGATCAAACCTGACCACCTTGGGTCTGATGTAAAAATCAGGAAGACTATGGGCTCTATTCCCACATCTCCTGAATGCAGCTCCTTGGTGCATCAGAAGCACAAACTGGACAAGAAGTCAAAATTGTTTACTCTGTCCCACTCCCAATCCAAGGACTTGGTTCTAACCAACCCATCTCTGGAACCGGTTAAGGAAGCAACCTGCATACTGAGAACACCCTCTCCACCGGGTCGCTTGCCCTACTTCTCCAATTCCATATCAGTGGGTGATGTGCAAGATTCCCTGTTATCAACTGAACACCCCCCCACACTCACTGTACCTATATTGGATCTGACAGATTTGTATTTGATGTTGTCCCAATTGCTGCACCAAGAACAGCATGACTCCTACAACCAGGGCTGGAATCCCTATGCTCTTCTTGGTTCCAACCAAGCAGAGAGAGGTCATTTCCATCCAAATGATCTCAAATTTCCATGGAATCCACAAGAAGATGGCCAAGCCTTTGAATACATGACCGCTGAATCCACTCCTGAGGACATCATGCCCAAACCAGTGAAGACGTTTACAGCTACAATGAGCAGCCTATTCACATGACTTGGTCCCTTGAAATCGACATGTCCTGCACCCCTCCTAGAGCCACAGATCCTGTCTTTTGAGTGACGCACCTGGGGAATATGGGACCTATCACTTTCCCAGTTAGTCACTATGGGACCTTGGTTACCCCTGCCATCACTGTCTCCTTCCTCTCAGTATATTGAAAACCCATACAGAACCAAGCAGAAAGGATGCCCCTTCCTTTTTCAACATCCCTCTGCGAACTCATTAATGGTTGACAACATCTAGAGGAAGAATAAGGACACAGCACCAGTAGAGAAGGAGGACTGAAAGTTAGAGGCGGTAGACAGAAATATCTAAGCCTCCTATGCCATTGAGTTTGAAATTGCCAACTACCAATGCATAATGGCAAAGTACCAACTTTTCTTTTGTGATGGCATAGCACCCTATCTAGAAATGCCAGAGGACAAGTGCAAACTGGCAAAACTAGATTCATTAGCCCTAGATTCATTCAGACTCTCCAAACATCTAATCTCTTCAGCTAAATAGTTTGTCAACTGTGCAACCCACAGCCCACTGAACCATCTTGCCCATTCTGGCTAAGGTCCAGGTAATGCCAGGATCGAAGACCTACCATTCGAGGACATATAACTCTTTAGCGCTAATACAGACAAAATCTTCAATAAAGTAAAAATGGACAGACTTACCGCCAAGACCTTAGGGGTAATTCCCTCTACACTTTCCAACACAAGGCCTAGACCCTACTTCAGGACATACTACCCATTAGCCAGAGGGAGAGGACATCAGACCAACATTCCAAGCTACTTTCATAAGCATATTTATATACCCATTGCCCAACCACCTGTCTAGCAAAAGAAAAGACTCTCTAATCCCAGAGGCAAGGCAAGATCACAGTTGCCCAAACCCAACCCAACCAATCTTCTCTGCAGAGCTGTTAACGATCACAGCCCGCACCCACTTAGGATGAGTCTATAGTGGCAGATACTAAGCCAAGGTTATAGTCAGATATTTCACCTTATACTATGGGTGCTCAGAGTGCTGAATGTGCAGGTCAACACAAAGGAATCCAATCTAGAACCTTCACAGGCAGTGTCTTCATGGTGCCCCAATAGATTCCACCCTAGCCAAGACCTCCCTCCCTCAGAAAGGGTCCTAGTAATCAGAATCCACATACTTCATGGCCAAAAAAAATGCATTTCCAACTGGTCATAATAATACAAAGGCTGCTAGGGCTGATGGCCTCCACCACATTGGTAGCGCCATATGCATGACTACAAGTGTGACCCTTACAACTCTTGTTCTTCACAGTTTTCAACTCTTTCTATGATCTTCACAAATCTCTGGAAGAGTATAAGTGAGGGGATCATGCAGGCTTCTTGGGGCAAACAGACCCATATTCCCATACATCTTACCTCTGCAAGGATGGGGATAGAATAAAATAGATCATGTCTTAACTTTTGTCTATGCAGGAGTTTGCCCTCTCATTCAAGAAAATAATTGTACTGGCATGTTTTGTTTTGTTTTTTAAAGCTGCAGTTCTGAATGCACAGAAATGAGTGTGTATTAGTTATTCTGTGATTGTACTTTAAAGGTACAAAATCTTTTGTACCTTTATATTTTAGATAAGGATATTTTAGATAAGGAAGTCCTTTCTAAATGCGGGTGGTGGGACTCCATGATCAGCTGAATCCTTTTCCACAAGAGGAGCCAACTACTTTGCAAGTCTGCAAGCTTAAAATTCATATTTATATTTTAAAAATGCATGTAGGTCAGATGAACTTTTCTTCTACTCTAAACCTTTTGGTCTTGCACAATAAAGTCATCAGTTTACATGGAGAGTCTCCTATAGGGATTAACCTGTGAAAGTGTGCCTTTAAGGAATCTCCTATTGCATTCCCTGCTTATATTACAAACAAATTGGGTGCACTAGCCAAGCAAATATTGATGCTTGCTACTTACCCTGCCCAAAAAAGTTACACTGGTGATGAATGTGCTGCCAATTACACAGCTGCTTAGTTTCGTAATGTGGGCAAGGTGAATAAAGTCATTGAAAGTTTTGGTGCAGAACTACAAACAGTGCTTTATCATTTTGACTTGTAAAGAATTACAATCAACCAGGACTAGCAGAAAAACCTGAATTCCTTTTACTGTTGCTTAACAAGAAAGCAACAACCAAAATTAGTAATTCATGTGCCAGAGGGAATATCCCCTTTGAAACAGAAGCACAATTATTGTGCCACTTGTTGCACTTTTAAACACAACAGCCACATCATACAATATATTTCCTAATCCCATATTCTAAGCCTTTGTGAATCCAAAATCAAACTGGGTATAGGAAACACCAGCTCTTTAAGTTGATCCCTAAGAGCATTTTCTTCTTCTTGCAGGTTCAAGGGAATGGGCAGCAAAATGTTG
>NW_015163616.1:512073-512721 GCF_001447785.1 Gekko japonicus | reverse complement strand
TTGGAGATGCAGCGCAGTTTCTCCATGAGGGACCGTGGCAATGTTGCTTCACTCATCATGACAGGGCTTCAGGGAAAGCTAGAATATGCCACTGATGTCTTGAAGCAGTTGCTTTCTGATCTGATTGAGAAGAACCTAGAGAACAAGAATCACCCCAAGTTGCTCCTGCGCAGGTAAAAACAGAGAAAAAAGAGGAAAGCTGATTTGATGGAGGTTTGTAATCTGTATGGGAAGACACTGATGCAAGAGTGAAATAGACCAACTATGGCCCCGGTCACACGGGAGATTTTGGCCCGGGAGAGGGACGGATCGGGGGCGCAGCAAACGGGCGCGAGCACACCGCAACATCTGGGAATCGGCTCGCACCCGTCCACGATCCGTCGCTTCAGGCCAATAACGCGCTGTAAAAAAGAACCACCCCAGAGAAGGACTTACCTGGGACGCCGCATCAAGCGCGGCTGTGGGCGCACTCTTCGTTCGTAGCTCACACATGCGCAGTTCGGCTGCCTCGCTTCCCTGTCAGTGGCTTCCCCCCGGCATCTGATTGTGCCGTGGAGGAAATGCGCGGCGGCTCAGGGGATCTATGTGATCCCGCTGCCACGTGTCTCTTTTGGTGCGGCTTTAAAAAGCCGCACTTTGCCCGTGTTC
>NW_015163616.1:462980-512051 GCF_001447785.1 Gekko japonicus | reverse complement strand
ATATGTAGTTTTTCTTTGAGGTGTAGAAATGTGAGTGCCCTCTAGTGCTGCTGAAGTCGGTAGGCTCACCTACCAGGCTTAGTCTATGGCTAAATGATTTTATAAAATTCCAGTTTGAAAAACAAGATGTCATGACTGGACTGTTTGATGTTCCAGGGCCCTCTGTCAGTGTTCCTTATGTCTACCTGCAACATTGTTGTTTGCTGATTTTTAGGTTTAATTGAGCCAAACCAAAGTGAGGAGGATGGAATATCCGCCCTGTAAGAGTTTAGAGTGGGCTTGGACAAAGAGTTAGTAGCAGAGATTAGCAGAACCTCTTTAACAGTGGAGGAGCAGCTTTAGCAAGCTACAGAGCAGCAGAAAACTGACTGCATCAGAAAACCCACCTGTCATTCTTATACTGATAGTAGATGCTCCCAGCCAGTTTCCTACTTGGATCACCAAATGCTAGAAGCCAGTGAAGAGCAAATATCCTTCAAGTTGAAGCTGACCAATATTCATATTCTAAACAGTTATGCCAAAATTTCAGGCTAAACTCTATAAACACTCAGTCGGGTGCTGTCATGTTTTGTGATGCTGCGCTGGTGCAATGAATGTGTTGGACCTATAGGATGTAGGAACAAGATGTAAGTACATTTTGACTTCCCTAAGGAAGTCTGAAAAGTCTAAAGACTAGGGAGGGAATGTTTCCCTTCATGCATAATTAGGTACAAGATAGCAACTTATCTTTAGATATGGCAGCCAAGATGGCCCTAGGGGGAGAGGAAACGCTTCCTGAAACCAGTAAACCACACTGAAAGGACTATCCTTTAAAAGCAACATTATCCATTACATATGTTAGCATACACAAATTGCATTTATGAGGCTCTGAGATGTGGCAGTAAAGAGCAGAGAATTCTCTGTCCACTACAATAACCCAAGAGCATAGCCGACGCCATGAGATTTTCCTTCTTTACCTGCTAGTAACTGTTTCTTGCTCTCTGTGGTGTCTCAGTAACTGCACAGGGGATGCTTGCTCAAGCTTTTCACCTGACCTGCACCAGGAATATTTGGAGATCTTTGTGTTGTCAAGGAGCAACTCCATATGGGGTGACCTTTGGTGACAGTAATAAGTAAGAATGCATGCTGGAGGTTTTAACATCTTGACAGTTTAAACACATTACTCAGCGTCAGCAGTCTGACCCCAAACTATGGGGACATTAGCCATGTTAGTCTACATTTTCCAGATGTCAGATTTTAATTCCTAGCTCTCATTATTTCTTGAGTACTTGCAAAGGTGGTGGATTTTTTTTCCTAAGCTGGTTTTGTGAAAGGATAGAAACCAAACCAGCCAGTTAGTTCACGGGTTTTAGAGGGTCCCCAAATTATACCATGATTTCAGGGTGCCCAATCCCTATAAGTCTCTGGGCTACTTTTCCAAGTTGTTTATTAAAAGGGGACTAGACAGGTTCACTGAAGATAGGTCCATCACTGACTGCTAGCCATGGTGACTAAAGGGAACCTCCATATTCAAGGACAGCAGACTTCTGAATACAAATACTAGGATGAAACATCAAGGGAAGACCTTGATCTCTGTACCCTATTTGTTGGTCCTCCAGGGCAACTGGTGGAATAGGATGCTGGATTAGGTGGAACATTGATGAACTCCACAGGATGGAGTATTGCATAAACTACATGATGCTGCATCTCCTTTCCCCCCCTGGAAATTCTGGTCTGTTCTTGCTGACTGCCATGGGGAGGATCAGAGGCTAAAGACTGAACTCACCACTAGTTTCACCAATGAGGTTTCATTGCTAAATAGAGCTGCCAGGTCCCTCCTGGCAACCAGCGGGGGAGAGGGGACTTACCGGGAGCAGCAGTGTCAATGTCACTGCCCATGTGACCCAAAAGTGATGTCGTCTCATCAGGATATTGGGGTGGCACGTTGTTATTTGGGCAAAAACTCTATGGTAAATTTGGCTTCTACCATAGAGTTTTTGCCCAAATACGAGAGCATTGCCCCGACGTCCCAGATGTGATGACATCACTTCCAGGTCATGTGGCCAGTGATGTAGTCATATTGCTGCACATTGGCTGGATCTCCCTCTCTTTTAGTGTAAGTTTCCCCCCACCAGCTAATTAGTGGCATAGAGGTGGGTCCCGTCAGCAGGAGACCGCCACCTCCACCAGAGCATTTGGCAAGCCTATTTTTAAGGGAAGGGAATTATGGCTTCCTTTAAAATCTAACCATTCTTTCCCTTTGCCTATAACCATTCCCATTTTGCACTTCAGAATGGAAAAGACAAAATCCTACAGAGTTTATTGGGTAGTTATGTCCAGCTAGGCCTCAGCTGTGCCAAAGAGGAGAAGGGGAAAGGACAATGGAAAACAATGTGTGAAACAGAAGTGCTGGAGGCAATCACTCTCTTATATCCAATTTAAGGCCTTGCGCAGCCACCCATGAAATCATATGATAGAGTTAACCTCATGTTACTAGAGACAGGAAAGGGAAATGAATTGGCTGCTCAAGGCCTCTGGTGGAGAGTAGCATTTTTCTTCCCTCCACAAGCCCCACATAAGACAACTGGGACTTTGTGGTGTGCTGGCTGCTGAGTCTGAAAGAGGTTTGCTTGATAAATGGGGGGGGGGAATCCCAGAGTCTACCAGATGGGGTCTGTGCTTTCCAAAATGCAGGCCTTTCTTTCCTAGGAGGAGGGTGAGTGAACGCAGAACCATCAGTCTAACCAATCCCATGAGGTTACACAAGGCCTTAGGTGTCAGACACACATTTAACTCCCTCTCCCCCCACTCTCTACCTTTTCCCAACCTATTCCATCTTCTGTTTGGACTGGCAGGGGAGAAGCTGTCAGAAGGGGGGAAGCAAGATGAAGGGCAAGTATACAGGAAACACATTCCCTCAGGAGTTAGGAATGGGCAACGAGATTAATCTGAGGGGAGATTCAGGTCAAGGATTCAATATACCTAATTTATCTGAATCTCTGAACGGGCATAGGCCTTATGACAAATTCACTTGGTATTAGGTTTCTTTGGGCCAGTTCTCATAGGACAGTAGTTCATGGCCTAATTTCTCCAATCCGCTGTAATCTGTCAGCCTTCTTTCTGAATGATGTTCAACATAACATCCCCTGAAACACAAGACTTGTTGTGTGAACCCAACTAGTTCCATAATTTTTAGTGCAGGTTGGTCCTAGGAAAGCTTCCTGAGAGATAAAGAAGCTTGTACCAGGACAGTTGTATAGAATACTGTGTGGATGTATGGATATTTTCACCACAGGGACCGTTCTAAGACTTAGAATGCTGTTCTATGACTTACAAGGGCAGCATTGCATTGTATAATTCCCTCAAATAGTCATTGCTCTATTTGATTAGCATCACAACACAGATTAAAAAATAGAGAAAACTTGGGTCCAGACAAGGGTTGCCAGGTCTGGGTGGGAAAATACCTTGAGACATTGGGGGTAGATCCAGCAGAGGGCAAGGCTTAGGGAGGGGAGGTAAAATATTAAATCAGTAAATATGATACCATGCCAGACAGATGATGGACAAGTGTTCACGTTTGTTCACAGCATGGCCAACTGCATACATGTGTTAAAAAGTCAGCTCAGAGATCCCTGTGCCCAGAGGCCTTGCCAACAACAGGCAGGATGGAGATAAATGCAGAGAAGAGAGTCCGCTAAAAGAAATGGAGAAGAAGCAAGATAATAACTGACAGTGCAAGATGTAGAGAAGGTGTGGCTGTAGCCATTTGGGAGATGCTGCTGTCTCCCAGCAGGAGTTTGTTCTGATAAATTTCTAAAAACGACAACCTGCTGTAGTCATTGTTCTGCTAGCACATTTACTGCATATGCACAGATGGTTTATCTTCAGGATTTATGAAGCACCTTTGGCCATCCTATCTGCATTTATGAGAAACATCCTGGAGTTCATACTTTTTGCTGTCTAGAAACTAAGGAAGTAGTACTTTATACAAGTAATGTAGTCAGAGAAGGATAAAGCCCTCTAATCTCCTGCTGGGTTTGACCAAGGATAGGGCTACATAGATAACACAGGAGGCCTTTGGGAAATGATGCCCACTTCTTCTGTGTTTTATGCATAACTCTAAGAATTCTAGAGATTAATTCCACTTGTTCATACTATTAAACTGCTTCAGTCTCTGAATAATTCTCATATAGGTAAACTTGAGCCCTTAGATCACCTTTTCATGCTGTACCTAATTAAACTGTACTATGTGCTAGTAGTTCTTGTAGCAAGACAGTTGGATTTGTTCACTAACCCATTCCAAACTTTTGGGAGAATTCAAGCATTATTGAATTGTTTCCTGAGCTGATAGAACAGATTTGTCAAGGAAAGGACTATCAGTGGCTACTAGCCATAGTGACTAACAGGGACCTCCGTATCCAGAGGCAGTAAACTTCTGAATACAAATGCTAGGAGGTAGCATCAGTGGAAGGGCTTGTCCTCTATGCCCTGTTTTATTGTTCCTCCAGGATGACTAGTTGGCTGGATGAGATAAACTACTGTTCTGATTTGGTAGGTCTCTTCTTATGTTCTTATGAGTCCTCCAGCCCTGTGTCTGCAATCTGTATCTCAGAGTTAGAAACACTGGGACTGATTTCCCACAAGCGCTGCTCCATGCTCGCTCTTCCCTTTTGCCCCAATGGTACATGTCAATTTTACACAAGCTGCTGCACGGCCGCATTTTGCCCCACAGCTTCACGTGATTTTCCCCGCGTCTACTCAGTCCTGTTTTTTTGAGGATTGAGTAGACACGGGGAAAATTGTGCAAAGCTCCAGGGCAAAATGTGGCCGAGCAGCAGCTTGTGTGAAATTGACACATACCATCGGGGCAAAAGGGAAGAGCAAGCGTGGAGCGGCGCTTGTGGGAAATCGGCCTGGTTGTTTCCCATTGATCTGGCCTCATTGCATTTACTCGACATGGTTGATGTTTATTCTGGCCATGCTCATAAAGGCAGTAGCATCTCAGAAATGAAGGCATGCTGTTATTTCCCCTTATATTCTCTTTCTGCTGCAGAAGAGAATCTTTTGCCAAAGCCGTTAGAAATGACTTTTCACTGTTCTCCACAAATATGCTTTCAGCATTTCCCTCATGCTTTACTATAGAAGCATCAGATTTTCTTCATAATCTGGTGCACCACATCAGAGCCAGCCTGGCAACATCGCAGCTTGATTTCCGTCTGAATGGAGCAAGAATGACAAGCCCACAGAGGCTGTGTGTGGCAAGCTGTGGTCCTGCTCTCGTCTTCCCTTGCCTGCATAAAGTGTCTATGACATGTTTTATTTGACTTCCTTCTGCCAAACCCAGAATCGGAGTGGATTGTAGTGCATCCAGTTATAAGCTAAGAAGGCGTCTCTGAGCTGGAAAGGAAAAAGGAATTAAGCCAGAAGCAGATGTTCTGCTGCCCAAAGAAGGCTTAGAGAGAAATCCCTGCCAGCCTTTTTTGTGGCAGACTCAGGGGCTGGGTAACTGAATTCTCAGATTTACACTGTCGAATATAAATCTGTTGCAACCTCCCGCAGAAAAAGAACTATTCAATTGTAGCAGATGAGCAGCCCTTAGACAAACTAGCTCGGGATCCTGTTAAGCAGGAGCCAGCATTAGGGCTGAGCCAGACTGTCGCCCACACTCAGCAACTTTGCCATCCTGCTCACAGGCTGCAGATTTACAGCAGTGATTTCACTTATTTGGGGGATGCCTCAACTGGTGCACAGTGGAGACTATGCTCCTTGCTCCTCTGGATATCATTTCTTTTCCTTTTTTGTAACATTTAAAGCTCCAGAGTGATGTGGCTTCAGAACAACCCAATGTTTTCCACCCTTTCTCTAGTGTCTTGTGCATTCAGAAAAGAGAAAAAAGGTGACAGAAGTGAGGAGTGTTGTCACTGCTACTCTCAGGACCAAATGGAGAGGCAGTTGTGAAAAGAGTAAGTCGAGGGCACAGCTTCAGGGAACCTTTGCACCCCACCCTCCCTGTCTTAAGGCAAAAAAGCTAGTTCCACATGCCTAACCATTACAAGTTCTCAGTTGATTCAACTGTTTGCGTGGGCAGTAAAAGTGTTATGGAACTGGTGCTTTGTTTCTAAGTTACATAAACATATCATGGTAGTTTAACTCCTGCTAGAAACTATTCTTAAACACAGAGGGAAGAACTAACTAGCCATAATGTTCTATGATGCTAGATAGCTTCATTCCTTTATGTAGTTGGGTCTGCCTATTGCATCTGGTTCTGTCATTCCCGTGAAATAATATATCAGTAGAGGATATATCAGTAGGCCCTGACCTTGATAGGCCAGTCTAGCCTGATCTCAGAAGCTAAGCAGGGTCAGCCATGGCTAGTATTTAGAAGGGTGACCTCCAAGGAATACCAGGACAGTGATGCAGAGGCAGGCAATGGCAAACCACCTCTGAAACATCTCTTGCCTTAAAAACAAAGTCTAGCTCACTACATAGTGGTGCATAACACTAAAAAAGAGCTAGAACTTCTGGCTGCTAGGCAATCTTAGGATCTCCTAGCTATTCTACACACCATTGCCATACAATAATTATTAATTATTATTAGTAGTAGAGGAAATCACAGCTGAAGGGTTATACGTAGATGATATAAGGCTGCCAATTTCAGCTGTAGCCCCATGTTTTAAATCTTCTTCCTTTACATCCATAGTATATACTAAAATGTACCCATGCCTGTGTTATCATATTGTTAATTTCCCCATCCCTGTCAGTGGCAGCTAGGAAGTACAAGGTATAATGATGCTGGGGGTTTTTTACTGCACATTATGGAGTGGTCTATCTCAACATAGGATTGTTGTTATTGGCATCAACCATGTAATATAGTGTTTATTCTATACCACATGTGAAAGCTACAGCATATAAAAAGGACAGGCAAGAAGTTACGACTCTGACTAGGCGTAGTTTTCTCTGCCACCTCTTTCTCTTCATTAGCTATCATGAACATCAGCTGCAAAGCAGAAATCCATTTTGGCTTGTAAATAGATTGAGACAAAAGTAGCCAAGTCTGCAGAGTTCATTTCTCACTTGCCAGTCCCTCATACATAATCCTGTGAAATCCTGTTGTCTTTTTTGCCACAAATGTGCAGGTTTTTAAAAATGCATCTTTAAAGGACATTTGTCACCCTTGACTCAAAATGAAGGGAGCAACACCATCAAGTGAACCAAACATATGTATTTTTTTGCCAGAAATAGGGTTGCCATGTACCTGCTGGGGGAGGTTTCCCAGCCCCAGCGGCCTTTCCCAGTGTCATTCCAGTGGCCAGTGGGAGAAAGAAAAAATCGCTATGATGTAACTTCCAGAAAACACGGCCATGATGTCACACTTCTCTAGGAATCACTGGAAACACTGGTTTTACCTGTGTTTCCTTAAAAAGTATAGTAATTCCAGGAACACCATCACTGACAGCTGTCCCATCTGTCCCCCCCCATGTCCCCACCAGACCTAGCCTCCTGCTGCTTGCCAGGCTTAGCCCTAGTCGGAGATTCTTCTCTGCAAGAATTAATAGTCTTCTGGATACCCCACTAGTATTTTGTCTGCTTTGTCAATGCGGATGGCTGATATGAACTAAATATTGCAACCATAAGAAATCTCTGATGTTATCTTTATGCAACACTTCTTCTAGCTATGGATTTCATACAGTTGCCCTGTCCTAGGGTTGCCAGATCCCCCCTGGCGGGGGATGGGGGAGTAGGGTTGTCAGATCCAGGTTGGGAAACTCTTGAAGATTTGGGGATTGAGCCTGGAGAGGATAGGAACCTCAGTGGAGTACAATGCCATAGACTCCACCCTCCATTTTCTCCAGGGGAACTGCTCTCTGTAGTCTAGAGATGAGCTGTAATTCCAGGGGATCCCCAGGTCTCACCTGGAGGCTGGCATCTGTACCTTGTCTTGTTCTTCAAGGCACCACATGTTCTGTTTCCCTTCTGTGATCCTGCCCTCTGTTCTGAAAATATGAAACCCACAAAGCTATCTCACCTTTCCTAGTATATTATTGACTTTGATAGATGGCAGTAGGCTGAACCTGAGAAGGGAAGTCATGTGATGCGATAAAACCAAAGCAGGATCCTCAAAAAGGCTTAATGAGAAGTAGCAGTTATACATAAGGAAAGGAAAAGATGCAATGAGAGAAGGAGGGAAGAGCACAGCAACTTAAAAGCCAGCTACGCTGTGTAAAGATCAAACATTTCAGTCAGAAAGCTACAAATAAAGGCCTATTCCAGCCCTGTCTATGAGCAGACTCCTTCAGTTTTATTTAGTATGCAAAATATTGTGAGATGGAACATTTTGTTCTAAGTTAATAATGAATGAGCAACCACAAAGCAAGAGATTTTTTTAAAGATTTTTTTTTTAGATCTCTGATGATGGAAGCACTTTCTAAATTGCATTCAGTTCTCTGCTCCCCCTCTGTCCCTCATTACTTTTGGGAATCTGGCATAGAGCTGATATCAAATGAAATCACTGAGCTGGTCCCTAGAATGAGAAGCAAAGTTCAGAGTCCCAGACAAACACCAGAAAAATTAATAAAATACACACACACTGATTTTTCAGAGATCTCCTAAACCTCTTTGTTTGGCTTAGTTTTATTCCTCCTGTCTCTAGCCAGCCAGAAGGCTTTGGCTTCAGGCGTCAGGCACTCTCTCCCTCTCCCTCCCTCCCTCTCTCTCCTCGAAAGCTGGCTCATCTCTGGAGTGTGCTTTGCCCTCGTTATGTGGTCAATATGAAAAGGATTTTCTTTGCATCTGGGGATAACTCCCTGCTGCTTTAATCTTTAGGAGCTTATTTAATATTTTTAGAGGCAGATCTATAGCAGTCTTTTGAGTGCCTTGTAGCAAAAAGCATACCTGCTGTGGAGGGTCAGTGCCATACTTGGAAGGTGCTATCTTTGCAGATCAGAAAAGCCCATTGAGCAGAAGAGAGAATAGTAGAGGTCCCTCCAGAACATGGCAGGCAAATGTTATGGGATTACTTATGGGAACTTCAGTGCAAGCCAGATTTCAGAGACTAGTAACCACAGTCAGATGTGGGTGGCAAGATGATACATGATATATTAAAGCTTGATTCAGGAGATCAAGGGAATGGGTGCACACCCATTTTTTTTGCTGAAACTAAAGTAAGAGTGCAGATTTTGATTTTTAAGCAAATAATACTAATAGCCCATATCCAAAGATTTAATAATAGCCAATATCTGAACATTCAAACAGTGCTTGTTTCTCTTCTTGACTGTTTTTCTGCTCAAAATCTCCCCGCCCTTCCTGCTCCCCAGCCAGCTGCTCTTCTCCTTGCAAGAAAAAAATACATGAATAACTACATATTTTCCCCAACAGAGAATAGCACTTTGTAAGTATTTTGAGCATAAAAATCACCTGGATGGAAGAAACAGCCAAACCCCCCCCCCCGCTCCTCAATTCAAACTTGCAGTTTCCCAAAGAAGAAAGATGAGGGGAAAGATGAAGGTCACATCTAGTTTGGTTCTCAGGAAGGGAGCTACTTTTTAAACTTCATTTATACCCCACTTTTCTGCTCCATAGGGACCCAAGGCAGCTTCCATCATTCTCCTTTCCATTTTATCCTTACAACAACCCTATGAAGGAGATTAGGTGACTGCCCCAATGTCACCAAGCAAGCTTCCATGGCAAAATAGGGATATGAACCTGGGTCTCCCAGATCAGAGTCTGTAATTGCAATGCCACACTGGCTCTCATGATCTGAGAGTAGTGCTGGTTTACTCAGACAGACTAACACGGTTACCCATCTTGATCTGAATAATTTTTTTGGGTTATTTTTAAGTCCTTTTCCATGTGGTCTGGGTGAATCATTTTGAACTTTTCTCATGATCTATCATTGACTGTTACAGACTGGAAGACACTTAAGTGTGACTGCAGTGTTTCACTGCCTAGGTTAACAAAATTTCTCTGTTCATTAAATGACACAAGAATTTTTTAAGGGAAGCAATTAACAAGGTACTATCCCAGCTAGAATTTCTATATAGCAGACATGTGTGATTAAGGATTCCTGCACTCCAACAACCCTCTACTTACTATGTGCATATATCTTTACATCTGTTTTTGGGTGACAAATCAAAATTACAAAAACAAATTGTATTTCAAAGTTGTAGAATTGATTGCAAGCTACTGTAATTTTTTGGCAAAGGAAACATGTATTATACTTTGTACAGATGCAGTGTGCCTGGGCTGAGGACAAGCAGAAAGGATATTTTTTTTACATAAAGGATATATTATCACATTCCTCTATAAGGTTATGTGATTACTGTTATAAACAGAGGAGTCCAAGATGGGTTGTCTTAAGTAGCATTTTTCCTTCTTGAAAATCTATTCAATTAACTTGAAAACTAACCTATCTCCAGTTACATTCTACTCTGCCACATCCCTAATTATGCAATTAAAATGGACCTCTTTGGGCACCCTGACCAGAAATCCATACGTGCATCTGAACATACACAGGGGTCATTCATACACATTGTTTTATATTAATTTTAGTTGCAGGATAATGTCAGTATGAATGAACAGGGTCACAGTACGTCTTTCTGAACCCACTACACACTTATAAAATGCCTTCCCACTATATTCCATTGCTTACATACAATTATATGAAACATGAAAATATATCCATATTTGTTCTGAAAATGAATTAAATAAGAATCACTGTGATGGGCTTGTTGCTTGGGCTGTGGCCCTTTGGTTCTCTAGACCACAGTAAAGTATAGCTATTCCTCTCCCTCACTCATGCTTGGGACAAGCAAGGGAATAATAATGTGTTTCATGTCTCTCTTGAAATGAATGAGAAAGTCATTTTTGACTCTATTGCATATGTTACAGCACTCATGCCCAACTAATTACTAGATCAGGATAACAGTATTGTATAGACTGTCTGGCAACAAAAATCAAACCATTAAGTGGTGCATTTAAAAATACACATTGTTAATGCAAAATTACTCCAGTTGAAATGCAATGATATCAGTGTGCTAAGACTCAAGTGACTGCATAGGCTCCAAGGGGGTCACGACCCGTCGCACCCCCTCCTACATGCTGATGTGCAGTTTGCATCCCTGGGGCGTCCGGGAGATGCGTCTGCCTGCGTGTCGCCATAAACTGGAAGTCAGACGACTGCTCAGTTTCTCTGCAGGAAGCTGTGTGTGCATAATAGGCCTTTGACTGGGAAAGGAGCACTTTGACTGGGAAAAGATTCTGCTGGATATCAATGAATTTGAACCTAGTAGGATACCTAAATAGGTTTGTGGGTTTACAAAACAGCTGCACAACAGAGAAACTGGGTAAATCCTCTGCAGCATCTGTGGCCTAGTAATCATAATTATAACTTAAAATGAAGATTCCTCAGTACCTTCATTAGACCCTAATGTGGTATCCAATACCTGTTTGGGGACAAGAGTCTTGTGCTATGTGAGAAAATGGGCTGTTTATTTATGTATTTTTTGCTCAACAACAGACTAACAAAAACCTTCTTCTACATGCTGTTATCTTGACCATATCAGCATTACCTTTCTGATCCTTTCCTCCCAGGTTTTCACCACATGACTGTAGTTAAGTGTAACTATAGGTACTAAGTGTGGTAGTGAATCAAATATATTTGTAATTTAGGGACTGGGTCCTGAAATCCATCTGTGGAAGGGGATCTACAGTTGTGGATCTTTCCATTGTTCCCGTCCTTCAGCAATCCCATGTGACCCCAGGAATGTTGATTCCCAGGGTCATAGGACCTCTGATTAGGTGAGGGGCTGCAGTGAAGTAGGGAGAGGATGAAAATGCCCTTCCTGCTACTTCAGTCTGTGGAGTTGCACTAATGAATGGGGAAAGAGGTAGCAGTTTCACTCCCTACCTGCCACAGCCTCCTGACCTGAATTATTATTATTCCACGTTGATCCTATAATTCCAGGAAATCAGTTTTCCTGATAGGATAGCTAGGGGGAGCCTGAGAGAGAAATGTGGGGGAAATCCTCTCAATGCTTGTGCTGATTGATCATGAGATCCAAACCTATATTTCAGTTTATTCATCACACACCATGGAGTTGTTTTCCATGAAGATAATTTCAGAGGGTTGCCATGTTGGTCTGCAGTAGAACAACTACATTTGAGTCCATTAGCAAGTTAGAGACCAACAAGATTTTGAGGGTATAAGTTTTTGAGAGTCAATGCTCCCCAACGAGGATCAAGGCCTTTCATTTACAAAAAGGGAAACAGAGAAACGGAAGTGAAATATGGTGTCACATTCCAGGGTGTAGCTAGATTCAAGTCCAGTAGCTACTTAGAGGATAACCATGGGGGGGAGGGTAATAAGCTTTTGAACAGCATTGACACAATACACCCTGAAAATCCGGATGGTCTCTAAGGTGCTGCTGGAAAACTCTATGTTTTTCCCTCGGATGGTCATGGCCCCGCCCCCAGCGTGCCCGCGTCACTTCCGGGTGACATGGATGCGGCATGCACATGCTCCAGCCGCCAGCCAGGAGTCCCCCGCTGCGGTAGAATTCACACTTGGCAACCCTAACCATGTTACACCATGGAATGTGACACCAAATTTGGCTCCCATTTCTCTGTTTCACTTTTTGTAAATGAAAGACCTTAATTCTCATTGTTTCTGATAAAATTCTGAAAAACACATAATTCCTGTAATTGTTCAACTTGTTATAGTATATGAACACAATTATATAATGGTTAGAGTGTTGGACTAGGATGTGGGCAAACCAGGTCTGACTCCTCATTCTGCCATGGAAGCTTGCTGGGTGACCTTGGGCCAGCCACACACTTTCAGCCCAACCTATCTCACAAGACTGTTATGAAGATAAAATGGAAATGAGGACAACAATGTACACTGCTTTGGGTTCCCATGTGGAGAAGGATTGGGTATAAAGGAAGGAAGTAAATAGATAAACTTCCTGTTTTTCTCCATATCTCATGCAATTCAATCCTATACGTGTTTACTCGTAAGTAAGTTCCACTGTGTTTATTAGGGCTTACTTCCGGGTAAGTGCGCAAAGGATTGCAGCATTAGTCCTGCTCCTTTTCCTGCCACTTGGACCACAACACTCTCCTATTCCTAAAGTAGGAAGTAGGAAGTATGAAGACCCATTCAATTCCAGCAGAGATACTCAAATCAAGGTAGACCCAGCAAATTTGAACAATCTGTTCTGCATATAAAGTTTGCCTCCTGGGCTCAGTGTTTTATAGGGGGGAGGGGGGGCAGAACACAGCATGACCAAATGTGATTTAAACTTTGATCAGTATAACATGGGAGCCTGCTTCACATTATTACACCTGAAAATTAATCGAGGTGTCAAGAAAAATAATGTTCAGACTGGCCCTCAGTCACAGATCTTTCCCATTCCTGCCATCTGCAGTCCTTTAAATAGAGGTGCCAGGACTCAGACATGCAAATCATTTCCTCTCCCACTGAATTATGGCCTCTTCACTTTCTGTATAAAGGACGGTCTTTTAAATCTAATTTTCACCCATCAAGGTGCAAGGATCTGTCCATAAAACACTACTTGAAAAATGTTCTGAACTGATAGTTATAAGTGGATATATGATCAAGTGGGGAAAAGCCTTGTATGGACCTCTAGTGACCAGTTCATCTGCTAAGAAGGTTTCCTGTTAAATCATGGTATATTTTCTTGAAGTCAGTCCAGAAAAATGTTGTTCAGAATAACACACAGCTGAATGGTACATAGCAATATGGTTTGGTATGTGGCAAAACAGATGAGTAGATATTACCACTGGCCAGCCTGTTATGGAATAAAATATATTGAAACTACAGTATAGAATTTACTAGTTTAACTTGTAAAAGATTCATCTGCAACATGCTTTTAGTTGGCACGTCCAGTAATAAATGGAGCATCTTGCCCACTGTTCTGCAGCTTCTCTTTGAACAGCACTGGCTCAGCATATAGTGAGAACAGGAATTCTCTGCCTTTCATTGATGTGGCTTTCGAAATCTTCCCTAACCCTCTTCATCTCCAGAAAAGAGATGGTGTCTAAAAAGAAATCAGCAATCCTGTCCAGCATGTATTAAAAACTATCATTAAGAGCCATTGTATTTAAATTAGAGATAATCTTGGGTACAATGTGGGGATCTAGTGCTGGTGTGGCCCTTGAGAAATCTGCAATTTCCCCTGCCATTGTCATTCTGCTGTCCTTGATTGCCACCAGCCACAAATTCCAGTGATTTACTGAACCACAGGGTATAATTTGCACCACGTGTGAGGAGTTACAGCTTCACCAGGAAACCCCTCCAGAGGGGGTGCTGATGGGCTGTCAGCTGGGCTTTGTTACTGTCAGTTCATGAGCAATCTGCATTTACTTCTGGCTGAAAGTGTGGGAGGAAGAGGGCGGAGGACAAAAATACCAGAATGATTTTCCCATTCTAAATGATCAAAAATTAAGAGTGGGGCATGTAGCATTCATAAACTTCAGCATTAAAGCCAATGCTTCTTGTTCCTTTTAATTTTCTTTTTGGAACACATTGCAGTTACATTTGGAAGGCTCTCTGAAATCCTGAATGCAGGAAATTGACACTTGCTTATAATTACTATTATTAGGTATTCCCTGTGTATCCCACCCTTCCTCCAACATTTGAGCCCCACAACCCTTATGAGATAGGTTAGGATGAGACACAATGACTTGTGTACAGTTGGCCTGTAACAAGAAATATACATTACCCAATCCAGCTAATGTCAGTAATAAATACTGTGATCCTATCCTTGTGTTCTTGGAAATGAATACAGTGGGATTTCCTTAATGAACACTCAGACCATCTAGCTTCCAAATCCTGACGCTAACCTGTAAGAGTGTATACAGAAATATATTGTCTCTGTCTGAACAAGCTGCTATAGTTCAACCAAAAGATGAGAGCCTGATGTAATACAGCATACAGCAATTCTATACTGCCAAAGATCAGATAGAACCTGCGCTAGGGTGTTCTTGTCTGTTAAGTGAGGCTTGGTGGGATGAGTCTCATATATGGAGCAGAGCAATTGAAGCATATACCTTGTTTAAATGAAACAGAATAAACAAAAAAGGAGGCGGGGTGGCACTATATGTCAAGAATTAATACGCTTGCACTGTAATTCAGGATTTTGAGAGTTGCCCTGTTGAAAGTGTGTGGGTAAGGATAGAGTGGGGGGGGCGGGGAAGAAGGGGAAATTGTTGTGGGGGTATACTACAGTCCTCCAAACCAACCAGAGGAACTGGATGATGCATTTGTAGAACAGCTTGCTAAACTTTCACAGAGACAGGATGTAGTGATTATGGGAGATTTTAACTATCCAGATATTTGCTGGAAATCTAACTCTGCTTGACATGGGGCATCCCACAGATTCTTGAATAGTCTTGTGGACAACTTCATCTCTCAGAAGGTAGAGGTGGGAACCAGGGGATCTACTATCCTAGATTTAATCCTGACTAACAGGGAAGAACTGGTTGATGCAGTGAATGTTGTGGGATCCTTGAGGAATAATGACCATGTCAGCTTGGAATTTGACATAGAGAAAGATGTGAAACCAGGACATAGTAGGACTCATATCATGGACTTCAGGAAACCTGATTTCAAAAAACTCAGAGAAATATTAGGTAGGATCCCATGGCTGGAAATGCTGAGGGGGAAATCTGCACAGGAAGAATGGGTGATGCTGAAAAATGAAGTGCTTAAGGAACAATCGGAAACTGTTCCGGTAAGAAAGAAAGGTGGGAGACAGGTAATGAAGCCAAGGTGGCTGAACAAGGCAATCTCTGAAGAGCTGAGACTAAAAAGAGAAATGTACAGGAAATGTCAGGCAGGCAGGCAGGCATTTATTACGGCAACAAGCCATAGAACACACATGCTTAAATATAACATTCATAACATTCATATAACTGAATTTAGGACAGTAAAATAAAACTCTAAAAATACAGTTGAGTGTAATAAAATAAAAGAAGTACAGGAAATGGAAGGAGGGTCAGATTACTGAGGATGAGTACAAGAAGCAGGCTCGAATCTGTAGGGATGGTGTCAGAAAGGCTAAAGCGCAGATGGAGCTGAGGCTTGCGAGCGATGCTAAAAACAACAAGAAAATTTTTTATGCCTATGTTCGGAGCAAAAAGAAGAACAGGGATGGAGTAAGCTCATTGCTAGGGGAAGACGGTCAAGCCTTAACAAGGGATGAAGACAACGCGGAATTACTCAATTCTCACTTTGCGTCAGTCTTTAACCGTAAGGTGAGCTGTATGTAAACTGAAGAATGCAGGGCATATGAAGGAAGGAGAAACTGCCAGTCCACAGTAAGTAAGGAAATGTGTTGGGTTTTGATTAGAGAGCATCTAGCTGGCTTAAATACTTTCATATCTCCAGGGCCGGATGGCTTGCATCCCAGGGTGCTAAAAGAAATTGCAGATGTTATTTCAGAGCCTCTGGCTCTAATCTTTGAGATGTCCTCGAGTACTGGTGTTGTGCCAGAAGACTGGAAAAGAGCAAATGTTGTCCCAATCTTCAAGAAGGCTAAAAAGACAGACCCAGGAAATTACAGGCCTGTCAGTTTGACATCAATACCTGAGAAAATTCTAGAGCAGATTATTAAACACTCTGTCTGTGAGCACCTTGAACGGAATGAGTTAATTGGTAGTAGCCAGCATAGGTTTATCAAGAATAAGTCATGCCAGACCCAACCTTATCTCCTTTTTTGACAGAGTTACCAAAATGGTTGACTCTGGCAATGCTGTGGGTATAGTGTATCTAGATTTTAGTAAAGCATTTGACAGAGTTTCTCATGATATCCTTGAGGATAAGCTGGTTAAGTGTGGGCTAGATGGTGCAACTGTTGAATGGATTCATGGTTGATTGAAAAATCGTACCCAACGAGTGCTCGTAAATGGCTCTGCATCTACGTGGAGGGAAGTCTCGAGTGGAGTGCCGCAGGGCTCGGTCCTAGGCCCGGTGTTGTTCAGTGTTTTTATAAATGACCTGGAGGAAGACATAGAGGGGATGCTTATCAAATTTGCAGATGACACGAAGTTAGGTGGGATTGCTAATTCTAAAGAAGACAGAGTCTGGAAAGCGATGGCGAACCTCAACAGCATGATAAAAAGTAGAGACATCACCCTGCCAACAAAAGTCTGCATGGTCCAAGCAATGGTATTCCCAGTAGTCATGTATGGCTGCGAGAGTTGGACTATAAGGAAGGCCGAGCGCCGAAGAATAGATTCTTTTGAACTATGGTGCTGGAGAAGACTCTTGAGAGTTCCTTGGACTGCAAGGAGATCAAATCAGTCAATCCTCAAAGAAATCAACCCTGACTGTTCCCTGGAAGGCCAGATAATGAAACTGAAGCTCAAATACTTTGGCCACCAAATGAGAAGGGAGCACTCACTGGAGAAGACCCTGATGCTGGGAAAGATTGAAGGTCAAAGAAGACGGGGACGGCAAAGGATGAGATGGTTAGACAGTGTCATAGATGCAACGAACATGAAGTTGAGCAAACTTCAGAGGACGGTGGAAGACCGGAAGGCCTGGCGTGATCTGGTCCATGGGGTCGCAAAGAGTCGGACTCAACTGTGCGACTGAACAACATCCTGGGAAAGAGAAGGCTTATAGGGGACATGATTGCAGTCTTCAAGTATTTGAAGGGCTGTCATGTAGAAGATGGAGCAGATCTATTCTCTCTTGCTCCGGATTGTAAGACTAGATCTAATAGGTGAAAATTACAAGGGAGTTGTTACCGGCTAAATATCAAGAGAAACTTCCTAACTGTAAGAGTGGTTGAGCAGTGGAACAGTCTGCCTTGGGAGGTGGTGGATGCTCCTTCAGTGGACGTTTTCAAGCGGAGGCTGGACGACCAACTTTCGGGAATTTTGTAGATATGTAGGGTTATCTTTCAGCTATGCTCCTGCAGAGTGCAGGGGGTTGGACTAGATGACCTGCAAGGTCCCTTCCAACTCTAACATTCTATGATTCTATATCAGCTGAATTGTGTTCAGCAAAATTATTCAGGGTAGTCATTTGAGCCTGACTCCCTAACAGAATCTGAATTGGAAAATAGCTGTTCAAGTTCTGCAGGATTTTTTTGCTGATAAACCTCATGCAATCTAATTTAGAGGTCAGTTTAAGAACAGATATAAAAGATGTGAGAGACATCCCCCAATCAGAATTCTTTGGAGAGTTTCAGGTTGATTCCCTGGCTGATATCAACGGGCTGTTTGGGGTTGTGAAAGCCAGCTTCTATAGACTGGTCCATGGGGTTGTGAAGAGTTGGACTCAACTGTGCAACTGAACAACAACAACAACAAAAGTAGACTGTTTTGTTAAACCATGCAAGGGGAAGGTGAGAATTCCTTTGTTACTCAAAAGCCAAAAGAAGCTGTGATGTGATTGTTTCTTAAGAAGCCATCTTTGGCTAAGAATGATGCAGGCAGTTTTAAACCAGGGGCTTACTCTTTTCTGGGCAAGGCAAACAGTTGATGGCAGAATAACTTCAGACCCTCTTGGAGGACAATCTCGCCCTTTACCCATTTCAATCAGGTTTCAAGGCAAGCTATGAGTCACAATTGGAATTTATTTATTTATTTATTATTTTCAATTTATAACCCGCCTTTCCTGCACAGGCAGGTTCAAGGCGGTGTACAACAGGTTAAAATACAATAAAACACAGATACATAAGTGCAATACTATAAAATTCACATAGCAAACAATATACATACAAACTTCAGTTGATGAATGATCTTTGTAAAGGGATAAGGATGGTGCATCCAAACAAATTTTATTAGATCTATCAGTCAATCATAGTCTCTTGCTATACTTTCTGGAGTCTACATTAGGCCTAAAAGAGACAGCACTGCAATTGTTTTCTTCTGTCATTGTAGACATGAGTCAAAGAGTTTCCACTGGAGAAGCTTGGGATGATTTGTGAAGTTCCACAGGGGGCAATTATTCCTTTATGCTCTTTAATATTTATGTTAAACCATTGAATGACAACATCCATAGCTTTGGAGTTGGCTTTTGTCAGTATGCTGATGATATTCAGCTCTATAGTTCTTTATCTAAACCTTTGGAAACTTCAGTGATCTGGGCCGAGGCCTTGAAGCTGTGGTCTGATGGGTGAACAACTAGAACATGCATCCAGGCAAGATGGAAGTGATGTTGATTGGAAAGGCAAAAATGGTGACATATAGTGATTTGCCAGTCTTGAATTGGGCTAAGCACTCTTTAACAGATTAAGTAGAAGGTTTTGGAGTGATCCTGGATGCAGCCTTTTTTTCTGAGGCATGTAAGTTGTTTTATTTCAGAGGGCCTTTGGGAGTTACTAATGGAATAGTGGGCTTTATGGAAGACAGAAGACTGTAGAATATTATGTGCTTCTGATACTTTTGTTGTTGGGTGTGGGGGGTTGCAACCTGTAAGTCACCGTGGGTCTTCTGAAAAGGCACGGTATAAACAGTCTGGGTATAACATTTAGATGCATAAATACATTCTAAGGAAACATGCATAGGATAATGCTGCACACCTTCCTTCTCTTTTGAGAGGTTGTAGTTTACATTTTTATAGGGAATTCCACACAACATATGTGCCTATGGGTGTCACAATAGATCCTCATGGTATTATACCCTTGCAGTTTGGTATTTAAAATCTACTGAAAGGTTTATATTTATTTTTTATTTTTTTTACAGCAAATGACTTTCTGTTCCTCATGCAGTGTCTACTGCTATGGTACATTTTTTATTGTTTCACTAAGAAATAAAGTGAGATTTACAAATGTGCTATATGATGGAATCTCACTTCATTTGACTCTCCCACTCACTGCTATTGTCCATATTTTTGTACTGCATTGGTGCCCTGTCAGTAGTCTAGTGTCCTGTTGCAGAAAAAAATGGAGGAGGGAAGTCTGCAGATCTAATATTATTTGATTTATTACAGGAGGTAATATAAGTTAAACCAGTCTGATCAGCTGCTTTATTTTACTGCCTCTCTTTGTAATACTCTTTCATGTAGATAATGATGTGAAAGTGCTCTCTGTGTTTTGTTTTGTTTTAAATCAAATAACTTGTCCTCTATTTCTAGGACCGAGTCAGTGGCTGAGAAGATGTTGACTAACTGGTTTGCTTTCCTCCTCCATAAATTCCTAAAGGTAAGAGAGTATCTGTCATGTCAGACTGGGTCTTTTCCTTTGCTCCTGGTAATACAGTTCTTGTTGATTGCCTTAGCCTTTCAAATATCTTGTGGAGCCAAATCAAGGAGTCATTATCAGGACAGTGTGGAGACAGGCTAGATAAATTTTAAAAAATCAGAGTTGTGCAGCTGTTTTAAAATTAAGCTTATGTGCTACAATTTGTCTACCTCAGATGAGCTCTGCCTTTACCCATGTCTGTGTCCTCTTATGTTCTATGTCAAACAGGAATGTGCCGGGGAGCCACTCTTTATGCTGTACTGTGCCATCAAGCAACAGATGGAGAAAGGCCCAATCGACGCTATTACCGGGGAGGCGCGTTATTCCCTGAGTGAGGACAAGCTGATCCGGCAGCAGATTGAGTACAAAACTCTAGTGAGTGGGTGCTTTACCTGAATAGCTTATGCTGTGTCACTAGCCATAAACTGACAGGGCATGTGTAAGTGCCCTAGGTAGGGCATGGGTTGAGTGGGGAAGTTTCTCCCTCTTCCAGTTCGTAGTACAATAGACCGTTTTCAGGATGAATCATATTTTGGCAAACTCTGAGCATATTCAAGCAGACAGGCTTGTTGAGAAAAAAGGGAAGGCCTTGTCAGTCTACATGGAACATCACTGTGAATGAAATTAACAGAAAAGTTGTTCTTATAGTTTTATACTGGCTGATCACTTTCAGAGACAAGACAAATCTTCATGAACCTTTGAGTAAGTACCAGCTGGAAGTAGGCATAAATTATCTTAATTGAAGTCTCATCCTCAATCTCAAAACTTTGGATGCTGTGATTTCATTGGCAATGCTTTACTTGATGGTTGAGCTGAAGAAACAAACCTGACTTTTGAAAGGACTATGCACTTGATACATGTGAAATTAAAAATGTATGCACTAGTATGAGAAACAGCTGCAGTATCTGTACATTTACCTAATGGTGTGAACATTATCTCTCCATATTTCCAGGCCAAGGCCCCCACATGCTTTTTGTGAAGCAGGAAGTGATTGTGCTCATATACAGTATTGTCAGCTTCTCAATTTAAATCGCACTAAACTGTAGGAATTCATTAGACATTAATGGGGATTACAGGGTTAAAAATGCCTCCATATTATGATAAAAATTTTGATTGGTATATTTTCCCTAACATTTCTGGGATTGGTTTGATATTATTAGTATCTCCCTTTTCTAGATATTAAACTGTGTGAATCCTGACAATGAGAACAGTCCTGAGATTCCTGTGAAGGTGCTCAACTGCGATACCATCACTCAGGTCAAAGAGAAGATTCTGGATGCAGTGTATAAAAATGTCCCATACTCACAAAGACCTCGAGCTGTCGATATGGACTTAGGTAGGATGTCCTTTTCTTGTGAAAAGGGAAAGGATTTGGGAAAGAGAGCATGATGCCAGGATTTCCTTTTGAGATGTTTACCATATTCAAGGAGACAATGGTTCATGTTTAGATCAAATCCACAAGTAACAGTAAAGCAAATCCATTACTAGGACTAGGGAAGTTTGCAATGAACATGTCAGCGAGCAGACACACCACTGTCAACTGCTGCAATCACTTGTGAATTGAGCCTCAGATTTCCTTGCTTTGTTGCTTTTCTTGTTGCTTGCTTGAATTAAACAGAATTGCATCTGCACAGTAGCCATGATGGGTTTGATTCCCCACTCCTCCACTTGCACCTGGCTGGATGACCTAGGGCAAACCATAGTTCTGGCACAGCTGTTCTTGAAAAAGAGCAGTTTCTGTCAAGAGCTAGCTCACAGTAGTTTCATTTCCCTCTGCCTTGTAAGTGCTTTTATGGCTGCACAGCAGTCTTCCCTCTAAGCTGAGTTAGTGTGAGCTAGCTCACAGTTTTTTAACCTGTGGCTCACACATTTTTGTCTTAGCTCAGGAAGGATGGCTCCAGAGCAAACTAATTTATGCAGTAGCCAAACCTGCTCACAACTTTAATGCCAGTAGCTCACAAAGCAGAATTTTTACTCACAGGACTCCATAGCTTAAAGGGAGCATTGTTGCACAGTAGAGAAGAAGAAGAGAAGAAATTGGATTTATACCCCACCCTTCACTACCCAAAGGTGTCTCAGAGCGGCTTAAAAACTCCTTTCCCTTCCCCTCCCCACAACAGACACCCTGTGAGATAGGTGGGGCTGAGAAAACTCTTGACAGAAACTGCTCTTTTTCAAGAACAGCTGTGCCAGAACTATGGCTTGCCCAAGGTCATCCAGCCAGGTGCAAGTGGAGGAGTGGGGAATCAATCCCAGTTCTCCCAGATTAGAGTCCGTGCACTTAACCACTACACCAAACTGGCTCTCTTTCAGTAGGTGAAATTAATTTATCTCCAATGGTCATGGATGGTTAAGTCAAGTAATTATATGATGCTACAACTCCCATAAGGCTGTGCGAAAATTTACATGCAAGCAGAAAATAGCACAGGCTTAGATGGACACCAAATGGCAAGACTTTTTTAAAAAAAACTCACTATATTTATAACAACTGTGGTTTACTCACTCTTTCTTTAAATTATTGGAAGATCTGTGAGGTCTGAGAACATGTGCAGCACTGTATTGTATTGTTCGAAAACATGACAATTAACCCTCCAAACAAGCTCAAGCTACTGATGAACAACAGAACTGCTTGAAGAAAAGTTGGCTACCTGCTCTCAACTGGTGTGCAGAATGTGAGCCAAGCTGACAGATGCTCAAGCTAATTAGGAATAAGTAAACATAACCAATTAGTGACCAAGCTTTTGACTTCAACAGAAACCTTCTTCAGGGTGAATTATAAGCTTTAAAAAAGAGCGGGAGATCTTTTTCTCTTCCACACTTTTTTGGGTTTTCTTTTGTTTAACTTTTGGTCTGAAGGTTCTGCTGAGTTCCATACTTTGCTCACTACTCTGTGCCATGTTAGGCTGCTTTCACACACATTGGATAATGCACTTTGAATGCACTTTAGTGATCATTTGCAACTAGATTTACACAGGAAAATCCAGATGCAAATAATCACTGCAGTGCATTCAAAGTACATTATCCAATGTGTGTGAAAGCAGCCTTAGTAGGTCCTAATCAAGGTATTACCATAATGTTGCTTTTTTATTTTTTTTCCTGTTGACCAGCTTGATTGCAATTTTTGAATATTTATAACAAGAATAATTATAGTTCATATATGTATAGCACATCTTTATATATGCTTAACCTAATGGGGAAGGGTGGGGAGATAATTAAAAAGATAATCCAGTGTCTGAACTTGCTAAATCAAATAGTACCTTCCTCTACTGGCTCTAAAAGTCTAAAATGTGTAGCCTTTTCAGATTATCATACTACTCCTAGTCAAGCTTTACAAAGCCCCTTTAGGAAGCCCTCCATTGGAGTACATGAAGGCAAACATGGATATGACAGGCATACAGAAATCTCAGTGCATTTCCAACTTTAGGGTTAGTTATATTTCAGCTGAATGGAACCAAGCTATACTAAAAGTATCAATTCCTATTGTGCACAATTGAAAAGGAGAAGAATTCAACCCATTTCAGAGAACAAAAAATCCTAACTTTAAATATATGCTGATGGGGTCTGAATTGGCCAAGACAGCAATGGAAAGAGATCTTGATGTTGTAGTAGAAAGCTCAAAGAAAATTTCTACTCAATGTATGGCAGTGATGAAAAAGGCAAACTCCATGCTGGGAATTATTAAGAGAACATAAGAGAAGCCATGTTAGATCAGGCCAATGGCCCATCCAGTCCAATACTCTGTGTCACACAATGGCCAAAACCCAGGTGCCATCAGGAGGTCCACCAACCGGGCCAGAACTCCAGAAGCCCTTCCACTGTTGCCCCCCAAGCACCAAGAATACAGAGCATCACTGCCTTAAACATAGTGTTCCATCTATACGTTGTGGCTAATAGCTACTGATGGACCTCTGCTCCATATGTTTATCTAATCGTCTCTTGAAGCTGTCTGTGTTTGTAGTCACCACAGTGAATTCCACATTTTAGTAAAGGAACTGAGAATAAAACAGCCAATAATGAGGAAAGGTGAAAGGGAAAAAAGTTTAGAAAAAATAATGACTAAGGGGAAATATGGTAGGGGTATATAAAATTATGCATTGGATGGGAAAAGTGGACAGAGGGAGCTTTTCTCCCTCTCCTGTAATACTGGAACTTAGGGGCACCTAATGTAGTTCATGGTCAATAAGTGCAGAGTAGACAAAAGGAAATACTTCTTTACTCCATGAGTAATTAAATTGTAGTGTTCACTGCCAGTGGACATAATGGTAGCCACAAGCATAGATGGGGTTAACAGTGAATTAGATTCATGGAGGAAAGGCTCATCAGTGGCTATTAGCCATGGTGACTAAGGGAACCCCCATATGCAGAGGCCACAGACATCTGAATGCCAATGTTAGGAGGTGACATTAGGGGAAGCCCTCAGTCTCTGTGCCATATTTGTTGGCCTCCAGGGAAATGGCCCTCTGGTTGGCCTCTCTGTAAAACAGAATGCTGGACTAGATGGATAACTGATCTGATCCAGCAGTGCTGTTCTTGAGTTCTTATAAATTATTTCCTGTTGAGAAATCTGTTTTTGTGTCCTTGACTGCCTTATATGCTCTTGCCTGCTCAACAGAGTGGCGTCAGGGCCGAATAGCACGTGTGGTCCTCCAGGATGAAGATATCACCACCAAGATTGAGGGTGACTGGAAGCGGTTAAACACCCTGATTCATTATCAGGTAAGCAAGCAAAACCTAGCATGTAACCTGCAGAAATCAGCTAAGCAGAAGGCAAGGCAAAAACAGAAATTTAATTCTGCAGCAGCTTTTCTAACAAGACAGACAGGGAGGGTCATATTCTTATGATAAATCAGAATAGTTCAGTGTGTTCACGTATTAAAAGGGAAAACAGCTCTGACACACATCTCACAGGAACAAGCAGAGCTAAAAATTGACTAAATTAAAAATGCCAGTCGTGTTCACAAGACAGACATCATATGCAGAGGAGCTGAGCTTCTGGCATTAAGGATGTGAAAGCCCATGCAGTCGCTGCCATGTCAGAGACCTAGGACTGGAGTGACAGAGGAGTGCAGCACTGAGGGAGAGGCAGAATCTGCCATGGGCTGTAGATTACACAGCTGAATGGAGCAATAGTCAGAACAAATGTTGCAGGATATCAGACTGTACAGGCAATTGGTTTTCCACCAATTCGCACACAAAGCCTTTCTATAATTCTGTTTAGGATGACTGGCCCATTGCATATGTCACAGTCTTCATATGGAGAAAAACTGGGCTCAATTCCCTGCTTTCCCACAGAACCAGTCCGACTTCCAGCAGCTCACTCAAGTTGCATTCTCCCCTTACTTTGCCATAGGAATTCCATTGTTCAGTCTACACTGGAAAAGCTGCACCAACTGAAAAGAGGTTAATGTTGTAGTGCTGTAGATTTAGGAGTATGAAGGCACAGCCAGGCCCATCAGCTTGCCCATGTCTGGAGTACTACATAGGAAATGAATGTATTGTAATGGAACTGCCAGCTCTAGGTGAACAGAATTCCAGATGTGTTGCACCAGAAATCCGATGTGCTTTATCATCTCTCTCAATGGACTTGTCATTCATACCAACCTAAACCTCCCAGTTAGCAATTTTGCCATTTATTTACCCGGAAAGAGGTGGGATATTTATTCTTCTCAACCAGGTGCTTTGAACTTAATTGAAGATGGGTGAGTGATTTTTATCAAATGTGCATCATACCAGGAGATCACACCAATGAATATTATTAGTCTTTTTGACCCACACATTCAGTGTCAATTGTCTTGGGTTCAATAGCTTCTCAAGTAGAAGAAGAGATTGGATTTATATCCCGTCCTTCATTCGGAGTCTCAGAGCGGCTTACAAACTCCTTTCCCTTCCCCTCCCCACAACAGACACCCTGTGAGGTAGGTGGGGCTGAGAGAGCTCTTTCCAGAACTGTCCTTGAGAGAACAGATCTGACAGTTTGAACTCCAGTTACTCCTTCAGGAAAGTCTTTCTACTTTTGACATGGCTTAAGTTTACTCATACAACCATTTTGGTGACCTCTACTGTTCTCAGTATTCAGAGATCCACAACCCAGAGACAGTAATTTCAGTTGCTTGTTTGGGGGGGAGGGTCAAAGTTCAGCTCTTATCTTGTAGAGTAGTCCACACCCATGTTAGAACAGAAGTTTCTGGTTTCTGTCCCACCAGGTAAGGCCCAATAAACACACCAATTACATATAAAATGTTCAACAGTGGACATGTTTTATTTAGTTGTTAGTACACCAACCACATGTGTTGTTTGTAAACAGGGTTGCCATACCTCCCAGATTGACAGGGGTTACCCGCTATTTGGGGGGTTGAACCCATTGCTAGCCAGCTAGCCAGCAGGGGAAGCCCTGCCCCCAAGCCCCAAAACCCACAGCTACCCCTCTCCCTTCTCTCTTGAGAGAGAGGAGGGAGAGGGATGGCTGCAGACCCACACCCAATCTCCAAGCACAAAGGCTGCTCGGAGATCGGGCATGTGGGTCCCTTTGGCTGCCTGCACTTAAAGAGGACCATTTAAGTGCAGGCAGCCAGGGTGAAAGAGCCTCTCATGCCCAATCTCTGCTGGGAGATCAGGCGGGGCCCTCCGGCTGCCTGCACTTAAAGGGTTCCCTTTAAATGCAGGCAGTTGGGGCAAAATGCCCCACCCCCTCTGGGAACACCCCCAAAACTCCCCCACTGGGGACGAAGATGGACCTGGCTACCCTAGTTCCCCTGGAGAAAAATTACTGCTTTGGAAGATGGGTGGTATGGCATTATACCCACTGATGTCCTTCCCCTCCCCAAACCCTGCCTTCCCCAGGCTGCACTCCCAAAATCTCCAGGTATTTCCCAATGCAGAAATGGCAATTCTATCGTAAAAGAAAACCTCTGAAGAGAAAATAATTACAAAGCATTTTTCACTTTTAATGGTACACAAATTCATTGTTGCTGAGTTCTGTATAACAATTACATTATAAACAAGCAATTTTTAAATTGGTGATATAAGAGACCCAAGATATGTACAGAACGGGTTGGAGCCCATCTTAAATTTCCATGACCTCCTTGCTTCCTTTCCATCAATGGCAGACCAAACCCCCCCCAAAATGCTGCTCTTGGGGGTCAGGGGGCCCCAGTAGCAGCATGAAGGTGAATTGAATGGCTGCCATGGGAGTGGGGAATTGACAGAAATAACCCCACCCCATATGCATGGATCTTTTTGACAGGATCCAAATCATTACATTCAGCCTGCTTTATAAATTTCTCCAAAGGATTCAGACTTGTAATGCGTGCAAATGACAGTTGTCTAGACATGGACTGCATGGCAAAGGAATTCAATGAATTTTCAATTGCATGTGCTGATTATGGTGAAGTAGAGAGAGATCTGCTAGGCTAAGAGAGAGGATTTTAACCCTTTCAAGATAAGTTTGCCTTACCAATAGTGGCCAGATAACGTGGGGGGGAGGCATGGCTGTTTGACCCGAAGCAAAATAAAGCACGTTAGCCTGATCACACGGTCCCCTACGGCTTCATGCTTAGGCTGTTAGCTGGCAATCACACGGCGATGCTGGAGCGTAACAAAGAAGTGGCGCAGCAAGCGTTTCACATTTGTGTGCATGCGCAGTTCCACGGAGTAGCACTGCTTTCAGTTACATGTTTGTGCACATGTGCTTACGGAAAACATCTGGTTTGCGACAGGACGTGGACAGGCACTGGATACCACAGGATACTAGCGCTCCTGCGATCAGACGCCCGCCCCTGCCCCTTGTTTTCCGGATACTAGTGCACTTTCTGCTGTACTTTTTTACTGCACATCTTCGGCGGGATGCCACGGGTTAGCCACGGGCGCGCTACGTTTCCCAGATGTTGCGGTGTGATCGCACACCAAAAATCCGCCTGACATTCATGTCTTTAGCGCAGCAACTTCTCCGTGTGAACGGGACCAGTAGTTGGTAAATATTTGACAGGTGAAGGAGGGACTGAAAGAGAAGAGTGGCTGATTATGTCTCAGATGCATTAGATTTTCCTGGAGGGGTAAAGAAGAAGGCTCATGATGAGCAAAGCTTATTGATAGGTAGGTCAACTCTCTGTCTTCAGCTCTTTTCCCCATTGGACTATTTTAATCATCCAGATCTTTACGAAGGGAATAGAATATACTGGGTTCGACACACATTATTGATCAGCTCATACTTTATTGTGATAACAACTCAAACTGAAGACAAACTAGCGGGACGGGAGCCCTGCTTAAATTCGCACCCAACACCACACCCAACACCACACCCAACACACACACACTGCCCATGATAGGTTATTTGTGCTTGCTTCGGCAGCACATATACTAAAAAATTGGAACAATAGGTTATTTACAGAGGCACTCCTAGGCAATAGGTTCATCCCAGGAATCCAGCAGTCTATTGTTCTGTGACTCCAAGCTGGGTCTGACGAGGTTAGGCATAGTACACAACAGGGAACATGCCCAGAGGGTGGCCTGATGTAACTTCCATCTCTGAAGCTAAGCAAATCTGTGCCTAGCCAGTATCTCAGTGAGAGGCTGATTGGGAACCCCATGAATGCAGCTCTAAGCTTCTTGGAGGAAAGGCCAGATACAGCATGACAACCAAATGCAATGCAATCACTCATTTTAACTTTAAACCAACACTTGTCTTAGTCTGTTGTCTGGCTGCATCTGTGATCTTACTTAATGTCAGATACAAATACAAATATTGTGAGTTACTTCTGTTTTCCACCCAAAGTCATCTGACCATTTGCTTGATAGTCCCCATTCCTATGTTTTTCTACATACATTCAGCGTTAGGAACTGTTATGCTTATTTATTTATTTATTTATTTATTTAGAACATTTTTATGCTGCCTCCCTAGGAACCTACCCAAGAGTGCTTACAAAATAAAAAATAATAAAAACAGAACATTAAAAGATGTTAAAATCAGCATCTAAAAAGCAACAACTCAACATACAAACATAAGAACAGACTACAGACAGCTTAAAATAACAGTTTCTGGGCTAAGATAGTGCTAAAAATATCAGCCCACTAATTAAAAGCCTAGGTGCACAGAAATGTTTGGGCTGCCACCCAAAAAGAAGCATTGTAGACACCAGGCATTCCACAAGCAAGGTGCCACTACTGAAAAAGTCTTGTCTCTGGTTGCCAGCCACCTCTGAGCACAGAGAGCAGGGCTTCCGAGGCAGATCTTAACTGGCAGCCTGGATAATATAGGAGGAGTCAGTCCTTCAAGTACCCTGGCTCCAAGACAGTAAGAACCAGCACTTTGAATTGTGCCTGGAAACAAATGGGCAGATCTTTTAGCACTGGGGTAATACAATCCCTGTATCCTTCCCTGACAATAGCCCATTTGCTGCATTTGGGACAAGCTGAAATTTCCAGACTATTTTCAAAGGTAGCTTCATGTAAAGAACATGGCAGCAGTATCTATCCTGAATGTAATCAGAGTGTGGATCACTGCTTTTCAAAGAATGGCTGTGGCTGGAAAGTTAGACATTGAACAAGTCAGGGATTTCTGCTACCTGGGGACTGTTTTCTTCTTCTTCAAACGTCTCCTTAGGGTAGCCAGGTCCGCTCATTGCTCTGGTGAGGAGATTGGGGGGGGGCGCATTCTGGGATGTCCCAGATGTGATGATGTCACCCAGAAGTGATGTCATCACACCAGGGACATTGCACAGGGACACTTGGGTTTAAGGACAAAACTCTATGGTAAAACTGGCTTAAAACAGAAGCGACATCATCACATTGGGGAAGTTACATGGGGACGTGGCTGTTTGGGGGCAGGATTCCCCTACCAGCCAGCTGGCCAGAAGCGAGAAAAAGCCCCAAAATCCAGGGGAACCCCCGTCTCAACCTGGAGACTGGCAAACCTACCTCTCCTGGTCTCACCAATGTAGTTTGCTCTGAATAAGATTAAGCCTGCTTTTGGGGCAATATCTCTCTTCTTCTTTATGGGGGAGGAAGATATATCCCCAGTGCAATTCAGGTGTTCAACTAAAAAATAATACCCCAGTTACTATATGGTGTCGCTACCTGGATTTCGATGATCTCAGAATCTTTCAACCATGCCCTATGTCAGTTTATGCATAGGATGATCAGAGTCCCTTGTTGCGTCTCTGATGTATCCCTCGGACCTGCTTGCCATTCTCAATGGATGAAGACAATAGATGCTAGATTAAGGTTGCTAGGTCTTAAAATTGAAGATATCTTCTAGCCAGGCAAGGCAAAGACCCTTTCACTTGTCCAGCATTGCCTTACAAAGCTGGATTACAACAATATAGTGATTCACTCTCACAATCCGCTCAAGGCAGTTCTTTGGTATTTTACCTCCTTGAACTCGGCCATTATACATGAGACACTTAACAGCCCCCCATCTTGTTAGGCATTTGCTTTAGCTTCCCTTCATGCCATCCCCTCTGAAGTATTACAGGGCAGATTTTGTTATATTCCATATTCAAATAATCTCTGCCCTTGCGGTCAGGGTAAAATCTGTCTCACAAAAATTATTAAACCATTTTTAACCATTTTTAACCGATTTTAGGAACCATTTTTAACACACTCTTCATTTAACACTGCTTTTAACATGTTCTTTATTTAATAATCTTCAAGGGGATAATATGCTAGACAGTGACCCAAACACAACCTACTTGGTTGCCAAATTTCTGTTGAGTATAGTTTCCTTTAGTATTTTATTTATTCGATTTATACCCGGGCCTCCCCACCGAGGCAATCTCAGGGCAGCTTACATAAAATGCATATATAAAGAATGTATTATTCTTTTAGTCATTTGTCAAGATCATCTGATCACAGGAGCTGTGAAAAAGGTAACTAAGTAAGAAAGATTTCAAGAGTAATAAAGAATTAGAATCACTGTGATATCTACCACCCAGAAAGACACTCTTCAGTGTTGAGGTTCAGTTTGGCTGGCGGGGGTGGGGGGAATCTGGCTTTTGTAGAGGAAAACTAAATGTAAACAAAAATGGGCTGATATGATGCCAGCTACCTCAGAGATAAGGCACGGCGAAAAAAGAGAGCGCAAAGTGTGACAGAGATGCAGGGGAAAAGAAAAGGAAATCTTTGAGAAGTGATTAGAAAAATGTTGCTTTATAGGGGGAAGTTGGGAGAAAACGTTGCACTGCCAACTTGAGGTAATCCTTCTAGGATATCATGCACTTTGTATGACCATAACCCATTCTACTGTATTTTTCAGTCCTCCCTAGCCAGTCTGTAGACACACATGCCCTTTTGGTTGGAAATTGTGTTCATGGAAAGTGCAGTCAAATCAAAGCTGACTTATGGCAACCCCATAGTGTTTTCAAGGCACAAGATATTTAGAGGTGATTTGCAATTGCCTGCCTCTCCGTAATGACCCTGGACTTCTTTGGTGGTCTCATATCCAAGTACGAACCAGGGTCAGCATTGCTTAGCTTTCAAGATCTGATTATATTGGGCTAGCCTGGGCCATCCAGGTAAGGGCTGGTTGGAAATAATATAGGCCTTATTCTGTGACTCTGCACCTATTGCAGTTCGTCTCTTAAATATTGAGCTCAATTGATGCATTGCTTCTGAACCCTCTCAAAAGATTCCCTGTATTTCCTGCTATGCTCTATAGGCAGTAATATCCTCATAAGATAAACCATTTCCCATTTTTAAGCATAATTTCTGCCTCTTATAATTTGTTTTTCTTGTTGTTGACACAAACTTGACGGAAGCTGTCTCAACAGCATTCTTCAAATAACCCACCTAGCTAGGGACTCTTTTTGCAGATTCCCCCAGCTGACCTCATTACTGAATCTATCAGCCCACAAAACCAAGCTTTAAATGCTGCTTGGAATTTCACAAGGAGTGTCTACTAACTTAGAATCCATTGCCATGTTTTTCATTAATATTAAGAAGCTTTATCCTGCTCCCTGAAGCAGAGCCTGGGGAATCATTTGGTCCAATGCACTGATCAATACTGAAAGCATGTCAGTCTTAGCAGTAGGCCTTATTGCCAACACAAACCAACCATTCTGTAGTCATGTCTGTGGCTACACAAGCAGTTTGCCGCAGCAGTGTTTTGGCTCTAAATAAGTCACTTGAATTTTTGGGATGCTTTGCATCAATCACACAGTCACCATAGTGCTGCAGGCCCATGGTTGGTAGTTCAGATCAGCAACACGCCACAACCATGGACCCGCAGCTGAATGGATTTTTTCCTAAGTCCCATTAAACGATCACACTGCTAATGCATTTCCATGGCACACCCAGGTGATCAGGCACCTGGAAACCCACCATGGAAGTGCCTTGTCGAGGTAGCCACTAGAATTTGCATGGGATAGGGCTGCCAAATGCCCACGGGGGGCAGAATTCCCCCTGGTTTCAAGCCCCGATTCCCGCTCCCGCGGAATTGGGGCCCGGGGGAAACCCCGCGTGTGTGTCACCCGGAAGTGACGTCGGACACTGGGGGCGGAGCCATGCCATTTGAGGGGAAAACTCTTTGTTTTCCCCTCAAATGGCGTGGCTCCGCCCCCAGCGTGTGACGTCACTTCCGGGTGACACACACGCGGCGTGCCGCTCGCACGAAGAGGACGCCGGCCGGGAGCCCCCCACTCCCGGCCAATTTCAATTTGGCAACCCTAGCATGGGAGTTGTTTTAGCATGAGGTAGGGATGGCTGGGGCATGGGAGCCAGGTGTGCGTGTTTGATCATGCTCATTTGATCCAGAGGGGCGGGGTGGCTACTTTAAGCCAAACTTCTTGTGTGATCACACCCTGTGACTCTGCATGCTCCATTATTGGTGTATAAGTTAAGTATTGGCTGCAAGCTGATGTTGAGTTGACAAAGGCAGGGTTTACCAAATGCTAAGTTGGCTGAACGTTGTCTGCTAACATCTAACAGAAGTTGGAAGCTTCTGCTGAAGTCTTCATGATCTCTGGAATCATATTGTCAAAGTATCTACTCTGAATCAGTAACTCATAAGTCTTTGTATTACACCACAGTAGCAGTTAGTGCTGAGAGTCTATTCCACAGTACAACTGAGGCAAATTCCTTTTATGTGATGAGATCACTGCCTATTCACTGCTATCCATCATTTCTGAATGGTCATTTTTAAAAAAATGACTGTGTCTTGACATGATTAGAATAGAGACTTGCTGTGTCTCAGACAATTCTAATTTCCAAAGGATTTCTAAGAAGTGGGAAATTCTTATTTTTGTCCATTCGGAAGCAATATTAACCAAATGAAAATGGAAAGTAATGTCATATTGTCAGAAGCCTTAGACATGTGAAAACAGATCCCAACTCATAACCATGGAACAAGGAAAGACTGCATTCTAAATAATTATTTCTGTTTGTCATAAAAATAGGCTAAGTTGGATAGCCTCTTAGTAAATATGCTTGTGCTGTGAGCAGATTTCATGTTGTCTGTAAGCCCTTTGAAGCACACATACTTCACTAGCCCCAACACCTGTTCTGGAATGAGGAACCACTTCCTAAAAGAAACTGAAAAGCCACTTGATGTACTTTAAGCAAAAGTGTTCTCTGCAATTTAGGTCAAGATTGTTCTTCCCTGGCAGCAAGGAGCAGAGAGTGTTATCTTCTGTGTTATCCCTGTATCCTATCGAGTTTTGGGGAAGCATTTCCATATGTATCAAAACGTTTTGGTTTTTTTACTGCTTGTGCTAACCCTGATACAGTATCAGTACTATATCCCATTCCTTTGTAATACTTGGGGTGTCAGGGGGGCAAGATAACAGTTGTTATTTTGGTCTTTGGGAACTGTCTGCTGGAGAGGGGGTACAACTCCCAAAGAAAGCAAATACTGATTTATGAACTGGTGGGGCAATGCTTGGAGGAAGCGGGCACTTTTGCAGTTTTTCTTTCCTTGTTTTGTTTCTTTATCAGCAATGAAATAGTACAGGGGAGAGTACTAAGCCTCTAATCAGTGGGGAGGAGAAGACTAAAAAAAGGAACGTTTTTTAAAAGGTCACAAAACAGCATGGCAAGTTGCTGTATTGTTCATCACCATGCTCCAGTTGGTGGCCATGACAATCACACAACTCCAGTTCATACAGCAGCACTCGTTATTGAAATTGGGGTGCTTGCAGGGGGGGGAAATGGCATCTTCCTTGGGATAAAACATTGCAGTAATTGCAGCAAAAATGTTATTTCCTTGCAAAAGAGATGCTGGCAAGGGGGAAGATGTTTGGCTTTCCACAATAGAAAAGGAATTTTTATGTAAAAGATTGATCACCTAGGAAGCTGTTAGACAGTGTAGTCCTTCTTGTTCCAGTTTTGATAAAGATCTCTATCCTAGACTAGTGCCATTTAGTGCAGTCGAGTCTCACTAGCAATTGGTGTTTAAAGTTTGACTCCAGGCTGCTATGGGGTTCACTTCAGGCTATGTCTGTGGCATGGTATCCTATACTTTTGTGCTGTCATTACCATTTTGGCTGCAGCAGGAAGAAGAATCATTTGTGCCTCTCTGAGCAGGATGGACATAGTGAGATGTTATAATTCATTCTGGATATCTTGCGATCGTGCAGATATATCTTCCTCAGCCAACAGTATGATGGCACTTAGGTGTGAAAATTGTACAAGCCATATGTGTTCTTGGGCTGGGAATTTGTGCTAATGTGCCAGAATGGCCTCAGGGTTGCTATCAGTGGTACATTTTTCACAGCAGTGCTCCTACAAGTCAGCTTGAAAATCATAACAGTGAGTCAGATGTAGGAGTGCTATGAAAATTCCACAATTCCTGATATCGGGTGAGACCCAATCAGGTTTTCTGCTGGTGAAAAAGGAACAATGCTCTTTGCTCAACCCCCCAAAAGGATATGCTAAGAATCATGGTACCTCCATGTACAAATGCCATGTGAAATGGGGCAGGACTTAATGGAAGGGAAATAGGTGTGAGAGAGTAAAAATTAAAACCATATTCTTGAATTAAAACCATAAGTAGTGCTATCATCCTAATTGTTAGTAATCATTTCAGTGGCATTTTTTCGAGGTATAAAGTGCTGTTCCATCCTTGCAAATACTCTGAGAAGTAGGCTGAGATAGATCATGTCTGGCCCAAAGCTTTCCATTTTAGTTTCATGGTAGTAAGCAGTCTGAATGTTTATCTCCCTCTCCCCCAAAAAACCTAACATACTCTCTTACAGATTTTTTTTAAATGAAGTTGTGGTCCTGGGTTTGCAGAGTGGGATAATACAGTACAAATATAGGCTAAGATTTGTAGAGCCACCTCAGCTGTTATTAAAGGGAGTGGAGGGGATTTTCACAAGCAGCTAAGTGACTGAAAAGCACAAATTCCCTTCACTTTTAAAATCTCCACTCAGTTTCCATTTAAAATGATTAAGAATCAAGTACCCAAATCCCTTTGATAATTTGGAGAGTTTTAGCATTACTATACAGTCAGCATTATCACCCGCCAAGCCAGGATTGTGTCTAAAAGGTTGTTTCTTTTCTTGTACAAATGAAGGAGCCATGCAGTAAGGGGGGGGGGGGGCTGTGTGCAGGAATGGGCCTTGGGCAAGCCTTTCAGGGATGCCAGTGTTTTTTGTGGTCTCAGTTTTTCTTTAAAGTTTAATCATCCTGTTGCCCACACTGACAGTAATAATGGTTTCTATTTCCTGGGTATGAAATAGCAATAATTTGTTGCCGAATGTGCATATTCCTTCCTTAGGATATACAAGATAATATAGCAGCCCATACAGAGATTATTTAAACAGTAAAAAGCTGACCTTTCTGCAACAGAAATCTTGTCTAAGTGATGTGGGTTTTTTTCCAAAAATCTGCAGTCATTTGAATTTTTTCCCAACAAAGTTTCTTTCCAGTATCAGTAATAATATTCTTTTCAGTTATAATCTTTGTTATGTTCATTTTAGCAAACAATTATACCAAGTTCGGACAGGGCAGTGCAATGAACACAAGCATAATCTAGGTAAGGTGGTAATTGTGTGCCCCCTGTTTCGTATATAGAACTAAATTGAAAGAAATTTATTGTTGCAGTGAATGAGAATGTCTTGAAACAGGGAAGCACTCATAGCAAACAACTACTGTTGTTGTGAAAGACCAGTCTGGGAGTTCTCCTGGACCAAGCACTCCTGCAGAAATCTTAGTTGGCAGCCACTGCCAAGAGTACCAGTTATCATCTTGAAGTGCTGGCTTTATCCCTGAAAGTGATAAACAGTATTGGTCTAGATTACCTTAGTCAGTAACTCCATGCAACCCCTCTCCCTGTATATTTTCATATGGGGCCTCGGTCCAAGTCTCTTCTTTATCATAGAATCATAGAGTTGGTAGGGACCTCCAGGGTCATCTAGTCCAACCCGCCTGCACAATGCAAGAAATTCACAACTACACTGCTCCATGCCCAAAAGAGGGCAACCCCCCCCCCTTTCCAGGATCTCTGGCCAAAGTGACCTGGAGAAAATTGCTTCCTGACCCCAAAGTGGTGATCAACATTTCCTTGGGCATATAAGAAAGGGCCATAAGGACTAAGCACTGATGCAACCCTTCCTGCCTTCCCCTTTTATGATCTGCCTAAGTTCACAGAATCAGCATTGCTGTCAGGTGGCCATCTAGCCTCTGTTTAAAAATCTCCAAAGAAGGAAAGCCCACCAACTCCCGAGGAAGCCTATTCCTCTGAGGAACTGCTCTAACTGTCAGGAAGCTCTTCCTAATGTTTAGCCAAAAACTCTTTTGATTTAATTTCAACCCGTTGGTTCTGGTCCAACCTTTTGGGGCAACAGAAAACCATCTTCTATATGACAGCCCTTCAAGTACTTAAAGATGGTTAACATATCCCTCTCAGTTGTCAGTGTCACACTGCTGACTCATGTTCAGTGTATGTTCTACTAAGACCCCTAGATCTTTTTTGCACATACGACAGCCATGATGTCTCCCCACCAGTGTTCCCTCTAAGCTGAGTTAGTGTGAGCTGGCTCACAGTTTTTTAGCTTGTGGCTCACACATTTTTGTCTTAGGTCAGGAAGGATGGCTCCAGAGCAAACTAATTTATTCAGTAGCCAAATCCGATGCTCACAACTTTAATGCCAGTAGCTCACAAAGTAGACTTTTTGCTCACAAGACTCCACAGCTTAGAGGGAGCATTGCTCCCCTCCCTATAATTATGCATTTGATTTTTCCTACCTAAATGCAGAACTTTACATCTATCCCCATTGAAATTCATTTTATTTTTTTAGCCCAGTTTTCCAGCCTGTGAAGTTTATCCTGTATCCTGACTTTGTCTTCTACCATATTTGCTACCCCTTCCAATTTAGTATCTGCAAATTTAATAAGCATTCCCTCTATTCCTTCATCCAAATCATTCATAGAGATGTTGAACAAAACAGTTCCCAGGACAGATCCTTGAGGCACTCCACTTGTCACTCCTCTCCAAGAAGATGAGGAACCATTCACAAGCACTCTGGGTGCAATCTGTCAACCAGTTGCAGATCCACCTAACAGTCATAGGATCCAAACCACATTTTATCAACTCATCAACAAGAATATTATGTGGAACCCTATCAAAAGCCTTACTGAAATCAAGACAAACTATGTCTACAGCATTCCTGTGATCCAGCAAGGTAGTAACTTTCTCGGGAAAAAAGATAAGGTTAGTCTGGCATGACTTGTTCTTAAGAAACCCATGCTGGCTTTTTAGCAGAGTTGGACTTCCAACAGATATTTGGGTAACTGAGATCTCCCATGACCACTATGTCCCATCTCTTCGAGAACTTTGTAATCTGTTCTAGGAGTGTCTCATCCTAGTCCTCTGCCAGGCTTGGTGGTCAAAAGGTCAGTTTCCACTCAACAGATTTCACAACATAGGGGCCATGGATCCTCCCTGTGAATAGTTATGTAGTCATACATGATTGGCAAGTTCTCCATAATTCCTATGGGTGTTCTTCCAATCAGTATTGGGACCATAGTGGTATGCAGAAGAAGCTTCAGCAGGCCCATAGCTACAGTGGGGCTTCCCAGGGCCCGACCCCCAACTTCCTGCCAAGGCCCCCTGACTTGGTATGCAGCCCAGGCCCCCCAACTCTCTGGGCCACCCAGAGGACTCCCCACCACCACCACTGCCATCACCTCTTCCCTTTTCCCACCTGCTAGCAGCTCAGAGGCCTCTCTTTGCCTCCCCCCATGGCTGCTGCGGCCACCGGGGGGTGGGCAGGCACTAGGGAGGAGCAGGGCACCAAGGTCCACAACAGGGTGGCTCCTCTTCTTTGTCCTCCTCCTTGGCTGCATCGGGAGTTGGAACAGTGAGGGGGCCAGCTGCTGCTCCATCAGCAGCAGTGGTGAAGAGGAGAGGAGAAAGCCCCCATGCGGGCCATGGCAGCAGTGGCTACTTTCCAGGCTTGCCCTGTCACACAGCAGAGTCGGCAGGCAGGCAAGCAGTGACCCCCCCCCCAGTTCCTTTCCTTCCCTCCCTTTGCACCGTCTGAACTCTCTCCCCCATCCCATGGGGGGGGAACACAGTGAGGGATCTTTGCTGGCTGGCTCTTCCTTCCTGCCAAGTGGCTCTACAGGTGCAAAGGGGAGGGGAAGACATGCACACATTTTGCATGAGGAGAGACTCTTTGTGTAGCCAGGCCTCCCCCACAGATCCCAGCTCAGCGCTCTGTGTGTAGCATGCCCACCCCCCTCTTTGTCCTGCTGCTTCTGTGCACCCTTCTGACTCGTTTGCTGCTCATGGCTTGCATGCGCCTCTGCCGCTGCTTCAGCGCCTGAGGGCCCACCTGACTTCTCAGATTGCCTGATGCTGAACTGGCTCCTTTGGGGCTTTCTGGGGCAGGCTTTTCCCCTTCCCCTTTCCCCAGGACCTAATCCTTTTAAGTGAGGATGCTTGAGATTGAACCTGGGACCTTCTGCATCCAGCTACCACATGGGAAGACCAGCGGGGCAGGGGCCAGCCAGTGTACATGAGTTTTTAAATTTTAATTCAGTGCCTCCCGACTTATTTAAAGCCTCCCCCAATTTTAAAAAATCCTAGCTATGGGCCTGAGCTTCAGCTTAATATGTTAAGTTTTAAGTTAATGGTTAATTCTAATTGGATATATTATTATATTTTCTTTTTATTCTTGTGTTTTAAATGACCCTGCGGATCAAAATCGGCTATGTAGCAGAATATAAACTTTTAAAAATATATGAATAAATGTGGTGGCCTTCCATTTTTCTTCTACTTTACTGACCACTTGTCAGGCATATGCAGTACTTTGCAGCACCAATCCTTTAATTGTTCCAGTCTTTGTCAGCAATAGAAACATGGGGCTGATCCAAAGTACCGTGAGTGATATTCTGCTCCTGGAATAGTTCATTCCCACCTTATCCAAGCTGTAGCCCTTTTCTCCCTCCAAAATTCTGCCTTTGTGGTTTGGAGGACCTCCAAAAACAATCCTGAGTTCACCACTGAGAGCGGACATGATGTAATGGCTGAAGTATTGGACTAGAATATTGGGAGATCAAGGTCTGAATCTGTACTTTTATCATGGAAGCTCACTGGCTGACCTTGGACCTGTCAGATACTCATAGCATGATCTACCTCACAGGATTGTTGGGTGAAAATGGAAGAGGGAAAAATGACGTTCTAAGCCACCTTGAGTCCCACCTGGGGAGAAAAGTGGGATATAAATAAGAAAATCCCAAAGACCTTCTGTGGGAATGGGTGTTGACAGAGTTTAGAAATAATCCAATCCACGCTTTGCAGTTTGCTTTCACTGAATTTACTGCAACAGGATTTTGCAGGAAAACAATAACTGACTACAGGTCATTAATACAACAGAGAGGCCTACTGATCACAAGCACTAACATATACTACTACATAGCAGAGAGGGGCAAAAACAAGTAGGCTGAACTACAAGAGAAAAACATTCAATAAACCCTAAACACTAGAGAATGTTCCACAGCTCCCCCTAAGGTACATATGGACTAAACAGTATTTACAGTAATTAGACTCTTAGCAGGCAGTCACTTTTCGAACACCCCTTCTCGACAGCATGTGTACTATTCCACCATGTTTAATTTTGCTAGAAGGGTCCAATACTGGTCTCCAGGCAATGGTTTCATGAGAGCATCAGCAGTTTTGTACCCAGGTTTGCAATTTGTTGAGTGTCCAAGTTTTATTCTTGTGAAATGGTTGTATCTCTTCTGCTGCTGCCTCTCTCTACTTTCTGACTTTACTTTCAGGGAACTTGGAGATGCCTTCCGAATACAAGGGCTTGGGTATTTTCTCAGTTTTGGCTATATACGATAGTCTGCAAGGTGGTATGCCTTTCGTTGCTTGGGTTGAGCATCTGAGGATTGTAACTTTGCTTGGTCCCATTTCCTCTTGAAACCCAGACAAGTTTGTGCTGAATTCCACCTCTACTTAGCTTGGTCTTGTTGTCTCTTGCTCACTTGTTAATGAGGTTGAATCAGATTTAGTCCTGGGGTCTCGTCAAAGTAGACTCTACCACTTATTGCAACTTTGTCTGTCTTTGGGAGTAGAATTCTGTACCCTTTAGAGTAGTCACTGTAACCCAATAGTATTCCTTCTGTGGCTATGTTGTCCAGCTTTGAGCATTTTTCACTGGGAATGAAGGCATAGGCTTTGCATCCAAACACTCCGATGTGCTTGACGCTTGACTTTGATCCATGCCATAATTCATATGGAGTGCTGTCAATTGCTTTTGATAGTAATCTATTTTGTAGATATGTTGTCATCATGATGGCTTTGCCCCAATACTCATTTGGCAATCTGGCATCCAGAAGAATGCAACTGGCCATTTCAACTAAGGTGCCGTTCTTCCTTTCTCCTGTTCTATTTTGTTCAGGTGTGTATGGCACAGTTGTCTGGCACTCTATACCCTGTTCTTTTAGGTACTGCTTCACTTCTTTACCTGTATTCCCCGTCCCCCCCAATTGTCTTTGGAACTTACTGCTGGCTGCTGCTACAAACTCTTGGCGTTTCCTAAGCCTTTCACTTTTTTGTTTCAGGAGATATGTGACAGTGTACCTAGAATAGTCATAGATAAAAGTCGTCAAGTGTTTGTTTCTTCCAAGTGTAACAGTTCTCATGGATCCACAAATGTCACTATGCACACTACCTGTAGGGGATGTGTAGACTTACTTTCATTGCCTTTAAGGAGCAAGGCACATGTAGCTTTTGTGTGTATGCAGCACATAAACTTCATATATGTTTGACATGACATCATCTTCATGTCCTTGGTTTTCAGGCTCTTTTATGGATTGTGGGTGTCTGAGTCCTTGACATCTGTGCAAAAATCTGTTTCCTTACTCTGGTGGTGGTGCCCTTCCACTCAGTGGAAATAAGTGTTGGATCCATACTATAGAATATATACACCTAGTTTTACATGCTCTGATATAAAATATCATAGTCATGTGACATCTTAGTAGTCAGTTCTACCAGGTAGCCAGTACACAAAAGCTGGGTGGAGGAGAAACCTGTAGCTGCCTGAGTATGAACACTGTGCTTCTGCACTGGAGACAGAGGAAAGGCTTCAGCATCTTCTTGCTCTTTCTCTTACACACACCCAGTAATAAATTGGAATCTGAGAGCTTTTAGGGAAGCTGGAAGCAAAGTGGCAAGAAATGTCCACCCTGGTCTATTTTCTCGATCTCACCCTGTCACATTAGATATCATCAGAGGCTAATGCTTCAGATGGTACTGCTCAGTTGTCAGGTAGGATGGAAACTTGGAAAGAAGATACAAGGCTTGATCAGAGCTCTGAGAGGGCCTGTATTTAATTTATATATTTTTATTTAAAACAGTTGTATCCTGCTCAATCAATGTAACATTTTCTCACAGTCATTAAAACAGTAGAATGTGTAAAACATCCACATAAAACTCAGCTGTCATTATTCTTTTTAACAAAAGCAGAGAACCATTAAAGCCAAATAAGCAGCAGATGGAATATTGGTTGGATCCTATAAAGCATGAGCACAAGGTGCTTGCAGAAACAGGTTTTCCCCTTCTGCTGCATTTCCTTTTGACTTACGAAAATTCAGTGGCAAATACTGGGGGAGGGGTGGATCCTTATGGACTGTGGATTAAAGTGAAGAGGTAGAAGCAGGCAAAATTAACTCTCTAGGCTATTTCACTAGTAGTGCTACCACTGCAAAAGAAGAATCCTGGACATAAGAGGCAGAGAAGGCATGCTCCTCCTCACTGCAGCCATCCCTGTGCATGGCTTTTTGTCCATGCAGGTCTCCCAGATTTGACATCAGATTTTTGGGAGTTAAAAGGATATATTTATGTTTATATTGTTTGATAAAATGACACATGCGTTCATTGTTGGTGGTGCTGTATTTCAATAGGATAGCAAATGCTTTTTATGCCTTCACATGTTATTGTTGTTTATTTAATTTATACCCCACCTTACCCCAATAATGGGCTCAGGGCGGCTCACAACATAAAACCCACAAACAAGAAAAACAATAAAATAATAGCAACAGCAGATAAAACCAAAACTCATGCCTTATATTGGGCAGGAATAATTACCCCAAGACATTCCGGTGCCCAAGTAATATCTAGAACAGCAAGGGCACAGAGAAAGGGGTCATGGACAGGGCCATGGATGGGGGGGGGGCAAAATGGTTGAATGCCCACCGCCTCAACCAAAGGCTGGCAGAACAACTCCATTTTACAAGCCCTGCAGAACTGTAAGAGGTCACTCACAGCCCTGATCTCAAATGGAAGTATATTCCACCAGGCCAGGGTGAGGGCCAAAAAAAGCCCTCAGTGAGGCTAAGCAGATGTCCCTTGCACCCCTTGCATCTCCAGTTCAAGGCTCAAAGCTAGCAGGTATTGAGAAAGACCTTTTTCTTCCTGAGAATTAGAAGAATTGTGACAACTGTCCTAGTAGACAATGGACTAGGCTAGATAGACCAATGGTTTGGTTTTGTATAAGACAGCATTATGTGTTTATATATGCACAAGCCTGTAGAAACCTTTCTAATGGAACAGCTTTCTGAATATAGATGCAGTCCAAACACCAAATCATGTATTGTTCAGCCCCAGACAATAGAAACCCACTAAATTCCCATTTGCTCTTTCTAAGGATCAGCATCCCCAGGATGCCAATTCATTGCAGATTAGCAGTCCTTTCAAACATATGTGATGTATTACTGATTGCAAAAAATAAAACTAAAAATGTAAGTGTTCTGAAAACAGATTGAAATACTCAAGATGATTGGAGGGGCAAAATATAGTTTTCACAAATGTGTCTTTTTATAAGAAAACTGACTTGCTCTCAATTTAGCATTGAACAATGTATAATTGCACATGTAAGGTTAATTCCAAGGCAGCAAACCACATCAATGGAAAGCAGAAAGAGAGATTAGAAAACTATTTCCAATTATAAATTAGGGACAGGGAAGAATGAGCAATACAGAAAATGAAACCCAGATGCCTTATCAAGTGGCTGTTTCTCAGTGTTTGACTCCCCTTCACATAAATATAAAAGTTAGCCAATCTTTTTGTTGTTTCCTAACATGATAATTAAAAAAAATAAGAATTAGGAAGAAGCTCAACAGAATCACAGCTGCCTTTTCTATAAACTGAACCATGGGCGTTTGGGCAGGTCCAAAACAAAAGGGGCTAATGAGTGTGGATGGGGACTAGTTAAAAGATACATGTATAGAATTGGCAGGTGGAACCCATACTGAAGGGCAAATTACAGGTTACATGGGAGATCCATAGTTTCTTCAGGACAGCAGTTAACCAAAAGAAAGACACTGTAGACACAATGTGCCAAATAGAACAGACTACATCTCCAGGCAACTGCAGTTGCAGAGAGTACAGTTTTGACTGAGGCCACAGCCTTGGGAAGGGGAGGTTATTATTTTTTTCCTTCCCAAGTGATTTCCCCAGTAGAAATCCACCCCTTTTAGCTAATACATAGGAAAGACTGTTGCCCATGTTGCACCTTTCTTTTTTCTTTACAATGGCTAATAGGAGTGGATTGGTTATTAAGGCATCTTGGAAATGTCCTAATGTGCCAGTGATCTGCAGGGCCACCCCCACCAAGACCACCCTGTTCCCAAGTGAGGAGACACTCACCTCACACAAGGCAGCCCTGAGGGAAGCAGGCAGGACTGCCATTGCTGCAGTCAGGTGCCCTCACTTTGCACATGGCTGCTGTGAACTAGGGGTCCTGCCCCAAGTGAGGTGGACAGGAGTAATCATCTCCACAAGTTGGTTGTTCTCACCCCACGCAAGTCTGGTGGGAGACTGTTAGCCCCAGCCCCATGCAAGGTGGGTGCAAGTTGCCACCATAAGTCAATGGTCCTCATGCGGGGGGGGGGGAGCCTGCTTTTCCTCCTTCCCTCATGCTTTCCGACTGGTGGACAGGGCTTTTTTTCAGGGGAGGGTCGTGGCTCAATAGTAGAACATCTGCTTGGCATGCAGAAAGTCTCAGATTCAACACCTGGCATCTCCAGTTAAAAGGATGAGGTAGATAGTAGGTGATGTGAAAAACCTCCACCTGAGACCCTGGAGAGCTGTGGCCAATCAAAGTAAACAATACTAACTTTGATGGACCAATGGTCTGATTCCGTACAGGCAGCCATATGTATTTAGGGCCATTTTTGCCTTCCAGTCTGTCCCTGCTGGTAGTATACAGAAATGGTATATGAGGGAGTTTTAATAAGACTTTCCCTCAGACTCACAACTCCATTCCTCCATGCAGCTGCTTTTTAATTAAAGAAAATGTCAGGAGACGTTCTCATAGATCTCTCATGTAATATAAACTTTGGTTCTCACAGGGAGCCCATCTGTTAGTGGGGTACTGCTAGCAAAAAATTGTTTTAGAAATGTCTTTCCATGTGTTATAGTGTGTGGTTCAAATAAGAAACAGGACATGCTGTATGATCACATAGTCCAACCTGCATTTTGCTGCAGTCCCATTAAACATTAACTATTTGATTAAACATTAACTATTTGGACTTACTTGAAGAATTGTGATCAAAATGAAGACATCCATCAAATTCTCCTATATCTTTTAGGTTTGGAGGTGTATGAGTGGGACAGAATGGAGAAAAGTATATGTATTACATCAGATGCTACTTTATCTGACAAGAATGATCTACCTAAGTCTTTGAAACATGGAAGGAAAAATCAGAGGTTTTTGCCAGTTGCCCTGGCATTTAGAAATGTGATAGTGATTTCTAAGAATTTGAAATGCTTGTCTAACCCTGCCTGGAGAGCTGGGGGGGGGGGAATCTCTTTCTTTTGGTTAACTACAGCTTTGAAGAAACTACCTAGAGTTTCAGAAACCTAGGAGTGATTGCTTTTGTGTATGAATTGCCTTTTGTATTCCAACCACTGGAATTAAACCAAAGTAGCAGCTAATAACATCCTAAGGAAATAATATGATTGCTTGTAGTCCCTTCTAAAGACTTATAAATTGGCTAAAAGGAGGTAGAAGAGGGGGGAAAACAGCAGAGGAACAAAGTGTTGTATTTGGCAAATATAAATATCCTATTCTTCCTGCATGTCATGCTGGGCCTTATTGTTAATAATAATAAATAACTTTATAAAATAATAACTTCTAATGAAGGGCTTCACAGGCCTCTGTGCATTTGTAATTATCTGCCATTTGCTATGAATGTGCAGTAAGAGCTCTTTGCAGCTTACTATGCTGCTTACTATTGGTATATTAAGCTTTTATCACCTTGTGAATTCACCCATCCCTGTGAGTGAGGCTGAGACCTGGGAATGTTGAAGACAAAGTAAAAACAATTACATGTCATGAAGGCAAGCAAGATGAAGGAATGGAAAGCACTTCTGCATGATATAGTCATGAAAAGGGCTGTGGTATCCTAGAGTCCAACTGATTTATTGTGGCTTCGGATTTCAAATGTAAGAAACTAGGTACACGAGATCATCTCTGAGATGCCACAGTACTCTTTTGTCATTTGACTGCAGCAGTTATCAGAACATTTTTTTTTCCTTTGGAATCATCCTCATCATGTAAAATAGATTATTCCCGTTATACAGAGAGGAATAAAATGTGAAAAGATAAGAAGGCTATCTGAGGAACGTATTAGGGAAGGGGTTCCCAAATTCTGTGATGACAAGCCTTCTTAAATCACTATGCTTAACTATTTCAGCCTTTCCAAAGAGAAAACAAGGACTCTGTCTGGGCTTTGGGCTAGGACAAACAGCTTGTGAAATTAGAAGGTTTCTCTCATAAAAGTGCACTTTACTGGCAGTGAACACAAGGGGTGTGGCCCACAGCATGTAGCATTGTGCTCTACTTTTTAGATTAACAACTCCCAGAGTAGTTCTGTATTTAAAATATGGAGGATGCTGAGGGGTGTGTGTGTAAATCTATACACTAATCTCAGCACAGTGTTGTATCAAGCCTTGGCCAACAGAAAGGGTGAAGAGGATAAGAATGGACCAGGGTCATGTGGATCATGGAGAAGGAAGCCACTAGCTACCCTAAGAATTGGTTTGTGTGAAAAGGAAGTAATGGTGAAAAGAGAACAGAGCCCTCTGGATGCTGAAAATTGTAATAGATGACATTGAACTTATTTTGGACACAAAGATTTGTTAGGAAAAAAGCTAAGGTATGTGGAACTCATCAGCTCAGAATGAGAGCAGTGAACAGAGGAAAGCTGCAAAGCCATAATGGAAATATTATTGATATAAATGAAATGAGGACACATTAAGTTTCTGGAAATTCTAAGTAAACAATTTCAGTTTCTGGAGAGTACTCCTGCCATGTTCCAGGCGTATATGATAGTTATCCTTGGTGGCTGCTAGGGGTGTGGGGAAAAAAATGGTATTTTTCAGGTTCAGGTATATTGAACCTGAAAATATCGGTATTTCCCAGTATTCCTGAATCCCAATACTGGTATGGTATTCAGATTCAGTAAATATTTGGGAATCCCATTTTTTTCGGCTCCATTATACCCTATTGGAACCATTATAGTCAATGGTTCCTATTGGTTATAATGGAGAACCAATCCAGAGATATTGGGAGGCTGCAAATTTGGTACCTCTCCTCAAACCCCCTTCCCCTAAGTTTCAAAAAGATTGAACTGGGGATCCAATTCTATGGGCACCCAAAGAAGGTGCCATCCTCCATTGGTTTTAATGGAGGGAAACAAAGTGTTTAAATGGATTGTAGTCTCTTTAAATGCCTTCTTCAAGCCACAGGTGAAATCTGAAGGCATTTAAAGGGCTCACAATCCCTTTAAACACCTTCTCCAAGCATCAGGTTCACTTGGAAGGCATTTAAAAGGACTGCAATCCCTTTAAATGCCCTTTAACTTTGACTATCTGGTGGATAGACAAAATTTAGCTCCAATTTATATCTGGCTAAAAAAATAGCCAGAAAATACCAATAAGGTATTTTTTGGATTTTTTTCAGATTTAGCCAAATGCACACCCCTAGTGGCTACATTTGGAAATTGTTCACTCCCATACTGGGGTACATATATTCTATATACCACCTGTATCACTTAAACACATATACTGTTCAACAGAATGGCCTGATCCCACACATACCATATGTATACCTTAAACATTTTACTGAATTAGACCTAAGTGTTTAATACCTTCAAAATGAACAACTAGCAAACACTTAAACATAAACAATAGGACAATTTTTTTTATTTAAGTACCCGAGGGTACACTTTTATTGTTTTTTTTCCTTTTATACTACAAACATACATACAGACAACACCCAACTACCCCCAACAACATATAACATATAACAAGAGACTTTTATCACTTCTTCTGCTTATTAAATTTCTAAATTAATTATCTATTTTGCTAAGCTTATCTTTTCTGCATTCTCAAATTACTACATTTATCTATCAGTTGCATTTACATTATACCAATCATAGAATCTCTTCCAAGTTTTTTGCCGGGTCTTCACACTAGGGCAGGAAGCTTCCCCCCCCCCGTCAGCAGTGTTGAAAGGGTTAAAAAAATAGCCGAGCGTTTGCTAGTGAGGTTCAATTTGATGTGGTGAGGACCCATAAAAAGAGAATATTCTCAATCTCAAGTCAAAGTCAGATTCAAGTCAAAAAGCATTTTCAGCCTAAAGAATCCACCATTTCAATTCTCACAACTGTTCAACACTAGAAGGCCGTTAGTACCTCAGAGATGTAAAGGTCTGCTAATGAAGATAAGTTTAAAAACTTCGTGACTCTCTGATTTATAGGGTGGGTAAAATTAAATGCTACCACTAAAACCTGCTATAACAAAATCTCGTTAGTGTTAATGTTCATTTATAGTTTGACTTCCCCAGTTTTAATCCCCCCTTTCTTTTTGGTGCGGTTGTGGGACTCACAATTTAAGATCCCGAAAGATGATTTTATGACTTGCTCAGCTGTAAATCAAACTTTTAAAGTTCATAAAAATGGTTAAAATAAAAAATGGTTTAATAGGAATGTTTTATGGTCCATAACATTATTATAGCTGTTTTATTCCCTGTGCGTTATTGCTTTAATTGGTTTGCTACAATTCTTGGGAATCTTCATTTTTATTGGATCAAATGTAATCCTAAATCAAAATGCCCAAGAATGCCTTCAATATGTCTCTTCATTTGTCAATCCTTTCCTTCAGGGGCTGAACAGGCCAACAGGGAAATATACTCTTTATTTTCCTTGGTCTTTCAGCACCACATGTCATTCCATATGTTTCTGCCAAGTCTGAACTGAAAGATTCATAACTGTCAGTGATTTTGGCTAGCTGGACTCTGTCAGTATTTTGTTATACAGAACTTCCTTACAATGTTCTATTTGCTTGCTTATCCTTTTTGTCCTTTTCTTCTACCCAGGTGTCTGATCGCTCTGTAGTGGCTCTTGTTCCCAAGCAAACCTCTTCCTACAACAT
>NW_015163616.1:448603-460356 GCF_001447785.1 Gekko japonicus | reverse complement strand
TATATTTCATTGTATCTAAAGAAGAGTGTTTGTGCACAAAAAAGCTCATCTGTTGATCTTAAAGGTGCCACTGGACTCAAGCCAGGATTTAGTTTGCTGAAAAGTATTTGTTGTACATAGTGTTTCAGATTTTGTTGCAAAGTTTGTTGCAGCCTAGTGTGCTAAAAAACTGGGGCCGGCCCTGAGAGGAGGCCAGGGGGTGGGGACATGTAGCAAGCCCCTACAGATTTTACCCCTGAGCACTCTGTAACGCTAATTCAGATTCATCCCAGCTGCATGTATGCAGGACCAGCCCTAGATCCAGTGGTGCCCCAGGCAAGTCCTTCCCCTTCCAATAGTTCCAACTTTTGAACACCTTTTTAAAAATTGTGTGTGTGTTACCCTCACAACAACCCTGTGGGGTAGGTTAGGTAGAGAAGGGGAGATTTGGCCCGGGGTCACTCAGCCAGCAGAGTGAGAATACAAACCTGGGTCTCCCCACATCAATCTGCAACTCTGACCACTGTGCAGTGCTGCCTCTACTGATCTGTAATGTTCCAGAGGTGTTGTAATGTAATACTCAGTTTCTCAAACGAGTGTATGCCTGTCTGTTGGTCCACTTAGGAGTCTTGATCCTGGTTGTGTGGTGGGCTAGTTGTGGCAAATGGTAGGGAAGCTCAGTATTTCTGTATACAGTTGTAGGGGCTTTATTGCAATGTGGTATGGCCTGATATTATGTTCTTATTCCAGTGTGGGGTGTGGGGGGGGGCTTTCTAAGTTTCTAAGCAGTGTGCTAAGAAGGCAACTGTTCCTGGGGTTAGCCCAGGCCTCCCTAAATTTCTGGGGAGCCCATCCCTAAATCCCACATGGGTCCACCTCCATAGATAGTGACCATGGCCTGTGATGTCACTAGCTCCTCCCTATGATGTCATTGGGTCCCAGTTCTTTTAATGACTTAGCAATGCCTCTGGCCCAGCCCCAGCCCCCCCCGGGAAATTGGAAAGTCTACACCCTTGGCCTTCTTCAAGCCACAGGTGAAATCTGAAGGCATTTAAAGGGCTCACAATCCCTTTAAACACCTTCTCCAAGCATCAGGTTCACTTGGAAGGCATTTAAAAGGACTGCAATCCCTTTAAATGCCCTTTAACTTTGACTATCTGGTGGATAGACAAAATTTAGCTCCAATTTATATCTGGCTAAAAAAATAGCCAGAAAATACCAATAAGGTATTTTTTGGATTTTTTTCAGATTTAGCCAAATGCACACCCCTAGTGGCTACATTTGGAAATTGTTCACTCCCATACTGGGGTACATATATTCTATATACCACCTGTATCACTTAAACACATATACTGTTCAACAGAATGGCCTGATCCCACACATACCATATGTATACCTTAAACATTTTACTGAATTAGACCTAAGTGTTTAATACCTTCAAAATGAACAACTAGCAAACACTTAAACATAAACAATAGGACAATTTTTTTTATTTAAGTACCCGAGGGTACACTTTTATTGTTTTTTTTCCTTTTATACTACAAACATACATACAGACAACACCCAACTACCCCCAACAACATATAACATATAACAAGAGACTTTTATCACTTCTTCTGCTTATTAAATTTCTAAATTAATTATCTATTTTGCTAAGCTTATCTTTTCTGCGTTCTCAAATTACTACATTTATCTATCAGTTGCATTTACATTATACCAATCATAGAATCTCTTCCAAGTTTTTTGAAAAGTCCAAAGGACAATTTGATGTGGTGAGGACCCATAAAAAGAGAATATTCTCAATCTCAAGTCAAAGTCAGATTCAAGTCAAAAAGCATTTTCAGCCTAAAGAATCCACCATTTCAATTCTCACAACTGTTCAACACTAGAAGGCCGTTAGTACCTCAGAGATGTAAAGGTCTGCTAATGAAGATAAGTTTAAAAACTTCGTGACTCTCTGATTTATAGGGTGGGTAAAATTAAATGCTACCACTAAAACCTGCTATAACAAAATCTCGTTAGTGTTAATGTTCATTTATAGTTTGACTTCCCCAGTTTTAATCCCCCCTTTCTTTTTGGTGCGGTTGTGGGACTCACAATTTAAGATCCCGAAAGATGATTTTATGACTTGCTCAGCTGTAAATCAAACTTTTAAAGTTCATAAAAATGGTTAAAATAAAAAATGGTTTAATAGGAATGTTTTATGGTCCATAACATTATTATAGCTGTTTTATTCCCTGTGCGTTATTGCTTTAATTGGTTTGCTACAATTCTTGGGAATCTTCATTTTTATTGGATCAAATGTAATCCTAAATCAAAATGCCCAAGAATGCCTTCAATATGTCTCTTCATTTGTCAATCCTTTCCTTCAGGGGCTGAACAGGCCAACAGGGAAATATACTCTTTATTTTCCTTGGTCTTTCAGCACCACATGTCATTCCATATGTTTCTGCCAAGTCTGAACTGAAAGATTCATAACTGTCAGTGATTTTGGCTAGCTGGACTCTGTCAGTATTTTGTTATACAGAACTTCCTTACAATGTTCTATTTGCTTGCTTATCCTTTTTGTCCTTTTCTTCTACCCAGGTGTCTGATCGCTCTGTAGTGGCTCTTGTTCCCAAGCAAACCTCTTCCTACAACATGCCTGCTTCTGCCAGTATATCAAGGACCTCAATTAGCAGATATGGTAAGAAACAAAGTAGCATGATACAGAAGTAAAAAGGTTCTCTGTTTTTAAGTCCTCCAACAATCCAATCCATGCAGTCAATGGAGTTAGAATGGAGAATTGCACTGTAAATCAGTAGAACAAATTTTGAGTCCACTCGTACCTTTAAGACCAACAAAAGTTTAAAAAATTTAAAGTTTTGTTGGTCTTAAAGGTGCCACTGGACTCAAAATTTGTTCTGCTGCATCAAACCAACACAGCTCCTCACCTGGATCTCTCTTCACTGTAAATCAGATAACTGTGGTGAGTGCCAAGTGGCTGGAATGCTTATTAGAGTTTATATCTCTGAAGACTGGGAAAGTTTCTCGTTAAAGAGAGGCATCTCTCAGTTTGGCAGCAAACTTACCTTGCTCAACACTCACACTCAGACTGTGAGCCAATCAAAGTTTTGGAGCATACTGAGCAACTGCCGAACATTAGCTGCCGAACATTAAGTAGGTAACGTGAAAGACCTGTACCTGAGACTCTGGAGAGTCTGAGTAGACAAAACTGACTCTTTTTTTGGTATTTCTTGTATTACAGGTGCATGTGTGTGTGTGTGCGCGCACATGTGAGTGTATGTGCACCTAGAAGTCATGGCGACCTCTGGTGAATAACTGTGTGTGCACTTGGAACTCATGGTAACCTCTGGTGATTGACCCCTACTGGGGGCCTGGAGGATATTCAGAGAGGTAGCTAAATAAAGCCTACCCCCACCTCGGCCTCTGGTATTTCAAGGTCTCCTATCCAAGTACACGTTTGCTGTCACACAATGACAGCATAATATCCAGTGGTGTGTGGATGCAGCCTAGATGTCCTTTCCCTTGAAACCTATTCCAAGCAACATTTCCCAGTTTCAGTAAACACCTGTCAGGCAACAACAGTATTGAACTTCTCAGAGTCAGTTGCCAGTTGCCAGAAGAGCATTTGCACGCAACGAGTCTACAGTTGTTGCTAGCATTGATATTGATATCTCTGATTGTGCAGATGGCATGCAAATGAAGCCGCATGTTTACTCTCTACATTTGCATTATGTATTGGTGCAGTGCTGGATTTAAAAATAGAATGATTCAGTGCTCTCACCCCTTAATTACATCCACAGGAATATTCATATTTATCTGAGCATTAATCAAGAGTGAAGCTTTAGCAAATTTTGTAATGATTCACTCATTCTCCTGCTAATTTATGGGGATCCCCTTAATCCCACTGTCACCCAGAAGTGAAAAATGGCAAATTAAGAAACCAGTCTGGGCTGGTCACAGCAAAATAAGAGTTTGCTTGATTACAAGGAGAGGAGAGAGAAAAAGATGGGCAGTTTATAAACTGGCTTGGCATTACTCCAAAACACTTTATACCACTGGGCTTTTCTCCTCGCACAGCATAGGTACGTAGTAGGCAACACAATCTCTACATGGGGCTGCCCTTGGCGCAAATCCAGAGGCTGCAGCTATTGCAGAATGCTTCGTCCAGGCTACTGATTTGTCTCCCTAGATTGGAGCACATCCAGCCAGTCCTGAAGGCACTGCACTGGCTGCCAATAGCATACAGAATTCGCTTCAAGGTGCTGGTACTTACATTTAAAGCCCTATATGGCCGTGGTCCGGCATACCTTTCCCCATATATACCCCAGAGAGCACTACGGTCGGGGTCACAACATCGACTAACTATCCCAGGCCCAAAGGATGCCAGGCTCTCAGTTGGTTATTCCAGGCCCCAGGGTGGCTAGGCTTGCAGCTACTAGAGCCTGGGCCTTCTCAGTGGTGGCTCCTTACTGGTGGAATGAGCTCCTGGAGGAGATCAGGGCCCTGCAGGAGCTCTTCTACCAGGCTTTCTACTAGGAGCCGCCCACCACCATTACCACCGGTAACCATTGTCCTTCCACCAGGCCTTCAACTAGGAGCCGCCCACATTACCATCACATTACTATCAATGGCCACTATTAATATCTGTGGGGGAGGCTGGCTGCAGTGAGATCGAGCCAAACCGCCAGGAGAATGTAATCGCCTGAGCCTGTATGACACGTCACGCCATCTTGGTTGCTAATTACTGAGTGCACTTTATTTGGCAATTGCTGATTGTTTAAATGTTTTAAATGTTTTAACAGTGTTAAATGTTGGGGGGCGTGGTTTGGCGCCAACTAGTATGGATGCCTAGAGACTCGGCTCCGTACTCCCTCAACTCCCAAACCTCACTTATCTTTAGAAAAATCTCTAAAATCGAGAAATATTATGGGCAAAACAAGCGCAGACAAGACAGCAACCAATCTGCTAGGGAAAAACATACCAGACTACTTTAACAGAGCCAGCCAATCTTCAAATCTAGAGATCAACGGTGAAGAAGATCCCAACAAAATGGCCGCAGAAGAACAAGGTACGCTAAACACATCAGCAATTCTGACTGAAGCGAAACTAGAGACCATGTTGAACTCATTAGAACATAAATTATTTGAAAGCATGTCGGCTCTGATTAAACCCATTAATGATCAATTTGCGGAACTTCAAATTGCCCTAACCACAGTAGCCCACACTGCAGAACAAGTGAAAGAAATGGGCGCTGCACTTAAAGGAGAAGTAGGCTATATTGAAAACAAAATTTGTGGTGTAAAAGACAGAGTATTAACACTTGAGGCTGCCAGCCGTTGCCCCAACATAAAATTTCGGGGCTTCCCAGATCCTTTGAATATCTCAGTAGAACTGTCGATTTTTTATTGCTGAATGGCTAGTGTGAGAACTAGATCTTGAGGAGAACGTCGTCCCCGTAGTCGCAGCGGTGTACCAACTAGGCTCACAGACCCACCCAACACGCAGGGGCCCTAGAGACATACTAGCAGTCCTCCCCGACCCGAGAAAAAGGAAAAGAATCCTAGACGAAGCCAGGGTTAAAGGATCATTTTCATTCCAAGGCCTCAAAATATCTGTATACCCAGACCTACCCCAGGAAGTCCTCCACAAGAGACACGATCTGCATCCCATCACTGAAACTCTACGGCAAGCTAAGATCCGATACAGATGGACTAATTTAATCAACTTACAAGTGACCCACAAAGACAAGATGTACTATGCTCCTGACTTGGATTCCGGCAAAATTCTTCTCCAAAAAATCAACCTTATAGCAAACTTTGATCCGACTAAACTGACACAGAAAAGAAAATATCCAGACTCACCCAACAACGATGACAGAGAGCACCGCGCAGAAGGCAAAATGATTGTTCGCCAATTCTAAACAGCTATAACTCTATGCAACAAGCCAGGCTTTATAGATAAATTTTAGTATATGTAAATCTCACTGCAAGATAGATAAATGTTTAAAAAGTCCTTTTCAAATCTTTGATTACGATATGAAGGTTTGGGGGGGAGGGGGGAGCGTTCTCTTTTACCCGCCTTTTTTACTTTATTACAGTCTCATCATTGGAGAGTACTCCATTAATCACTTTAGGTGCTAACGTACTGTGATTAAGTGAGATTGTATTTTAACCTTTAAATCAACTTGTTTGATCTGATTTACTTTTTATAAATAATTCCAATCAATTAATCCACAGCTAATTATACCCATAATTAATTCTCTTTTTATATAATAAGGAAATTCCAATCAAACAACTACCTAGAATATCTACACTCTTGAATTTAATCAATTAATTCATTTTACGCTGCCTAAGGGAGGGGGAAACTACACTAAAATTTGGTACCAAAAACCCAAACACAGGATTAAATAAACTGTGAGCTTTGTAAGTGCAGTTAGCCAATTTAATAAAGCACAATATATCTGAGCTTTGAGAATCCTACTGAATAACTACTAAACTGCATTTTAAGTATATTACTTAAGTATTCTATATTTCTTACTTACCAAAAATTATTGCACTCTTACAAGTTACATTCTGCTATATTGCTTTTAAAAGAGTGTGCATATTGTTAGTCACTAAGTTTTAACATCATAGTATTTGGTTGAGATAGTATAGTAATGATTGTTCACTGCTTTTGAAACTCCTTTTGATGTTGCAGGGGTTACTTAAGAATTTGTCAAGTTAAAATTTTCAGTAAACACCAGTCTTTTATGGAGCAAGTTAACAATTTTGCTTTAACTGTGTATACCTTCATTGGATAAAGTTTTACTGCATATATATGTACCTTTTGACTGTTAGTTAACTTGTATAAGACACAACAACCAGTGGTATAAGAACTTTATTGGAATTCATTTAAGACCAACAACAATCCGTGACACACATCAAAGCGCACTACTGTGGCGTCCCCGCGGCTCCCGGGCAGGTCGCCCTCCCGTCGCCGTGGTTCCTGGCGACAAGGCCGGGGTCTTGCCGAGGCACCCGGTGTGTCAGCTCATGGGAGCAAGGGAAAGCTTATAGCGTTGGAAGGGGGCTTGCCTCAGATGCGGGGCCATCAGGAGGTTGCTTCACTTCCTCAGCCCGCCCTGGGTCTGGTCCACTTTGGCTAGATTGCGTGCGTTCTCTCTGCCTGCTAGCAATCGCACCACCCAGCCAACCAGCCCAGCAAGTCGGCTTGCCTCTCCCTCACCTTTATTCCCTCTTCCCGGGCTGACCCACCCACCGCCTCGGCCCCTCCCCCGTCTAAAGGGGAAGACGCCGAGGAGATTGCCTCCGCCCCCTGGCTCTCCCGGGACTCGTCCCCTCAGCGTGGGTCTTCCGGCCGCTCCGGGGTTCGTTAGCGCGGTGCGCGGGCAGGCCCTCGCCCGGCCGTTCTTCCCCTCTCGTCCAGGCTCGGTTCGTCGGCAGGAGGCCCGGCCGTGCTTCCACCGGTGTGTTCCCTGTCGGTGGTCTTCCTCCTGGAGGGGTGCTGGTGAGAGAAGGGACGGGGGCGGGTGTTGCGTCGTCGCCTGGCTGCGCCCGGATTCCCCGGGGCCCCGGGGGGTCACCGGGAGAGTCCCGGCGGCTACTGGGACAACTACTAAGGAGGAACATAACAGAAATCATTACACACAACTACTGTGACACATAGGGAAACAAGCAATCAAGACAACACTCACTCACACTAAGCACCTAACTGTAAAATCACCATTCAAACAAATCATCACCACTCACAACAACCCACCAAAATCTACCCTAAGATAAACACCAACACAACACATACATTAGTTATCACGGGAGCATACCGCAAGCAGCAAAAGAGGATACACCAGATTTTTCACTCATTCTCATATAACACAACTTGACTTCTTCATGGAACATACTCTCTCTTAACGTCCGAGGACATTGTCAAGAGACAGCATATTCTAGCCAACATACACAAACTCCTCCCAGACATTACATTCCTTCAAGAAATGCACCTATGGTCGTCGCCACAAAGTAAGCTAAAAACAAAATGGATACAACAGCAATTCCACGCATATGGCAACTCAAAGTCCCGAGGTGTGGCAATCCTTCTTTCCAATCCCATTTGATTTCAACACCAGGCCACTAAGAAAGATCCAAGAGGTCGATTCATCTTCATCAAGGGAATGCTGGAAGAAAAAAAGTTACTTTAGCATCTATCTATGCCCCAAGGGCATAATGCACACCAAATCAGGCGAGATAAACGAAGTATTCATGGAATTTTACAACAAACTCTATTCCTCTTCAACACCATCTCAACCTCAAATCAAGCAATTCTTAACTTCGCATCCAGATATCAAACAGCTCAACGAAGAACACCGCCTAAAACTAGAAAATCAAATTGACCAGCAGGAGATATATGATACTATCCGTTCACTCAAGAACAACAAAACACTGGGACCAGATGGATTCCCTTCCGAATTTTACAAAAAGTTTGCACCAATATTCGCTCCACAACTGATGAAGACCTGCAACGATATACTCAAAACAGGCATCCTACCTACATCCTGGAATATGGCTTCTATCATAACAATCCCGAAACCCGGGAAAGACCCATCCAATCCTGCTTCATATCGGCCAATTTCCCTGCTCATCCAGGATTATAAGATCTTTACCTCATTGATTACTAAGTGACTCAACTCCATACTACCGACCTATGACCATCATGACCAATCTGGATTTATTCCAGGGAGAGACATCACAGATAATGTGCACAAAGCATTGCACTTTATATCGTCTTGCAGCAAAACGAAGTCTGATGCAATAATTCTCTCCCTCGACATAGAGAAGGCATTCGACTCGCTAGAAACAAACTACTTAATTGAGCTTTTGAAACACATGTAATTTGGCGATAATTTTCTCAGAACAGTGGCAGCCATCTACTCGAAACCATCAGCACAGGTCAAAGTCAACAACATCACTTCCAAGACACTCACTCTGCATAGAGGAATGAGACAAGGATGTACGTGGTCGCCAGCCCTATTCGCCTTAGCGCTTGAACCACTGGCGGAGGCAATACGAAGAGACACCAATATATCTGGAATCCGTCTAGGTCCTCATGAGTTCAAATTAAACCTCTTTGCTGATGACATGTTGCTCTTTATAACGCAACCAACAGAATCTCTACACAACCTAAAACAACATCTGACCACCTTTGGACAAATATCTGGATTGAAAGGTAACCAAACAAAATCGTGCATCCTGCCCTTAGGCATCTCCCCAGCTGTAAAACAAGAGATACAAAACAACTTTGATTACCAATGGCAAGCATTATCTCTGCCATATTTAGGGATACACATTCCGAATGACCTTAAAAATTTGATCAAAATTAATCACTTACGAAAATTCCAAGAGATTCAATTAACACTCTCCAGCTGGAGCAAACAGAAGCTTTCGTTCTTGGATAGGCTGAAGAACACCTCCAGACAATCTGAATTCCTGTTCCAAAGCTGGTTCCCACCAAGAAATGACATCAACATAGCGCAGAAATTCAGAAATGCCAAATTAACACGCATCGTAGATATCTCAAATAAAGCAGGCCTTCTCCCAAAACAACCCTTAGAATGTAAGCTGCATGCCTCTATCCCATGGTTCTTCTATTTACAACTCAATCATGTAATGTCTACCCTGAAAATTTTCTCCCCTCAAAATCCTCCTAAATCTGTCCTTGAAAACATCTTAGATTCTACTGGGACCTCATCCAAAGGATTGATCTCCAAGGTCTACAACATCTTACTTAATCAAGTGGCAATCAGAGTGTTGCATCACGATTACTGATGAACTCTCGGACAAAGTTTGGTCCTCACCTATGATTACATCACCAATCATCAACACACAACTTATCAGAAATCTTAATTTAAAAAGTTAATGATTAAAAAAAACAGTGTTAAATGTTAAGTTTTAAATGTTTTAACTGTATATGAATCTTGGCACATTGTGCCAGGTAATGTGAGCCACCCTGAGTCTGCTTGCAGGGAGGGCGGGTTATAAATATAATAAATAAACAAATAAAATTAAATACGGCAGTCTCCTGATCTTGCCTCCCAGCACTGGTATCCAGAATATGCCTCTGAATATGGAAGTTCCCTTTAGTCACCATGGTGTCAGCTATGCTGCCATGGGAGTGGGGAGGTTGAGTTTGTCTTCTAATTGCCTTTGCATTCCTTCTGTGCTTCTTTGCTGCTACAACACTTATCTCTAAGTATTGCAGGTGGGGATGTTGATGTCTGGTTTTCTTGGGGACCGTGAGAGAGTGTTTAATTCCCAGCTTCAGCGCTTAACGGCCGAAGCTCTATCTCCCACGCAGGGCTAATTGGCCAGCGCAGTGGGGGGGTGCATACGAATTCCCTATATCCTATTATGCCCATGGGCAGCCTTCATTCTTAACAGTGCTTATGTTAATGCATCTATAGCTCTTCAATAAAGTATTACCTTTCCTGAGAAGCGTGTACTACGTTGTTGGCTGTGGGTTCTGACACATGGCTAGTAGCCATTAATGGACCTTTTCCCCTTGAATCTGTCTAATGCCCTTTTAAAGCCATCTATGATTGTGGCCATCTCTGAATCCTCTAGCAATAAATGTTATGATTTAATTATTTGTTGAGTAAAAAAAGTATTTAATTTTGTCTGTCCTGAATCTATTGCACATCATTTTCACTGGGTGCCCTCCAACTTCTAGTATTATGGATTACAACATTTTCTCTATTCACTGCTCTACCCCATGATTATTTTTTTAAACCGTTACCACGTCCCACCTTAACCTTTTCTATAAAGCTTCTGGGACTCTGAGATGGAGAACTATACCTCCAAGCCTAGATTCCACATTTGATTCCCTTTCTCTTTTTTATGAAGTCATCATATTTCTGTATACTTTGAAAGAACCCCCTGAGGATGTAGAATCCCCCTTCTTTGTCAATGGGCAGCCTGTCTTTTTTTCCTGCTTTCATGATGGCTGTGAGCCTTTGACCATGAGGGTGGTGGTGAAGAGTGAAGCTATTTCTACCCTCCCCTTGTTTTTGATCAATGATAAACATGCAGGTAGTTTCATTAAACAACAGGATTTTCCCTCCCCCCCTTTTTTTTCAGGACTGTCCTTCAGAAGCTGGAGACTTTCGGGCCCAGCAGTGTTCCGCCTATAATGACGTCAAGTACCAAGGGCACTTTTATGAATGGGTTCCTGTCTACGGTGATTCCAGCTCTCCATGTGCCTTGAAGTGCCAAGCCCTGGGAAAACCCTTGGTGGTGGAGCTTGCCCCCAAAGTCCTGGATGGCACTCGCTGTAATGCCAAATCCTTGGACATGTGCATCAGTGGAATATGTCAGGTATGGCTGAATTCTTTTCCTCCTGCAGTTCCAGTTTAAATCCCTTAGTGTGGCTGCTAAAAACCAAATGACAATAAAGATATCAGGGGGTCCAGCCTGACAACTTCTGTGTCTTATCGAGTTGCACCCAACATCAAGGAACTGGTCTGTCTAGCTCAGTAATGTCTCCTTATTTATTTATTATTTCTATTTGTATCCCACCCTTCCTGCAAAGAGGTATCTCTCCCTTATTATAAAAGAGTAGTGGGTGCCAGAATTCTAAAATTGGCCCCTTTAGTGTTAGGCCGAAAAAACTGCCACTCGGAAGACACTGGCTGGGTTCATTGGCTGCTTTGTGCAGTCCCGGCCAGCGTTCCAAGGTCATTTACATATGGAAGCTGATTGGACTACACTCCATTCCACACCTCA